>NW_027185887.1:7200348-7399276 GCF_028583685.1 Petaurus breviceps papuanus
CAAACCAGTTACTTCAAGTTACTCTGTAAATTGCTACTGCTAGAACTATAGTTCTGGAAGCATCCTCAGATGGGCTTAGTTCTGATAGCTAGTTTTGGGAAAGCAAAAGAACTTGGTGAAATGGCACAAGATGAATAGAAATGGAACATTTCTCCCTACATACTAGGGGCTCACTGTCCCACAAATAAACACAGGGTCAGTGGATAACCCCGTTACCTGCTCCTATCTTGTTTCCTAGGATTTTTGATTGCGTCATATCAGCATGTATTGTTCTTTCATTGTCTTGCATCCTGAAAATTCTTTTTTTTTTAAAGCAATCAGGGTTAAGTAACTTGCTGAAGGTTACACGGCCAGTTATTTCTGGGTGTGGTGCTGAGTATCTGAGCCCAGGATTCGATCCAGGTCATCCCAACACTGGAGCCAGTGCTCTTACTTGCTGAGCCACCTGGCCACCCCTAAGCAATTGGGGTTAAGTAACTTGCTCAAGGTTACATGGCCAGGTGTTTCTGGGTGGGTGCTAAGTGTCTGAGCCTGGGATTCGATCTCCAGGTCATCCCGACACTGGAGCCGGTGCTCTTACTTGCTGCGCTACATGGCCACCGCCCCCATCCTGAAAATTCTTGATTAAGCTCAAGTCAAGTGAAATTTTCTTCTTCACTTGGTAACTTTTCTACCTTTGAGGTTCATTCAATCCATATTTATCCCTTAATTATCTACTTACTCTTAGGACAAGTTCCTTCCTTCCTCAATGAGTTCAGTACCTCAATCACTGTCTTTCTCTCCATGCTAAATCATGCCTTCATGTCAGAGAACTTCAACATACATATTGACACCCACTCTTCAGTTTCTCAATATACTCACATCCCATGATCTACCCCTACACTTACCTCAGGTACATACTGAGGTGATCACGTCTTTGACCTTGCTATCATTTACAAGTGTTCCATTTCTGTTTGTGAACTCTGAAATGTCTCTGTGACTGCATGATCATTTCAAGGTTTCCTGCCCCCACCTCTTCAATTCCCTACAACAGGGATTCACTTTCCATAAAGGGCAACATATAAGATTAATGACTTAATCTTACTTCTTATAAACTTCTGTGGTTGGGGTGCCTAGGTGGCGCAGTGAATAGAGCACTGGCCCTGGAGTCAGGAGGACCTGAGTTCAAATGCGGCCTCAGACACTTGAAACAATTATTAGCTGTTAATTTTCTTGTCACAATTAAGTGACTTTGGGCAAGTCACTTAACCCCAATTGCTCTCCAAAGAGCAAAAAAATAAAAATAAAAAAGTAAACTTCTGTGGTCAACACTGATGTGTCTATTTGCATATATCCATTAGTTTGAGGCATGAGTGTGTAGGGGATAGCTCTGGGAGTAACATAGGAAACAGTTGCTCTTTCTAATACATAAACTAGGAGTATAATCATGACCCATTCATATGTTTCATAACTAAATACCTAAGGGCAAAAGCAATATGAACTTAGACCTTTCCTTCAGTCTTCCTTCTCCCATCAGATTATATGGCTAACCTTTTGTTTTGCCACGTAATTTGTGTGTTTCAGAGATAGTAGCCAGGTTCCACAGCTACATAGCAACACTTAGTGTTATATCAGTTTTATTAATGATATATTGAAACGTTGCAGGAGTAGAAGCAGGATCTCCTAGCGGCTCTGGCTTCCACCTTCCCCAGTCCATGTAAAAAGGGGACTCTGAACAAACTTTGGAGCTGCAGAACCCACAAATTGATACAGAGAAGCTAACCTCCCGCTGAGGACAGCCTGGCAGGCCAGCAGGAATTGGCCAGCACAGCACTCTGGGAGCAGAGCCCAGGACCATGAGCTGGAGGTTTTAGCCCCAGGGCAGGCCTGACAAGTGACAGGCCGGAGAGACTCCAGATCAGCAGCAGCTGTGGCCATTTCCAGATTTATTAACACAAAGATGCTAAGGACAAAGTGAGAGGTCAGTGCAGTCTGGACTTTGGGACCCAGTAAGTGGGAGTGCATTAGATTTTGTCCCTGGGGCGAGAAGCCACTGAGACACCAGCACAGACAGCCAGCCATGTGGCAGCTTCAGCTCCTGGCCTGCAGAGTGTAGGAGGAACAAGCACCAGTCTGAGGGGTAATTGCTCTTGCTTTAATCTGCTTGGATCTGGATTGCAGTCTAGGGTTGAGGCCTTAGGGTTTGTGTCCAGCTTGCCAGAGTGTGTGGAAGCCTCAGAGAGGGCACCCATCTAATACCTCCAGCAGCTGAGAAAACCCCAGCATTTGGGACGAAAGCTCCCCTGTCTGGTGGCGGAGTCATACTGTAGCAAAAAGCCCAGGGGTCAAGTGACTGAGGGGCGACATGACCAGGCAAAGGAAACAAAGCAGACAGAAGATTCCAACATTAGACTCCTATTTTGGGGACAAAAAGGAGAAAAGCATGGAACAGGAGGAAGACAGTGAAGTCAGAACTCCTGCACCAAAAGCTTCCAAGAAAAATATGAGCTGGTTACAGGCCATAGAGGACCTTAAGAAGTAGATAAGAGAAGTGGAGGAAAAATTGGGAAGAGAAATGAGAATGATGCAAGAAAATTATGAAATGAGAGTCAACAGCCTGACTGAGGAAAATCATACCTAAAAAAATAGACTAACTCAATTGGCAAAAGAAGCTCAAAAAGGCAACGAGGAGAAGAATGCCTTAAAAAGCCAAATTTGCCAGATGGAAAATGAATCTCAAAAGCTCACTGAGGAGAATCATTGCTTCAGAATTAGACTGGAGCAAATGGAAGCTGATGACTTTATGAGAAATCAGGATGCTGTTAAACAGATACAAACAAATGAAAGAATAGAAGGCAATGTAAAATATCTCCTGGGAAAAACCACTGACCTGGAAAACAGATCCAGGAGAGATAATTTAAAAATTATTGGACTACCTGAAAGCCATGATTAAAGAAAGAACCTAGAAATCATCCTCCAGGAAGTTCTCAAGGAAAACTGCCCCGATGTTTTAGAACAAGAGGGCAAAATAGAAGTTGAAAGAATCCACTGATCACCTCCTGAAAAAGATCCCCAAAAGAAAACTCCTAGGAATATTATAGCCAGGTTCCAGAATTCCCAGATTAAGGAGAGAATATTACAAGCAGCCAGGAAGAAACAATTTGAATATTGTGGAAACACAATCAGGATAACCCAGGATCTGGCAGCTTCTATACTGAGGGATCAAAGGGCTTGGAATATGATATTCCAGAGGTCAAAAGAGCTGGGATTAAAACCAAGAGTCATCTACCCAGCAAAACTGAGTATCATGTTTCAGGGGAAAATATGGTCATTCAGTGGAATAGAATAAATAAATCAAGCATTCTTGATGAAAAAAACAGAGTTGAATAGAAAATTTGACATTCAGATACAAGAAGCAAGAGAAGCATGAGAAGGTAAACGGGGAAAAGAAATCATAAGGAACTTATCAAAGTTGAACTATTAACATTCCTACATGGAAAAACAATAATTTTAACTGATGAAACTTCTCAGAATGAAAATAGTTGAAGGGAATAGAAATATATATATATATATGTATGTCTATATATGAGGGTATATGGGCATATGAATACATATGTGAATGTGTGTATATATGTTTACAGGTATACATAGAGGGCACAGGACCAATTTAATAGGAATGATACTTAAAAGGTGAAATTAAGAGGTGAAAGAGGAATATAATGAGAGATAGGGAGAGACAGAATGGGGTAAACTATCTCATATAGAAGAGGCAAGGGAAAATGGTTACAATGGAGGGGAAGAATAGTAAGGCAAAAGGGAATGGGTCAACCTTATTCTCATTGAATTTGGCTCAGGGAGGGAATGAAATATACACTAAATACGGCATCTCACCCTACAGGAGAGTAGGGGGGAAGGGAATGAGAGGGGGGATGATGGAAGGGAGGGCAGGCTTGGGGCGAGGGAAATTGGAAGCACCCACTTTTGAAAAGGGACAGGATCAAAGTAGAGAATAGAACAAGTGGGAGGTGGGATAGGAGGGAGGGGAAATACAGTCAGTCTTTTTCAATATATCTACTATGTTATTGTTTTACATTAGCCACACATGTACAACCTATACTGAACTGCTTATCTTCCCAGTAAGGGTGGGTGACAAGGGAGTAAGGGAATGAATCTGAAATTCAAAGTTTTAAAATCAAATGTTTAAATATGTATATATATATGCATATATATATGTACTACTATTAATACTATTTTACATGCAATTGGGAAATAAGATATATAGGCACTGGGGCATAGAGATCCACCATGCCCTACTGGAAAAGTGGAAAGGGGTATGGGAGAAAATATGGGAGAGACCAGATTGGAGGAGGGGATATCCTGTGGGACTGCTATTTTGGGGCGGTGGGTAGGGAAAAAATGGGGAGAAAATTTGTAACTCATAATCTGGTGGAAATGAATGATGTAAATCAGAAGTTAATAAAGCATTTTAAAAATGAAAAAAAAATGTTGCTCTGATATGCAGTTGGATGTTCAACCCATAAAACTGGTCCATCAATATGTACATTTTTAATTTTTGTGCTTTTTTTTAAACAAGCATTTATTCTTTCTACTGCCTCATCCATTGAACAATAAAAAACTCTCACAAAATATGCAAAATCTAGCATAACAAATTCTCACAGTGACCATATCGCAAAATATATTTCATTCTGCCTTTTTAATCCATTACCTCAATATAGATATATTTTCAACGATACTATAAATAGACAATAAGATGAACCCAGAATTGAACTGATGGAGGAAAGTGGATTAGGATGCTCTTCAGGAAAGTTCACAGTCCTATTAATGACATCTTCTTTTTCCCCAAAATAAAGACCCATGTTTTTTTAAAAGACAATAATTTTTCCCCTCTCCCACCCCTAACTACTTTAAAAAAAATATTTCGTTACCATTGATTTTCCCACCAGTCATTTCCAGACATAACCAATATACTCTTTACTCCCAGGCAAAAGAATCCATACTTACAACAAAACACCAACAAAAAACCCCCACAAAAAAACTCAAAAAACAGGTAAAACCAGTTAGCACAATAAGTATGTCTGACTGTATAAAACATTCTACACTCATAATCCTCCATCTCTCTACCAGAAAGGAAGTGCTTCATCTTCTCTTCAAGGCCAAGATTAGTCATTACAATTATTTAGTGATCAGCATTATTTTAGTTTTTATAATTATATTCATTATGCAGGTTATTTTCCTGGTTCTGCTTATTCACTTTATCACTTCTTACCAGTCTTTCTATATTCTCTAAATTCCTTATATTTGTTCATTCCCATGGAACCATAATATACCATTTCATTCATATGCCATTATTTGTTTATCTATTGCCAAATTGTGTACTTACTCATTTTTTTTCTGGGTTTTTGCTACCATACATATAAAAAATTTAAGTAACAAATGTTTTTGTACATATAGGACTTTTCCTGTCTTTGGGTATATGTCCAGTAATGGGATCTCTGCATCAAAAGGTAGGAACAGTTTAGTTATTTTCCCTTCATAATTCTAAACTGTTTTCCAGAATGGTTGGACTAGTTAGTAGCTATACCAATAGTGCATTTAGAGTACCTGTCTGCACACCATCCTTTAAGCGATAACTCTTTATATCTTTTGTCATCTTTGCTAATTTTCTCTCTAGAACTGATTTAATATGTATTTTCTTTTATTGATAATTTAGAGCAATGTTTTATTTGGTTGTTAATATCTAGACTTTTACAAATGATATTTGATATATTCCTCCTGCTTTCCCTCTTCCCATTAATAGCTTTCTTTCTCATTCTAGCTTCATTGATTTTGTTCATGCAGAATCTTTTAAATTTTATGTAGGTGATGAAATGATCTACTTTCTCTTTTAAGGTTTTTTCTACCAGAATATCATTCACAAAAACAGCCACAGTGTGCAATGACTGATTTTGATAGACTTAGCCCTTCTCAGAAATGCAAGGACTTAAAACAATTCCAAAGGCCTCATGATGGTAAATGCCATCGCATCCAGAGAAAGAACTATGGGGGTGGCTAGGTGGTGCAGTGAATAGAGCACTGGCCCTGGAGTCAGGAGGACTTGAGTTCAAATGTGGCCTCAGACACTTGACACACTCACTAGCCGTGTGACTTTGGGCAAGTCACTTATCTCTAATTGCCCTACAAAAAGCAAAAAAAAAAAAAAAAAGAAGTAGGAAGTTAGAATGCACAACAAAGCAGACTATTTTCTTTTTTGTTTTGTTTTTTCTTTCTCATGGTCTCTCCCATTTGTTATAATTCTTCTATGAAATATGACTAATTGAAAATGTGCTGAATAGGAATGTATGTGTAGAGCCATATCATATTGCATGCTGTCTTGGGGAGGGAGGGGGGAAGGAGAGGGGAAACTTAAAACTTATGAAAGTGAATGCTGAAAACTAAAAATAAATAATTAAAAAAAAGATCTTTTCTATCACTTGCTTAGTTAAGGATTTTCCCTCTAGTCTAAGCTATAAAAGATACCTCTTTTCATTCTTCTCTCTCTGTTGATGATGTGACCTTTTATATTTAGGTTAGGTATCCTTTGAGGACTATAGTCTTCTGGGGATACTATATGCCTTAAAGTCATGGAATAGCACAGTCTCCAATGAATAGGTCCCTCAAAGAACAATGGAGAAAGTACATGGTAAATGTCAGCAAGTTGAAACATGTTATGAATGATCAATTATACTAGAGAAATGAGACATCAAAAGAGAGATATGTGAACAAAAAAGGAGGTGAGGTAGTTAAATATTGAAAGTGAGGTATTACTGATGGATAGCTCCTATGATCTATTTGTACTTACGAGATAAAAGAGATTTAGAAGGGCCTGAGCACATTGAATGGACTCTAAATTGAAAACTTATGTGAGGACACAAACAAGAGTAGTAAAGGATAGGCAAGTGTAAATCAGCTGCAATTTGCATCACTGCAGGAAGTACATTGATGACATCATAGATCCACTGAAAATTTTGAAGTAACACAAATGAATTTTATCTAATGATTTTTTTACATGTGCTTTTTATGTATTTTACTACTGATATTATTTGTACAGAAAACCAAATGAAGAAGCAGAATGAAATAGAGGATAGTGCTCAACTTGGAGTCAGGAAAAGTTGGGCTCATTACCCATCTCTGAAATGTATTAGCTATATAGCCATAGGCAAGCTAACTTACCTCTCAACATCTATGAACTTCAGATGAATATCTAAGACTATAAATTATTGAGGAGTTATTATCTGTGTTGATGGAGTTTTTACACTGATAAAATCATTGGTCCTTGATGTATTGACATATTTAAATCAGAGGATAAATCAATCCACATTTATTGAGTGCCAACTGTGTGCCAGGCACTGATCATAGAATTAGAATTTTAAGGGATCTTTGGAATCAGAAAAACCAAAACCCACTTACTTTACAGATAAGGAAACTAGAGCACTTAAATATATGCCCCAAGGTTATCACATAGGCATAGAGGGCAAAGTGTGGGATTCAAACCAATACCTTCTGATCCAAATCCAGTACTCTTTCCATGGCACCGTGTTTTTTTTTTTTTTTACAATTCATTATGCTGATGCATTTTTCTAGCGTTGAACTATATTTGCATTTTTATGTTGATGCTACTTGATCATAATAAATTTATAAATGAATGCAATATACTGTTCACATTTTGTTCATTATTTCATACTTTGCATCTCTCTTAAGTTTTGCTTGCACTTTACTTTTGATGGGAGTTAAATGATGCTTTCTTAGAGAGATGACTATCTTGCTGGTAAACTCTGTGGAGTTCTCATTATTTTTTATCAGCTTCTGAATTTATCCATCATTTTTGTCAAACCAGTCTTAATGTTTGCAAGTATTCTGGCCCAAATGAGTAAATGCAGTGCTATTCACCAAATCTCTGAAAGTGGTCCACTACTTTTCTGTTCCACTGTTGCCAACTGTGTGTTGGTTCAACTTTCAAGTTAGTAACAAACTTTCTGCTCAGAGAAGCTCTAATCTGTTGACATTAATTCTTCTTGTAGCCATCTTGCCTCAGGATTGTCATCTTTGTTGAATGTGAATGTTTAGCTTGGAGAAGATGTCTATGATCAGTCCAGCACTTTGAACCACACATCACCTTTGTCTTCTCACATCCTATCTCTTCTCCTTACAATGACATAGTCTATCGAATGTCAATGTTTTCTTTGAGAGTGTATCCATGAAGTTTTATGTTTAGGTAAATGGAAGACAGTAATGGTGATGAGGTGGTCATGAGATGTACAAGTCTTTAGAAGTGAGTGATTGTTGCTGTTTCCAACTCTATTCCTTTGAAGGACTCCCTGCCATGTCTGATATTCTGTATCTACTCTCACCTTATAGTCACCCAGAATTATGTTTGTCCTCTTTCAGCACATTGATGGTGACAGACTCCAAGTCTTCATAAAATTTTTCTTTGAACTCATCACTGTTATCAAGGTGGGAGCATATACACTGATAATGGCAGCTAGGTGGCTAGTTGGTGTAAGTGAATAGAGTGTTGGGCCTGAAGTCAGGGAGACTCATCTTCCCAAGTTCATATTTGACCTCAGACACTTACTCAGCAATGTCACCCCAAGCAAGTCACTTATCCATTTGTCTTAGTTCCTCATTGTCAAATGTGCTGGTGAAGGAAATGGCAAACCACTCCAATGGTATCATGAAGAGTCAGACATGGCTGAAATGACTGAACAACAGCTTCCTGACTCCAGGTCCAGGATTCTTATCTACTGAGCCACCTAGCTGCCTCTTAAACTTCTTTACTCAGATACCAGTAAGTCTTCATTTTAAAAGCACTTTCATAGGATAACTCCTTTCTGATTAGGGAATCCCAGTTAAAAATAGTTCCTAAATTTCCTAAAACAAAACACTCCCATACCTTATCTTTCATGAAAATGTGAATTTTAAGGGCTAATTTACCCCCAAGAAAGTTCATTGCTTGTTCTTATGATGTCTGGTAGATGATGTTATTGTTTGGCCATTTTTCAGTCATTTCCAACTTTTTGTGACCCTGTTTGGGGTTTTCTTGGCAAATATATACTGGAGTTGTTTCCTATTTCCTTCTCCAGCTCATTTTACAGATGAGGAAACTTGAGGCAAACAGGGTTAAGTGACTTGCCCAGTGTCACATAGCTAGTAAATAGTGGAGGCTAGATTTGAATACAGGTCTTTGTGATTCCAGGTCTGGCTCTATCCACTGTGCCACCTAGCTGGAAGATGGTGGAGACAGGATAAGAAGATCAGATGGGGTCCCATCTGAAGGCACTCCACCATAAGAGTGACCACTGTGACCAAATGAACTGATTTTGCTGTAACACTAATTTTGTAGTTAACTCCTGAAAACTCATGCAGTTGCTTGCTGAGTCTATGACCAATCTGTTCTCTTATGAGATGGGACAAATGGTGTCCATAGTGCCTACAGTACCAAGACAAATGTTATTGGAATCATAAAATATGCCCTGAGGTTGATGAGACAGTCACAGTTAAATTAATAATAATAAAACTACCATTTATCTATATAGTGCTTTTAAGTTTACAAAGCACTTTTACCTAACTCATTTAATCTTTACAACATGAGGAACATTGTTCTTATTATCACTATTCTTACAGACATGGAAATTGAAGGTGGGAGAGGTTAAAGTGATTTATTTAGGGTTATACAGTTAATAAGAGTCTGAGGCAGGAGGAAAAGTATCTTAAAGAGTTTGCTTTATTTTCCAAATACTTCTTTTTACTACTAACGGAGCAAGCCTAAAGATAAGCTCCTAGGTGGAGCACAATAGTTTTTAAAAAGAATTTACACATTTCTTTTTGACATTCCACATATGAATTCTGACCTAAATGTAGTTTATATATTTGGGTGGAAAAAGATGTTAATACTGGAGAAAAAAGACCTCAATTTATAATTATTACTGCATGCAAATGTATTCTTGTCTTTGTTCTCACAAATTCTCCAAAGAAGGTCCACCCTAAATGCTGGAGTATTCTTTTGGATATCTTGATATTTCATGTATACCAAGAGGATAGAAGGGCTATCCACATTAGTCTTCAGTATTGTTAAATGACCAGCCCACTTTCTTTTCTCATCATACATATCTCCGAGGATGTTCTTCATAATGCGTTTCCTATTCAGTTATTTCTTATTTGAAGGAATAAGTGAACTACTAAACCCAATACTTGTGTTTTTGTTGAGCTTGGGGTGATTTGCAATTTTAATTCTTTGGTGATTGTGATATTTCCTGATTCAGCCACATAGCACAACCAGAAAAATACTGATGTGCAGGGTTATGAAAATCACTGCTCAGTTACCCCAAAATAGTAAAGCCTTTTCTCCCCATCCTATTTAATTCTGTGCCTTAATGATATGAGTCCTTGAAAAGCATAATAATAGGTACAACTTTGTTTAATGATCTCATTACTATCTAATGATGTATAAAACAAGGAATTGTATGCTTATAAAAGTTCTTTGCCGTGTGTAGGATGAAAGATTTTGGTCAAATCTTTTATCCAACTTTCTGGCCCCTCAATATATTAATTTATAACAGATGACTTTCAGAGACCCCTTCTGGCTCTTTGTATGTACAACAGAGAGTCCAAATGAAATATGGTATCCTTATATTAGTTTGATATTTGTTTACAGTTGACATTGTGCTGATTGTATGGAGTTCTGCGAAAATGAATAGCTTCCTCAGTAATATCCATAATTACTCAAGAAAATCGAGCCTATCTATACTAGAAAAACCAAGTGGATGAAGAATTTCAGACAACACATGTTTTGTCTAGACGAGGGTAGAGAACCTGAGGCTTCAAGGTCACATGTGGCCCTCTAGGTCCTCAAGTGTGGTCCTTTGACTGAATCCAAACTTCACAGAACAATTTCCCTTAAGAAATGATTTGTTCTATAAAACTTGGACTCAGTCAAAAGGCCGTACCTAAGGATCTAGAAGGCCATATGTGGCCTGGAGGTTGCACGTTCTCCACTCTGTTCTAAACTCTTATGTGCTGATATATAGACAGTTCATAGGGCTTAGCTTGGATAAGATATATCTTGGATAGATAACACGGATGATTAATGAACTTTTAAAATCCTTCTGAGCTCCAAATCTATTAAACGATTATTTCACCAGAACTTCATTCAGAGGAACCTTCCATTTCTTCCTAGTTGACTTTCCTTTTAGAATCTCAAGTCATGGTATTTGTATCTATCTTTTCCTTTAAATTTCTAAAACTTGGAGCACACATTCAGCTATAATTCTCATTTATCATTAACTATATAAGAGTATCCAGCCTGTAGTCAGGAAGACATGAGTTCAAATCAGGCCTCAGATATTAGCTGTGTGACCTTGGGCAAGTCATTTAACTTTTGTTTGCTTTTAATCCACTTGAGAAGGAAATGGATTCCAGTATCTTTGCCAAGAAAACCCCATGGACAGTACAGACATGCTATATAGTTCACTGGGTCAAAAACTGAAAGTGACTGAACAACAATGGAGGGAAGTAGAAGCAAAGGTGGACTTAAAGTTCTTAGAGCTTTTCTCTAATTAAGCTATTTAGGAGGAGGTAATAGTACAGTGAAATAATTTTAGATCCAGAAGATCTGAATTCAAAAGTTGGATTGCATATCACCTTGGGCAAGGTGCTGAACCTGTTTGGGTCTCAGTTTCTCTTCTGTATAATAAGAGGGGGCTAGAGTAGATGACTTCTAAAGTCCTGTTCAGTTCTAAATCTCAGATATATACATCTTTCTCCATTAACTGAATCAATACTTTGCAAAATTTAAACACTCGCAAACACCAGCAGGATGCATTGTTGCCTCATCCCTGGAAGACTTTGTCTACCATGCCACCCTGGGTTACTTCTCCTATTTGAAGTACCCTCAGCCCTCTGTCTCTTTCTGACTGGTTCCTCTCTGAACCTCCTTTTCAGGGAGGAAGCCCAGGCTAATCATACCTTTATTCTTCTCTAGGATGCTCTCCTGTCTTTTCACAGGACTATGTCCTCTGTACCCCAGGGTACTTTCATTCACTTCATTCCCTTTTCAACTTCCTTTTATGTGTTCTCTCCATTAGAAAGGCAGCTAGGTGGCACAATGGATAGGGTGCTGAGCCTGGAGTCAGGAAAGCTCATCTTACTGAGTACAAATTTGGCCTCAGACACTTACTAGCTGTGTGACTAAGTGACTAAGCCAAGTCACTTAACCCTGTCTGCCTTAGGTCCTCATCTGTAAAAAGAACTGGAGAAGGAAACTGCAAACCACTTTAGTCTCTTTGCCAAGAAAACCCCCAAAAGTTGGACAGGCCCTTTTAGAATGTGAGCTCCTCATCTTTCTGCTTGCATTTGAATTCCCAACACTTAGCACAGTACCTGGCCCACATTAATTGCGTAATAAATTCTTGATGACTTCAGTCTTGAAGCCCCTATAGGAAAAAACAAGACATTTGCTTCTAGGCTTTACTGCAAAATAGACAAAGGGTTGTCTTATCTGTAGCGCTGAAGATTCCCAATCTTTTGCTCAATGCCTCCTCCTCCTCCTTCTTTGGCCCCTATGTACCATCCTGCAAGAGAGAAATGGGTTGCAACTCGGGCACTGTTTGGAGGGGCTACCGTCTTCCTGGCATCCAACGGGTCTTTAGGAGTTGTGACATTAGAGTCTTAGTGACAAACAGCTTATAAATTATTATTAAAGGCCCCTCCTCCCTCTGGCCCAAGCCCTTAGTATCCTGGCAGGCCGACACTCCCCAAAATGCAGCTCCAGCTGCCCAGAGGCCAGGCGGTAATTGATGTTTTCCAAACTGCGACGAATTCAGCTGACCGCCCAAGACAGGGGCTATGTTCATACGGGACTATTGCATTTGTGCCAGGCCTCGCTCTCCTGGTTCCAGCTGCTCCAAACACTCCCATCCATCCCTGGCCCTAGAAATTGGTGAGCACGCCTCCATTCAAACATTCCACCTAGTTCCAAGCTCTGGAAGAAGCGCATGCGCCCAGTCCCTCACTTCTCCAGGTAGGGAAAAGACGCGATGGATCCAGCCTCTCCCGCGCGCCGCGCCTTCGTCGGCGCGTGACGTCACTGGGGAAGAGGCCTGTAGGGAGGGACCCGAGTCCTCATTGGAGACCTCCTTGAGGCGTGCGCGTGCGGGTGACGCGCCTGTTCCTACCTCGGGGAGGGAGGCGAGGGGGAAAAGAAGGGGAGGGGACGGGAAGGATAGGAGGAGAAGGAGGAGGAGGAGGCGGCGGCGGCGGCGGCTGGGGTTGGGGGGGAGGGCGGCCGGATCATGGCGGACCAGATCCCACTGTACCCGGTGCGAAGCGCCGTTGTGGCGGCAGTAGCCGCCAACCGCAAACGAGCGGCCTACTACAGCGCCGCGGGGTCCGGGCCTGGGGGCGAGCGGCATAACAGGTAACCGCTAGGGCGGGGTCAGACACCACCCTTCCCCTTCCCCTTTCTCCACCCCTTCCCGCCACTCTTTTCGCGGCCCCCTCTCTCCCTAGCTCTCAGCCTCCGGCCTGCGATGCCTGATCTCGGGCCGGCTGCGGCGACTCCTGGGCCCCGCCCGCGGTCCCGGAGTGGGGGCGGGGGCGGGGGCGGGAGCAGGTTCTCACCTGGCCCGTCCGGAGTATCTCCGGGGCGTGGCATCCCGGCCCGACCTCTGCAGGGAGGCCCGCCCTTGACCGCCGCCCTAGACCTCCAGCTGCTCTTTGGGTTTTCCCCACTCAGCCTCACTCTCCACCCCGGGATTGCCGGGACAGCTAGGCCTCTGTTCAGTTTTGCTTCGAGCCCAGAATTGCCAGGTGAAGGCGGCAGGGGTGATGCTGCTGGCGATGCTTCGTTTTACCCCGGGGCAGGGGCTGGCCTGGCAGGAAAGTCATTGGCCCTCGTTCCTGTGTATCTAGAGCTGGCTGGAGACCGGGCCCCATGAAGTTGATAGTCGATGCTTGGTGCACAGTGTAAATAAATATTTAAGATTTCTCCCTGGGATGTCCAATGTGCAGGGTCCTAGAAACAGCGAATGCGTTCAGAAATTTCTGTATTGGTGGATCCAGTCCTGACCTTGCTGTTCCTTGGGTAATTTCGGAAAGGCAAAGGGGCGACTGTAAAGATAAAAGAGTAAATGGCCCTCCTTGACTGACCCTACAAACATTTGTCATGAAGCTGAAATAAAGTAATTGGTTAAAGCTAAACACATACTACTTCGATGAGTTTTCACCCAATATATATTAGGAGGGAGAAGTACTACTCTTAATTTAAAAAAAAAAGTACCGAATCGTGATAAAGTCATTGAAGACCTTGTAGTTTCAAATCTTTGCAAAGTGTAACGTCGGCAATAATTCACCTTTTATAAGGAGACATTCTTTTCATTTTTCAATTTATAGTTGTAAAGTGTTTTCAACAAGGTGGATTATGATGAGAATCATTCGCAAACTGATGACTTGCAGCCAACTGTGGTTAGTGGAAGAATTATGCGACTCTTTCCTCCCAATAGAATTCTAGACTTTGAAGGGAATTTAGAAAGCTTATCCTTTATTTTACAGTTACATCATACAACTAGGTAATTAGCTAGAACCTAATAGTGACTCCTAATCCCTTCAATGTTTTTTTCCTTATTGTTGTCTTCTGCCCCTTTAGTATATTACATCATTCATATCTCATGCCTTTTAAACCTTTTTTTTTTTTTTGGTAGATGAAACTAGATAAAAAACTGAACTAAACTAGATAAGAAACTTTTTTTTTATATTTTTCTTATTGCTTTTTTGGAGGGGGAAGGGCAAGGCAATTGGGGTTAAGTGACTTGCCTAAGGCCAGAGGGCTAGATTTGTCTTAAGTGTCTGAGGTCGAATTTGAATTCAGCTCCTCCTGACTCCAGGGCCAGTGTTCTATTCACTATGCCACCTAGCCGCCCCTAGATAAGAAACTTTTCAAAAGGGAAAAAAAATGCATTTGGAGTCCTTGAGATTATTATGTAATGAATTTCTAATCTTCCTGTACATAGTTCAGTTTACTACAAATCTTGACTGACTTAATTTTTGTCAGCTTTTCTTAGCTGGAGTTCAAATATATAATGGAACTGGAGTCTATAACTTTGTCCACCAATGATTTTTCTGGTGATGTTGTCTTCCACTTTTGAGAAAGGGTAGGGAGAAGCTAGTGATAGAATAGAAAAACTCCTTGGCCTTAGCTACTTTACTGATGTCTACTTAAGCAAGATTATTTTATTTTATACCCATATTTCACTTTGTTAATGCATAATCATAATTTTTGTTATGATGAGCTACTTTATTGTTGTGGTGGGGGCTCTGCCCACCCAAAAACTATTGGGGTTTCATGATGTGTCGTGGTGGAACTGTCTCAAAGAATTCAGTCAGACCATCTCTAATCCAAGTATAGGCATTTATTGAGATTGATGCCTCTCATGAAGTGGGCTAAGTTCCAAGAAGAACCAGCAACTTCAGAGAAAGCAAGATGGATTTTTACAGGGTAAAGATGCTCATCACACAATCAGAATTTACATAGAATATAGGAACATGGTTAATATTAAAAAGGAAGGAGGAGTTTGTTAAGGGATTATGTAATGTAGGAGGGGTCCCATGTGTGGTTGGGTGGTTAAACATTCTGGTTGTGCTGCCCTCCAATTGGCTAGCTATTGTCCTGTCTGGTCAAGATAGATAGTTGGGTATTGTGGTCCTGTCTTGGGCCAGATAGATGATGTGATTGTGATTGAGTCCAAGAATACACCTGTTGTTTTGGGAATGAGTCTGGGGGCAATACTAGGTGGAGGCAGTAGCTGGGTTCCCATTACATGGACACACCTGCTCTGTGTGAACCAAGAGTTCAGGGACACACCTGTTGTTCCAGTGAGCAGTGAGGCATATATGAAGTTAGGACATTGGCAGGGGGGTTAGGTGGGTACAGTGGGCTTCCTGTTCAGTGGGGCCAGGCCTAAATGAAGTTAGAATTTTGGGGGTGGGGCAGCTTTATTAGGATTCCATCATTATTACCTGTAATTTTAATTTATGAAGAAAATGCTTGTAATGAAGATATCCCTTTACTGGTGAGTAAATATCACTTTTTGTTGAAGTGTAGAATTCCTTATTCTGTAATTGGTATGAAGATAAAATGCTAATGCATTATGGGCTCAAATCATGTCTCCATATATGTTTTCAGTTTACTCCTCAGTGTAGGGCTTCTGGCCAAGGTCAGGCACCATTCTCCTTTTCCCTTTTGTGACTTGAGGTTGTCTGAGCATCTTTTGCCATACTTTCTCAGTTTTTCTTTCAGTACAGGGGACCAGACACTGACTTTAGGTTTTGTTCAGTCCAGGAGTATTTGCAGTCAGATCCACTTAAGTTTTATTTAGAAGTGGTGTTAGGCTTTGAGTTTATACTTCTCATACAGTACCTGGCACAAAGTAGGTGCTTAATAAATGTTCATTGAATTGAATTGTCCTCTTTGAGATCTGATGTCCTGTAATAAAAGCTACCTTTTATTATCTATCTCTCCACCCTTAGCAGTTTCTAGCTGCTCTACTTTTTTTTTTTTTTTGCTTTTTGGAGGGCATTTGGGGTTAAGTGACTTGCCCAAGGTCACACAGCTAGTAAGTGTTATGTGTCTGAGGCTGGATTTGAGCTCAGGTCCTCCTGACTCCAGGGCTGGTGCTCTATTCACTTTGCCACCTAGCTGCCCCTTGCTCTACTTTTTACAGAGAGAGTTTCAGCTTTGGAACTCTCTATGTCACCTCCATACTACTAACCTAGCCTCCTCCTACCCTTCCAGTTTTATGCCTTCCTCTCCATACTGGCCACTTTGCTGTTCCTCAAACAAGAAACTTCCATTATTCATTTCTGGGCATTTTCTCTGCCTGTCCCCCATGCCTGAAATGCCCTCCTTCCTCATCTTGGCTTCCTTTCAGTCCCAGATAAAATCTCATCTTCCACTGTCAGCTTTTCTCAACCTCTTTCTGATTTTAGTGCCTTCCCACTTTTATTTTTTTCTCTATTCATCCATCTTGTCTCTCCTGTTAGATTATGAACTACTTGAGGGCAGGGACTGTCTTGGACTGTCTTTTGTCTCTTTTTTAATCCCCAGTGCTTAACACATTGCCTGGTATCTAGTAGGTGCTTAATAAATGTTTATTGACTTTATGACTTGTCACTGCTTTAATTAGAATGATTGTATAATTGTTGCCAATGTACTTGACATTCTTTTTTTTTTAGTTAAATTTATATTTAGTTGATAGTCCTTTCTGAAACCCTAGTTTTTTCTTCACAAAGAAGACTTTTTATTTAATTTGTGGTATATCTTTTGTATTAAAGATGTGAAATTGACTTTTTTGTTTGCTACTTATACCACTTGGAAGAAATTGTATAAAAATATTTTAGGTCACTATTTCTGAATTTTTGAAGAATAAATTTTTTTTTTAGCATACTAATTGCTTAGTATAGCTTTATATTGCTTAGTAGTATAAATTGAGGGATGGGTATACCACTTACTCCAACTGTTTGATTTGGGTTAGTACTTTGGTTGGCAAATGGGTAGAGCATGGAATTAGAGTATGAAGACCTGGGTTCAAATGTAGGCTTTGCTAGTTACTATCTAAACTTGGGTAAGACAGTTTGTTTTTGGCCTTCAGATTACCATTTGTGTAATGAGGTGATTCTAGATAATATCCCAGGTCTCTTTCAACTCTAAATCTGTGCTAGAATGCTTGCAGGTAGCTAGGAACTTGTTGGGTCTGGGGAAAACAGGAAATCTAACACTGGCTTTACCTATCTTGCTCCAGGACTCACAGAAATAGACAGCGAAAACTATTTATATTCTTGTCCCTTTTCTTTTAAATTCAGTCAGTGGGTAAACTAGGATAGGAAAGATTAACTGACTTTTGAAGCCTCAGTGGCCTTTGGTAAAATTATGGAATATTTTTTCTTACTTCCTTTGCAATAGAGTTACAGATTTCGAAGAGACCTTTGAGTGCTTATTCTTACATTTTTGAGGTATTCAGAGAAAAATAATTGTCTCTCTTCTCAAGGAAATTAATAAGGCACAAAAATGTGAAAGCTCGCTTAAGACTTAAATAACATAAATGTTAATTTTTCTTTGGCCTAGAGTCAAAGAAGTCATGCACTTCTTTTTCCAGTGTAGATTGTTACTTTCTTGGCTGTTTAATTGACTGGGGTACCGAAATGGTAAGGGACTTACCCAGGCTCAAACTAGTGTATTGGCTATCACAGGACTTGAACTCAGGTTTACCTGACTCTGAGGTCAGCCATCTACCTGCTAGGACATGTGAATAACAACAACAATAATCAACATAGAATGCTTTAAAGTTTCTGAATCTCATTGTGTATCATCTCATTTGAGGCTAATGAACCTGTGAGATAGGTATTATCTCCATTTTATAGATAAACAGATTTAGAGAGGTTAGGCTACTTTGGAATGATCACATAAGAAACAAACAAATAAAAGTGTTTCTTGACTGCAAGTCCAAGTTAGGCAACTGCTTGCTACTGCAGTAAATTTTTTCCTGTTGAGTCATTTTTCAGTTGTGTACCACTCTTTGTAACAACATTTGGATTTTTCTTGGCATTGCCATTTCCTTCTCTAGCTCATTTTACAGATGAGGAAACTGAGGCAAACAGTGTGAAGTGACTTGCCCAGAGTTACTCAGCTAGTATGTGTCTGAGGGTAGATTTAAAAAAATTTTTTTTCAATATTTAATTTTTTCCAATTACATGTAGACATTTTTAACATTTTTAATTTAAATTTTTTTGTTCCAAATTTTCTTCCTCCCTCTCTTTTCTCCTCCCTCATTGTGAAGGCAAACATTTTGCTTTTGGTTATTATATGTGTGGAAAATATTACCATATTGGTCATGTTGTAAAAGAAAAAACAGACAAAAAATCCCCAGGAAAAATAAAGTTAATACAAAGTATGCTTTTATATGCATTCAAACTTCAGTTCTTTCTCTGGAGGTGGGTAGCATTTTTCTTTGTAAATCCTTTAAAATTGTCTTGCATCATTGCATTGCTGATAATAAGCTGAATCATTCACAGTTGATCATCTTACAGCTTTGCTGTTACAGTGTACAGTGTTCTCCTGGTTCTGCTCACTTCATTTTGTATCAGTTCATATAATTCTAAGTTTTTCTGAAAGCATATGGCTCATCATTTCTTATGGCACAGTAGAATTCCATTACAATCATATACCATAGCTTGTTCAGCTTTTCCCCAATTGATGGTCATTCCCTCAATTTCTAATCCCTTGCCACCACAAAAAAGGGCTGCTATAAGTATTTTAGTACATATAGGTTCTTTTCCTTTTTTTCATTGCTGGATCAAATGGCATGATGTTTTATAGCTCTTTTGTTGCAATTTCATGGTGTGTCATGGTGGCACCCTCTCCAAGAATTCAGTCAGAACATTTCTAATCCAAGTACAGACATTTATTGAAATTGACACTTTTCATGAATTAGGCTAAATTCCAAGAGGAATCAGCTGCTTAGTAAGACAACACAGGCAAATTTGTAGTGTGTTGATGCTGATTACATAATAGAAATTATGAATATTAATAAGGCAGGAAGGGTTTGTTTAAGGGATTAGGTAATAGACAGGGGTGCTTTTTATGGTTCAGTGATCAGATACCCTGGTTGTGCTGCTTTCTGATTGACTAGCTATTGTGGTCCTGTGTGATCAAGATGGATAGTTAGGTATTATGGTCCTGTCTTGGACTAAATGAATGATGTGATTGTGGTTGAGTACAAGAACACACGGTTCAAATGTGTGAATTGGATCTGGGGGCAGTGCCTAACTAGGGTCAGTGTTTATATTGAGTCTGGGGACCTGAGTTTTGGTTAAAGACATACCTGCTTCTCAGTGGGGCCAGTAAGGAAGTTAGAATGTTGGGGTTTGGGAGCAGCTTTATTAGGATTTTGGGTATAGTTCCAAATTGCTCTCCAGAATGATTGGATCAGTTCACAGCTCCATTAACAGTTGCAATAGTCAGGATTTTCCCACATCCCCTCCAGCATTTGACATTTTTGTTTTCTGTCATATTAGCCAGTCTGATAGGTGTAATGTGGTTATTCAGAGTTGTTTTAATTTGCATTTCTCTAGTCAGTAGTGATTTGGAGCATTTTTTTTTTCATATGATTCTTAGAGGTAGAGTTGAGCAAATGCATTACAGATAGGAGGGACAACTTGTGCAAAGATATAGAGAAAGCAGATGAATTGTTGTGTGTGAGGACCTGAAAGAAGGCCAGTTTGACTGGACTGTAGTACATGAAGAGGGAGGAGTAATGTGTAATAAGGCTGGAAAAGTAGGCTAAGGGGTTTAAATGATAAAGGAATTTGTATTTGATTCTTGGGGCAAAGTTGAATGCATGTGGTCAGACTTTAGGAATACCACTTAAGCTGCAGTGTGGATGAATTGGGGTGAGGAGAGGCTTGTGCAGAGAGAGTGATTAGAAGATGTTTGTAATGTGTCCACATAAGAGATGGGGGCCCAAACTAGGAAGATTAATTGTGAAATGTAATCAAGTTAAGTGTTTTTAATCTAGGGGAGCAAGAGATTACTTGAGATTGAAATGATCTGGGAAGGCTTTGTGGAAGACCATCTTGAGTTGTTGGACCTGAAGAAAGATCAGAATTTGGCTGGAAGGAGGGTATGAACAAAGTTTTTTATGTTTAGTTATAACTGATTTTGGGGGATAATGCTCAAGATTATTGGGGAAAATTGAAGTGTGTGAGAGAGAAGAGGCAAGATAGTTATAACAGAAAGAAGAGAGGATTTAAATCAAAGGACCTGACTTCACATCCCAGCTCTGCTTCTTATTAGCTGTGTGAACTTGGTCAAACCACCTCTTTATATTAAAGATCAGTTTGAGGTATCCTAGCCTGATAAAGAAGTTGATGATATGGAGCTGCTACTCCATCAGGTGGAGCAGGGGCATATACATAGACCATATATCTGGAATTTGTTTCCTCATCTCTAAAATGAGGAGACTGAATTAGGTGATCTCTAATGTCTTTTTCATTTAGAAAAGTAAGTAAGCTAAAATTTGTTGTTGTTGTTGTTGTTCAATTGTGTCCAACTCTTCATGACCTCATATGGGGTTTTCTTGGCAAAGATCATTGGAGTAGTTTGCCATTTCCTTCTCCAGTGGATTAAGGCAAACAAAGGTTAAGTGACTTACCTAGGCACCCAGGTAGTGAGTGTGTGAGGGAGGATTTGAACTCAAGTATTCCTGACTCCAGGCCTAGCATGCTATCCACTAAGTCACCTATCTGCTTCCTATAAGTTAGAATAGTTACTTTTAACTCTTTTTTTTGGTCATGTAGTCCATATTTGTATCATCCACAGGGTATAGATTGGATTAGATAGATGATTTTTGTTTTGTTTGTTTTTTTGGAGGGGCAATTGCAGTTAAGTGACTTGCTTGAGGTCACATGGCTAGTAAGTGATAAGTGTCTGAGGCCATATTTGAACTCAAGTCCTTCTGACTATAGGGCCAACGCTCTATTCACTGCACCACCTAGCCACCCCTTCGATAGATGATTTTTAAAATTCTACCCTGACATGAGAGATGATGTCAGATGCCTTGTGGCTTCTACAGTTATAATGAATACAATTTCCTTTATTTCCTGAATATTTATTAACTTCAGTTTCAAAGGGTAAATAGTCTGATATTATTTTTAAAATCTTTTTTTCCCAAAAATTTTAAAAAAGAAATATATTTTGTCATCGGTATGACTGCTGCCTCAGTTTTTTTTTTTTAAATAATAAAAATGGGATCCTTTCCACAATTTCCAGAAGGGTGATTCATTCACAAAACCAGCCTGGACTGCATCCTATTAAATGGGGCCAAGAAATTTGACTCTGGAGACAAGTGCTGTCATTGGTGTGGGGTAGCAAATGAAATGCTCCCATATGTTCTCTGCCTTCAACTGAGTGAGGCTATTGTCTGATAGCATACTATTCTAAATAGATTAGTTGAAGCCATCAAAAGTGCCAGAAAAAACAGATTCTGGTAAATTTAACAGTACTAGGACTGGGAGAGGACTTAAGATTGAATTTCGTATTCTTGAACAATAAGAACCTTTATCATAGATTTTATTGTGCCCTTTGAAAACAGATATTCTGCCTTCTAATTATCCAGAGCTAGGAAAATTGAGAAATACCATATAGATTGTCAGCATCTGGCCCAGGGAGCCTATAGACTCTACTGCAACTCACTGGTCAATAGTGGAGGCTGTAGGAGAATGGAATCCAGCTAAGGACTTTGTACTATCTGAATTAAAGATCAGTTTGAGGTATGCTAGCCTGATAAAGAAGTTGATATGATGGAGCTACTACTTCATTAGGTGGAACAGGGGCATAAACGTAGACCATATAACTGGAGTTAGGCAGTATGCAGAATGAACTCTTGGGAAGAAATACAATAAGAAGTAACTGTGTTTTCTTATTAGTTTATATATAGTATTCTGTGATGTTGCCTTATGATCCGTTTTGTGATCGAAATGTGCATATGTAATATTTCCTCTTTTGATTTTATATTGTACTTATACTGTTATCAGATATTTGATTTTTTAACCATATAAAATGTAATCTATTATTGAAATACTTGCAAACTTAAGCATTAATTACTTTATTAATTACATAACTTTTTACTTAAGCATTAATTAAATAAAATAAAATATCATTACCTTTGTTCACCACAAATATTGTAAAGTGCTATATTTTCCATTCACTGTTCTTTATTGGTTTTGAACATTTTACTGTTTGTTAACACAGATGTAGTATCAATAGGATTGTATGTTTATTTTTTCTGTGGTTTATAAAAATTATTTTTATTTTCGTTTTCTCTCTCCATTGAAAAGGCAAGAAATATGATACCCATTATACATATGAAGTCATGCAAAACATTTCCATATTAGCCATATTCTGCACAAAAGAAAAAGAAAGGAAAAAAAATAAACTTCTGTTTGCATTCTGAATCTTTCTGGTTTGTATTTGGATGTGGATAAGGTTTTTCATCATGAGTCCTTTGGAGTTGTGGATCTTTTTCTTGATCAGAGTTACTAAGTCTTTGACAGTTGATTATCTTTACAATATTGCTATTACTGTATAGGTTGTTCTGGTTCTTCTCATATCACTTTGCATCAGTTCATATAAATCTTCCCAGGCTTTTTTGAAACCATCCCATTCGTTGTTTCTTATAGCACAATAGTTTTCCATTACATTCATATACTATAACTCGTTCAGCCATTTTTCATTTGGTGGGCATCCCCTCAGAAAAGAAATGATATAAATATTTTTGTACATATGGGTCTTTTTCCTTTTTTCTTTGATAGAATTGTAGAACTGGAGAGGAACTATAGACGATCTAATTCAGTCTTCATTTTATTTGATTTATTTTCAATTCTTTTTAAAAAGTTTTGTAATTGAATCGATCTATTTTGAGTGTATTTTGGTAGTCTCATTTCCAGGTGTTCATGCATTTTGGAGTTTTGAATGGGATTTTCTATTCTATTTTTCTTTTCTGTTAGTCCTAGATTTTACTATTGTTTTATAAAAATCAGTCTTCAGTTGAGTAATATGATTATACTAGGTACTAGAATGTTTATTATTTCTTTGTTAATTTATTTTGTATCCTATTTTACTGACGCTATTTTGTGTCTCTTTTTCTCCCCTTTCTTCCCCCTTCCCCCAAGTATCTAGGATTTTCTAGACAAATTTTGATGTCTTCAGTATCTAGGGATGATTTAGTTCTTTTCTAATGTTTATGCCTTTAATTTATTTCTTTTATTGCTATAACTGTTACTTCTAGAACTGTGTCATATAAGAGTGGAGGAAAGGAAGCATCCTTGCATTTCTCCTATTTTGCTTGGAAGTGCTTCTACTGTGTTCCCATTGAATGTGATTCTAGCTTTACAGTTATAATAACCAGTCTTGTTTCAATGCTTTTTAGGGTTTTTAAGCAATAAAAGCATGTTGTACTTCATCAAAATTTTTTTTCTTTATTTTTTTTGATACAGGATTGGAGTTTTTAAGACTGTGGTTATGTTAATTGATTTTCAAATGTTGAATCATCCATCCCTTACATTTTTGGTATAAATTTACTTAGGTCATAATAAATGCATTTTTGGATATTTATAGGGTTTTTTGGATATGATTTTATTTAGAAGTTTTATATCACTGTTCTTAAGTGATGTTGGCCTATAGTTCTTTTTCTTTGCTTTTAACTTCCCTGGCTTAGATTTTGGGACTCTCTTTGTCTAATAAAAGGAGTTTGGTACAGTGTTTTCTTACTCACTTTTTTTCAGAATATTTTTTGTGGTATATCACATTTTAGGTGTTTGATAGAATTTCTTAAACAGTGCATTTGAATTAGGGTTCCTCCCTCCCCTTTTTGGGTAGTGCTTTGTGTTTTGTTCAATTTCATTTTCTGAAATTGGGTTATAGAAGATCTCAGTTTCATGTTCTGTTAATTTGGGTATTCTTTCTTTTTTTAGGTAAACCATCATTTTGCTTGAAAGTCATTATTTGTATTAAGTTTTGTTAGTTTTTTATTTCTTTTTTTTGTTGTAATTTCACTTTCATTTTTTTATTTTGGTAATTTGATTTTCTTTTTAAAAAAATTAAAATAGCTAAGACTATATCGATTTTGTTAATCTTGTCAAAGAACCAGATTTTAATTGATAATTTCTGCAGTCTTTTTGTTTTACCTTTTATGTATTTTCCTAATTTTCAAGATTTACTTTTAATGTGCCTATTTTGGGTTTGTTTTATTGATTTCCTAGTTTTTAAGATTGCATACTCACTTCATTAGTCCTCATTTTCCCCCTATTTTGTTAATGTAGAATTTCAGCGGTAGTCTCTGAGGACAACTTTAGTATATACCAGGAATTTTAATATGTTGCATTGTCATTTCTGTTCTTTTACATATCTACTATTTGTTTCTTTTTAAGTTTAAGTATTAAGTTAGTTTAGGTATTATTTTCATTTTTATCACATTGGCAGAGTAACTATGGTCAATAAGTATCTCAGTTATTTTTACCTTTTATGAATGTAAATAGTGCTTTGTGGTCATGGTTATGTAAATATTAATTCTGTCTTGGTTAATTTCCATGTGTTTTGTTGATTTGTTTTTAGTTAATTTCGATTGGAATTTTTCTTATCTTTTTTATTCTTTGTAGAAGTATTGAAGATTTTTGTGGACTTATTTTGTGTATTTGCTACCTTGCTGAAGCAACTAAATGGCTTAGTTCTTTAATTTTCTGGGATTTTCTAAGTGCCCATAGTATTATCTGCAAGGAGTGATAATTTTGTTAATTCTTTGCTAATGTTTGGTTATAATTTTTATTTTTTCTCATTTTACTAATCTCTTTGTTTTAACTCATGAGGAACCTGAGGCTCAGAGTGGTTAAGTGACAGATACAAAAGCTACACAAGGTGACTTTGCAAGTGGCAGAGGCAGGATTTGAACCTAGAATCTCTGTTTTCAAACAAGAATTTGGTGGAAAAGTTTGGTTAAAACTAATAGTGCAAATTAACCTTATGTTTTCTTGTGTATTTTGATGAGGATTGTCACTCATTTCTGTAGTTAAGGATTTTAGATGCATTTTTTAAAAGGATCTTAATGATTTCTTTTGCTATACAAAAGAAATCATGTTATATTTGCCTATTAAGCTATGAAAAATTACTTTGAGCTAAAATTTATAGTTTGTTGCAGGGGCACATAAACTTATTTTTCCCTTACTGAGTAGTTTTAGGATTTTAGCTGTATTGGCGGTTGTCCCACATAAAATATTTCTGTGCTTATACATATGCAGTCAAGAAAAAATGTTTATTTTTTTTCTTGGGCAAGTATGATACAAAATTGAAACTTAATGTTCCCTTTTAATATGAACTTGTTGGTCAGAAATGTTAAAGCTATCAACATTTAAATAATTTTAAAGGTAGGTTGATTAGAACCAAAGTGAATTTAAAACAGTTATACTTCACTTGTATCCATTTAAATTATAGTCCTTGATATGGCACTTGATTTTCTTTTTGAAAGTTGTTAAATATTTTTACTATTTTACCCCAGGCAGCCATGTTTTTTTAGTCAAGATTTCTTCCTTTAGTAGCACTCTTGCTGTGAGTTTGATATCTTCTTTGTTCATATTGTTTTCACTGCCTTTTTTTTTAAAGTTTCTAGAATTACACTTAATTGCTTGAAACCTTGATTTTCCCATGAGTGACAAACCAATTAAGTGTGTGACATCAAGCAACAAAGAAACTAAGATTTTATCCTCATTCTAACTATTAAAAAATCCATTATTCATTATCTTATTGTTTTTAAATACTGAGGTAAAATTTTATAACACAATGGGAAAATTGCTTTTGAAATAGAATAAATTGCTTGCCAGTTCAAAGGCTGCATTTCTGAAGTCAAGCTTACTAAACAAGATCCTTGTAGTCATTATCTTTACCCAGTGCACTTCATTTTTAACAGTGAACTTGTTAAAATTGTAACTCTTGATAGGATGCAATCTATGCAAAAACTTTATGAAGAAGTTCACTTTGTGTATTGCATATTGTAATTATACTACTATATTACTATTACATATATAATTATACTACTACAAATACTACTATAATTAAACATACTACGTTGGTAAGTGGAGTTTTAGTTTTACTTTTAAAATTTTATATATTTTCAAATTCAAACTTGATTCTGTTGAACTTAAATTTAAATGTCTCCTTATAATTGTTATCCATTGATTTCCCTTCAATGTGTAAGCCATAAAGAATAAGCTCAAACCTGCTTCCAAAGAACATTTCACAGAGATTAAAAGTCAGCTGTCCTTTACTCCTGATTGTTTTTCCTCCTTTCTCTTCAGAACATTGTTCTTTCAGCTGTCACTTCTTTCATATATAATATATGTAATATATATATACACACACACATATGTTTTTTTTCAATCAATAAAAATCCATCTCTCTCAGTCAATAAATATGTATTAAGTGCTTGCTGTGAGCCAGGCTTTTGTGCTTAGCACTGAGGATACAAATATAAAAAAAGAAAAAATAGTCCTTACTCTCAAGGAATTTACAATCCAATGGGGGTGGGGTGGGGGGAACAGGGGCATCATGAAGTCCAGAGGAGTGAAACTGGGTGGGAAATAAAGAGGTTACTTGTCCAAGTGACCTTAAATGGAAGCTTTTGGAGGAGCTCTTCACTTAGCCCTCCAATCAGAAAGGTTCTAGGGCAGAGGATACTGATGAAGATTGAGCACCAAGACTTATGCAGTCTTGTAGGATGATGATGTTTGTGTTACTGGGGTTCCAGGGGACAGGATGGAGAAGTCTATAGGAGTACATCTGAGTGGGAAACTGAGAGATTGTTGCCTTGAATACCCTCCCTCCTCTCATCCCTAAAGAGATAATGAAAGAAAAATAAAACCCTCATTATAAACATGTATAGTGAAGCAAAATTATTTATGTCCTTTAAAAAAATATATCTCATTCTGCCTCCTTCACCTCTTATCAAGATATAGGTAGCATATTTCATCATTAGTCCCCTGGAATCATGTTGGTTATTTTTATAATTAGAGTCACTAATTCTTTCAAAATTGTTTGTCTTTACCATATGGTTGGCATTGTATAACTTGTTCTGATTTTGTTCACTGAGCATAAATTCATACAAGTCTCTCTGAAACATCCCATTCATTATTTCTTAGAGCACAACAGTATTCTACCACATTTATATGCCATAACTTGTTTAGCTGTTCCAAAATAGATGAGCAATTCCTCAGATTCCTATTCTTTGCTACCTGAAGAACCATATATATTTATACATCTGTAGAATTTTTGCTATTTTTTGCCACCTCAAAAAAAGCTGTAAATACTTATATCTATCCTTAGAATTTGTTTTGCTTAGAACTAATCCCTCCCTTAATCTACTTTCCCTCTAATTTCCCCTGCTCGTTTTCCCATTCTACTTCCCTATTGGATCAAATGTATTTCTATACCCAAATCTATACCCCCCAATTTTGTGTGTGTGTGTGTGTGTGTGTGTGTGTGTGTGTGTGTGTGTGTGTGTGTACTCTTTTCTGTTTTGACCAGTTCAGATGAGAGTGGGGTTCAAGTATCAGCTATTCCTACTCATTTCCTTTTCCTTGCTTATATAATTGTGTGCTTGGGCACTTGGATTTTATGAAATAGTTTCTGCCAACTTTCCTTTCCCTCCCCCTCCCCCAGTATGCTCCTCCTTGTTTTTATAGGTATGTACTTGGGCACTTGGATTATATGAGATAATTTTTCCTAACTTTCTTGTCCATTTATCTTTCTTGTGTAGTTTTTTTTTTATCATTGTTCATCGTTTATCCTTTTATATCTCTCTTAACTCTTGTGTTTGCAGTCTGAAGTTTTTATATAGTTCTGGTTTTTTCTTCAGGAATGTGTGGAAGTCCTCTATTTCATCAAAGATTTTTTTTTCTGTTATAGGATTATATTCAGTTTTGCTGGGTAAATTATTCTTGGCTCTAAGCCTATATATAGCTTTCTGGGAGATTTATTCCAAACTCTTTGATCTGTTTAATGACTGCTGAATCTAGTGTGGTTCTTTGGTACTTGAATTCTTTCTTCCTAGTTTCTTATGGTATTTTTTTCTTTTACCTGGAATTTCTGAATTTTGACTATAATGTTTCTGGGAATTTTCATTTTGGAGTTTCTTTCAGCAGGTACCTAATGGATTCTATTTCTACTTTGCCTTCTGGTTCTAAGATATCTAGACAGTTTAAAAATTTTTTGAAATATGATGTCTTTGCTCATTTTTTTTGATCATGGTGTTAAGGTAGTCCAATGATTCTTTGATTTTTTTTCCCTCTTTGATCTGTTTTCCAGGTCAGTTTTTTTTTCTACTAGACATCTTGCACTTTTTTTTTTCCAATTTTTTTCAGTCATTTTACTTTGTCTTGATATTGTCTCATTGGAGTCTTGCCTTCTATTTGGTAAATTTTGAGTTTGAGGGAGTTTGTTGGTTGGGCAGGGTTTTATACATGTGCCAAACTATTAATTTCCTTTCCCACCTTTCTTCCATAGCTCTCATTTCTTTTCCATCTCCCCCCATCCCCCAGTATTCTGATTTCATTCAGTACCTAAAGCCTATGATTGTTCCTTAACACCAGTGACTGCTCCTTACCCTAAATGCCTCCATAGGCATAGGTGTCCTTACTCTGCTCTGGAGCTCTGCCTGGGCACTGGCTACAGTTCTCACTTGGTACCCATTCTCATCTTGGTGTCCTTATATAGATCTAGGATCTCTTCTTGCCTAGATGTATAGGTTTCCCTTTTTGCATGCTCTTTGTGGCGCATTCAAGACCAGACCCTGACCTGGTGTCCATAGACTTTGCTCTCTATCTCCTGTCAACCAGTCACAACTCCAGAAGACTTGAGTAGTAACTTATTTTATTACAAGAGAAGGCGGAAACATGCATACTGGGTCTCCTCTTGTACAAAGTACACAGGAGGCCAATAATCCAGGCAAAGCTTTGAGTATTTAAGGATTGCAGGGAAAAGGGGATATCTCATGGGAGGATTGGAGGGCATTCCCCTTACAGTTGGGAGTGGTATGGGAGGAGGAAGGGAGCAGTAAGAGCAATAGGGGAAGAGGAATGAGAAGAAGCAGGAGGGCTTGGGAAACTGCTGGGCAATGCAGGGAGGATGTTCTACTTATCTGAAAGGGTTCCAGCTGTACAAAGTTTATTATTCTGGGTTAGATTGGCTGGAGCCAGGTTTGTAGCTGACTTGGATTCAGGGGCACACAGAGTTTAATAGAGTTCAGTTGCCAAAAAAAAATATACTGTTAGTTTGGGGGAAGGAGGGGTGCATCTCTGGAAAATAGGGAAACTCAAGAAAACAAGTTCAGGGGGCTCCCTTCACACTCCCATGCTGAACTGGAGGGAAGATTGATTCACTATGACTTCTTGAATTTCCCAATCAGGATTCAGTCTAGTAAGTTTTCTAGATTTGTTTGGAGGTTTTCAGGAGAACTTGTTGAAATTCTTTCTGTTACTCTATCTTCTTGGTTTTTCTGCTGTATTTTAATATGATTTGGATTCCTTTCTTCATTCTGGAACCTCACTTTGGATGATTTCTAGTTTATAATGTGCTTATAATATGGCATCTGAAATGAAATAGTATTACAGATATGTTGTGGTTATCGAATGATATATTTGGCACATCTTCATTGTTCTGGACATCATCCTGGGTGTTCATTGTAATCGCATATTTTTGGTAGTTACATCACACCATTGACTCAGTTATCTGAAACAAAATCTTTTCACAAGAATTACTTTCTACCCATTCTCCTCCATAATGTAACTACAATTAAAAAAAAATCCTCAGTGCCAAACTTTGAACATTTCCCTGTTAAATCTCCTCTTGCTATATTTGCTCAATGCTCTAGGTAGTTAAGATCCTCTTGGATTTTAATATGTTATCCAAAAAATTTTCCTTAACAGCATTGTCATCTGTGGATTTTATAAGCATGACATCACTGTTTTTTAAATCATTGAATAAGATAGGACTTAGGAAAACAATACTGTGTCTTGTCAGTGTAATGGTTAGGGTTAATTGAGTCAATCAGATTACTTGGCTCACAGTAAATGATAAAATGCTAATGCCTTTGTCAAGTGAGAACAATCAGTCAAAGATATATGAACTATCAGTAAATAGGGCCGCAATATCAATCTATCAGTAATAGGGTGTAGTCTAAGTGTGAGTAGTCCTTGAAAGGCATTTAATGAAATGAAACCACATCGGAAGTGTTTTCAGATTGGTTGAAGAAACTTGGTCATGCCTTGTGGGTCATCTATAAATAGTGGTCTGGTTGAGAACCTAAGGATTTAATTCTCTAGTAATTTAAAGTGGAACTCTTTCAGATAAACTTTTTTTTTTTCTTTTTTAAAGCAATTGGGATAAAGTAACTTGGTCAAGGTTACACGGCCAGTTATTTCTGGGTGTGGTGCTAAGTATCTGAGCCCGGATTCGATCCCAGGTCATCCCTACTCTGGGGCCGGTGCTCTTACTCACTGAGCCACCTGGCCACCCCCAGATAAGCTTTTAAAAAGGAATTTCTTGGGGGACAAAAGCGGAGCCCCCAGCCTTGGTCTTAGTCTCCTTTTTTCTTCCTTCTCCCCCCTCCCTCCCTCCCCATTCCCGGGAACTTGTAAAAAGTAGGAGGGTTTGAACTTCTTCATTGACATCCTAACAATGTCTTGAGACAGTTATGACTGATGGGAGTGTCTGTTTTGGGAGCTGAAGACATTTAAGCAATAAACACTAAATGCCTACTATGCCAGGCACTGTACTAAGTGCTGGGGATACAAAAGGAAGCAAAATATAGTAACTGCCCTTAAGGAACTCACAGTCTAATGGGTGAGACAATGTGCAAACAAATATATAGAGAGACATGCCATATGGAGGATAAATAGGAAATAATTGACAGAATGAAGACACTAGAAAAGATTTTAATTGAGACTTAAAGGAAACCACTGACATAGGCAGAAATGAAGAAGGAGAACATTCCAGGCATGGGGCACAGCCAGAGAAAATGCTGAGAGCTGAGAAATGAAGTGTCTTGTTCATGGGATAGCTAGGAGGCCAGGGTCACTGGATTAAAGAGGATGTGTTGGTGAGTAAGTTTTAAGAAGAAAGAAAAGGTAATAGGGAGCTAGGTTATGAATGACTTTGGATGCCAAACAGAGGATTTTGTATTTGATCCTGGAGTTAATAGGAGCCCCTGGAGTTTATTGGGAAGAAGAGGGGGGAAGTGAGGGGAGGTATGACTTGCTTGAATCTTGACTTTAGGGACTGAAAGGAGGGTGGATTGGAGTGGGAAGAGACTTGAGGCAAGCAGAACCATCAGCAGGCTATTAAAATTGTCTAGGAATGAGGTGTTGTGAACCTGCCTTTTCTTGGTAATATTTAATATTGCAATGGAAGTTATTCTTTCTAAGCCTATTGCCTAACACAATGACTGCCACATAGTAACTGTTATGATTGAATAGTATTTAAAAAAGATAACATTTATAAATTGCTTTAAAGATTAAAGGGCTATATAAATAGTAGGTATGATGATATCCTTAATAAATAATTGTTGATTGAAGGATGTTACATTCTAATGGACTGTGTCAACTGCATATTTGTTAGGTATGTTCTATAGGCCTTTATCTAAGTCATTGATAAAAATGTGAAACAGCACAGGTCCAAGGACAGATTCTGGGGGCTCTACTAATCACTTCTCCCCAAATTGACATGGATGAATTAATGACTGCATTTTAGGTACAGTCATCCAGTTCTCAGTCCCATTTGATGTTCTATATTGCCTATCTAATAAGGTTCAGTCCTCTTTCTGAAAGAAAGAGAATGGATAGCATTTCAGAAATAGATGAAGGTATGGAGTGAGGAGGGACTTGGATTTGGCTCTTGTCACTGGCAATTAGTAGCTATATGACCTTGGGCACCTCACTTCACCTTCCTGAGACTCCTCATCTGCAAAAGTATATGCAGTAATGACCTCAATCAACCAGCAAACATTTATTAAGAGCCTGTTATGTATTAGGTACAGTCCTGGAGATACAAATACAAAAGTAAGACAAAGATTGTATGAGGATAAAAAAAGACTGTAGTAAAGCCTTGGAAACATTAAAGTTCTTTCACTGCCAGATTTATTATTATTCTCTGCAGTAAAGTATCAGTTTAACTATCCAGCTTTTCTCTTTACTCACCTGTAAAACATTGTACATACTAGCCAAACTACTCATATTTCCTGCCAAAAGGTTTGCCTGAATGGAAACAGACCACCCAATCCCAATTTATTTGAGCAAAGACTAGAAGTTAGCACCAGACCTAATAATGATCTAGAAATGAGAAACTATAGCAAGTGACTTCTGCTACCCCAGAATTGCACAAAAATACATAGGCAGGGCGTGGCTAGGTGGCACAGTGAATAGAGCACCAACCCTGGAGTCAGGAGGACCTGAATTCAGATCTGACCTCAGACATTTAACACACTGTGTGACCTTGGGCAAGCCACTTAACCCCAATTGCCCTGCCTTCCCCCCCTCCAAAAAGAAAAAAAATAGACAAAGGCAATACCAGTGCAGGGAAACAACTCTGCAACTACTGAGCATAACTAGAGGCATATATCCTTCTAGGCTCTGTCTGGTAATAGCAAGAGCAGAAGACTCCCTTGAGAAAGCCCCAGAGTTGGCAGAAACTTATTGGAAGCCAAGAGGAGGGGCAGTGACCTGTGCCATGTGGCAATGTTCAGACTGAGAGAGTTTATGTGCTCAGGGGCTCTGAGGTTCCTAGCACTCTTTCCTGAGATACTGTGGAGGGCCCTGAAGATATAGCACTTTGAACTTCCAGGTTACAGTAGGGGCTGAGTCCTGGGGGGTAAAGGTTGGCATAGAAAACCAGGGATTGGAGCTGAGACCAAGCAGGACTGACTACCCTACCCAAAAGTTTAGGAGGGGGCAGAGCCTGGCTCTGGCACAAAGTACCAGTTAAAGTACCAAAGCTGGACAGATGAACAAAACAAAGAAGAAACCAAACAGAACAACAATTATTGTTGATCTAGAAATATCCCCAAATTAAGCTTATAAGGATGAAGTAACACTGACAATTTTAAACAGACTCAGTGGAACAAAATGGATTTTATAAATATTTCAAGAATACCTAGAACAAGTGTTTTTAACTGAAGTCCATGAATTTTACTCTTTTGATATTGTAATATTGCGATATTACTATTTCAATGTTAATTCTTTCCTGTGTATTTGTAATCACTACCGTGCATTTACAGACATTCGGAGAAGTCCATAAGCTTCATTAGACTGCCAATGTGATTCATGACATAAAAAAGAGTAAGAACCCCTGAGAGAAGAAACAGGAGATAAAAAGTGAGATAAAATCTCTAAAGGAGCAAATTAGAAAGAGAATAAATAGCTTAAACAAGAAAGTGGTAACTTTCTTCAAGTAATGGATTCCCTCAAAACTAGAATAGACCAAATAAAAATCAATCACTTCATGAATTAGCAAGAAATTAATAATAACAAACTCAAAAGATGGGAGAAATAGAAGGAAATGTAAGATACTTGACATTTTTAAAAAGTGACCTGAATAAAAAAGATAAGGAGAGATAGTTTAAGAATTATTTGACATGCTGAAAGCCATGTTTTTTTTTTTAAAGCCTGCATGTCATATTTAAAGAAATCAGATGAAAATTACTCAGATCGTTTAGACCCAGAGGACAAGGAGAAGGTAGAAAGAATCCACACTGATCTTCTGAAAAAACTTTCCAAAGGAAAAATCCCAGGAATGTTATAGCAAAAATCCAGAGTTTCTATATTAAGTTAAAAAATACTGCAAGAATGCAGAACAGATTTTAAGAAGTAAGGAATTGTAGGATCACATAGGACTTGACAGCTTCTTCTAAAAATCAGAGGAGATCTTGGAAAAACAAAATTCTCAGTGGCCAAATATAATGGCTTGCAACCCAGAATAACTTAACCTGTGAAGCTGACTATAATCCTATGGGGGAAAATTGATTTTTAATGTAATAGAGGACTTTCAAGCATTTTTAGTGAGATCAAAGCTGAGTTTGAGCTTTGAAATACAAATTCAGAATTAAGAGAACCTAGGAAGTTACATTTCTGTGAGGAATTGGAAGGGCATCTATGAAGGTATAACACTAACATTTTAATAGAGAAGAAACAAATGCTGCTTTAGAACTTTAATGTCCTCAAAGACTATTGGGGGAATAATACAAAAAGAGTACCTGAGGTAGATTGATTCTGTTACCAAAAGTTTTAAGAGGGGAAAGAGAAAGGAGAGAATAAAAGGAATCCTCTGGTATAAAAAGGAATAAGAAGGGTGAAAATGGCTATTTTTCATAATTGGAGTGCCTGAAAAGACTTAACCTGAAGGTAGGTCTTACTGGTATTCAGTAAACACAGAGGAAGGAGTGCTGGGGGAATAAGTATCAGATGAACATGACTTTTATCTAAAACAGAGAAAGGAGGGTTGAACTCATGTATATTTTGGTATAGAAATATATCAGACTCAACAGGAAATCAACTAGGGTGAGGGAAGGGAAATTAAAAAGAAGGGAATAGCTTTTAATACCATATTAAAAAAATGTTTCTATCATTCAAGATTTACCTCAGTTATTCTACCTACATCTTTTATGCCTTTCCATATTCCTATTCTGTATGTATACCTTTCATGGACAGTTCTCTTTCACCTTTGAGACCCTCATTATATATGAATGTATTTTTTATATTTATTTTATTCCCATGATAGATTCAGAATTCCTCTAGGACAGAGTCTATTTTTTTTTAATTTCCCAAATTTGTTATTTGATGATATTAGGCATTTAATAAATTGAGTATCAGTGAGCTGTTAAGTGTTGGGGATACAAAGACAAAGATGAGATGAGATCTTGCCCTCAAGAAGCTTACATTCTTATAAATGTCAGATAGAGGCATTAAAGCTCAGGGGAATGGGGCTGCAAAGAAGTTTGTGGTTTTTTTTTTAACATTCACTTTTATAAGATTTTGAGTTTCAAATTTTTATTCCTCCTGTCCTACCTCCCCAAGACAGCACACAATCTGATATAGGCTATAATCGTACAATCATAATAACCATATTTCTACATTAGTCATACTGTAAAAGAAGAATCAGAACAAGAGGAAAAACCATGAAAAAGAAAAAACAAAACAACAACAAAGTTTGCATTCATTTGAATGCATGGTCTGTGTTATTTCTCAGGATTTGGATAACATCAAGAGTTCTTTGAAATTGTCTTGGATGATTCATTATATTGCTGAGAAGAGCTAAGTCTGTCATAGATGATCATCACACGGTGTTGCTGTTACTGTGTGCAATGTTCTTCTGGTTCTTTTCCCCTCACTCAGCATCAGTTTATATCTAAGTCTTTCCAGATTTCTCTGAAGTTCACCTGTTTGTCATTTCTTATAGCTCAATGGTATTCCATTACATTCATATACTACAACTTGTTCAGCCATTCCCCAATTGATGGGCATCCCCTTGATTTCCAGTTCTTGGTGACCACAAAAAGAGCTGCTATACATATTTTTGTACATGTGGGTCCTTTTCCCTTTCTTATTATCCCTTTGGGATACAACCCTAGTAGTGGTATTTCTGGATCAAAGCGTATGCACTTTTTAATAGTCCTTTGGGCATAGTTTCATATTGTTCTCCAGAATGGTTGAATCAGTTCAGAACTCCACCAACAATGTATTAGTGTTCCAATTTTCCTACATTTTCTCCAGCATTTATAATTTTCCTTTTCTGTCATATTAGCCAATCTGATAGGTGTGAGGTGGTACCTCGGAGTTGTTCTAATTTGCATTTCTCTAATCAATAGTGATTTAGAGCATTTTTATGAGTATGGTTAGCTTTAATTACTTCATCTGAAAACTACTTGTTCATATCCTTTGACCATTTATCAATTGGGGAATGACTTGTATTCTTATGAATTTGACTCAGTTCTCTATATATTTGAGAAAGGAGGCCTTAATAAACACCAACAGCAAAAATTGTTTGCCAACTTTTTGCTTTCCTTCTAATTTGGGTTGTTATGGCCTTGTGCAAAACTTTTTAAATTTAATTTGATCAAAATTATCCATTTTGCATTTCATAATGTTTTTTCTATCTCATTTGGTCATAAATTCTTCCCTTCTCCATAGATCTGACAGGTAAACTATTGCTCTCCTAATTTGTTTTTTCTTTCTTTATTTTATGTTTATTTTTAGTTTACAGCATTCATTTCCACAAGATTTTGAGTTATATTTTTTCTCCCCGTCTCTCACCCACCCAGCACCCCAAAACAGTGATCCCAATATATACCCACTCCCCAAATTTGCTCTCCTATATCCTCCCTCACACCCCTTCGACTTTCAAGTAGGGCAAGATGGATCTCTATGCCCCAGTGCCTGTATATCTTATTTCCCAGTTGCAGGTAAATAATAAATAATAATAATAAAACATTTTATTTTAAAACTTTGAATTCTAGATTCTTTCCCTTCCCCCATCATCACCCACCCTTACGGGGAAGATAAGCAATTCAATATAGGTTGTACATGTGTAGCTACACAAAACATTTCTATAGTGGATATATTGTGAAAGACTGGCTATATTTCCCTCCATCCTATCCCCCCCCACTTGTTCTATTCTCTGCTTTGACCCTGTCCCTATTCAAAAGTGGGTACTTCCAACTTCCCTTCCCCCCAACCTGCCCTCCCCTTCATCATTCCTTCTCTCATCCCCTTCCCCCCTATTCTCCTGTAGGGTGAGGTACCCTGTTTAGTGTGTGTGTCATTCCCTCCCTAAGCCAAATTCAGTAAGAGTAAGGTTGACTCATTCCCTTTTGCCTTCCTGTTCTTTCCCTCCAGTTTTCCCTTGATTCTTCTGTATGAGATAATTTACCCCATTCTGTCTCACCCCATCTCCTCTCATTATATTCCTCTCTTACCTCTCAACTATACCTTTTAATTATCATCCCTTGCTATTCAATTGGTCCTGTGCCCTCTGTCTATGTATATCTGTACACATATATACACATACTCACATATGTATTAATATGCCCATATACCCTCCTATATAGACATATATATGTGTGTGTGTATTTATATATATATACTCACACACATTTATATTCCCTTCAACTATTCTCATACTGAGAAAAGTTTCATAAGTTAAAAATTGTCATTTTTCCATGTAGGAATGTAAAGAATTCAACTTTGATAAGTTCCTTATGATTTCTTTTCCCTGTTTACCTTCTCATGCTTCTCTTGCTTCTTGTATCTGAATGTCAGATTTTCTATTCAGCCCTGGTTTTTTCATCAAGAATGCTTGAAAGTCCTCTAATCCGGTGAATGACCATATTTTCCCCTGAAACATGATACTCAGTTTTGCTGGGTCAGTGATTCTTGGTTTTAATCCCAGCTCATTTTATCTCCAGAATATCATATTCCAAGCCCCTCAATCCCTTACTGTAGAAGCTGCTAGGTCCTGTGTTATCCTGATTATGTTTCCACAGTATTCAAATTGTTTCTTTCTGGCTGCTTGTAATATTTTCTCCTTGATCTGGGAACTCTGGAACCTGGCTATAATATTGCTAGTAGTTTTCTTTTTGGTTTGTTTTTCAAGAGGTGATCAGTGGATTCTTTTAGTTTCTCTTTTGCCCTCTGGTTCTAGGAATATCAGGGCAGTTTTCCTTGAGAATTTCTTGAAGGATGATTTCTAGGTTGTTTTTTTTTTTTTTATCATGGCTTTCAGGTAGTCCAGTAATTTTTAAATTGTCTCTCGTGGATCTATTTTCCAGGTCAGTGGTTTTTCCAGCGAGATATTTCACATTGCCTTCTATTTTTTCATTTATTTGGATCTGTTTAATATTATCTTGATTTCTCATAAAGTCATTAGCTTCCATTTGCTCCAATCTAATTCTGAAGGAATGATTCTCTCCAGTGAACTTTTGAGATTCTTTTTCCATTTTTCAAATTCGGCTTTTTAAGGCATCCTTTTCCTCCTCATTGGCTTTTTGAGCCTCTTTTGCCATTTGAGTTAGTGTATTTTTTAAAGTGTGATTTTCCTCAGTCAGGCTGTTGACTCTCATGATTTTCTTGCATCATTCTCATTTCTCTTCCCAATTTTTCCTCCACTACTCTTATTTGGTTTTCAAAATCCTTCTTAAGCTCCTCCATGGCCCGTAACCAGTTTATATTTTTTCTTGGAAGCTTTTGGTACAGGAGTTCTGAGTTTGTTGTCTTCCTCCTATTCCATGCTTTGATCCTTTTTGGCCCCAACCTGAAGTCGGATTGCTGTGCTTGCTTTGCTTCCTTTGCTTGTTCATGTTGCCACTCAATTACTTGACTTTTGAGCTTTTTACCACAGTAGAACTCTGCTTCCTGAGAGGGGAAGTTTGTCCCAAATTCTTTGGGTTTTTTCAGCTGCTGGAGCTATTAGTTGGGTGCCCTCTCCGAAGCCTCCACATGCTCTGGCACACTGGTCATGCATCCTAGGACCTCCACCCTATACAGCCATCCCACCCTATACAGCCATCCAGATCCAGGCAGGTTAAAGCAAGAGTGATTACCTCTCAGACTGGTTGCTTGGTCCTCCTACAATCTGCAGGCTCTGAAGTAGCCATGTGGTGGGGCTGCACGGCCACAGTGCCTCAGCCTCTTCTCCCTTTGGGGGCAAAGGCTGAACCACACTCCTGGACCCCCGTTCCCAAAGTCAATTGACATTTCACTTTGTCTTTGGCATTTATGGGTTGATAAGTCTGGCAGCCGCCACAGCTGCTGGTGATCCACTCTCCCAAAGTCCTTGCAGCTGGGGCTGGTCAGGCCACCCTGGGGCTGAAACCTCAGGTTCAGCGGGGACCTGGGCTCTGCTCCCAGAGCGCTGTGCTGGCCCCTTCCTGCTGGCCTGCCAGGCTTTCTTCATTAGGAGATTAATTTCTCTTTTTCACTTTGTGTTTTGTAGCTCTAAAGTTTATTTAGAGTCATTTTTACATATATTGGAGGAGGTGGAAGCAGGAGCTGTGAGGAAGTCCTGTTTCTACTCCCTCCTAATTTATTTATGGAGTAACCCTTTATATCCAAATCATATACCCATTTTAACCTTATCTTGGTATAGGGTGTGAGATGTTGGTCTATGCCTAGTTTCTGCCATACTATTTTTCAGTTTCCCCAGCAGTTTTTGTCAAATAGTGAGTTTTTATCCCAGAAGCTAGAGTCTTTGAATTTATCAGACAGTAGATTACTATAGGCATTCACTACTGTGTTGCAAAGGAAGTCTTGGTCTGGGTTGTCATAGGGGTTGTGAGTGAAATCATATGGCTGTAGAGTGTCATATACTTTTGCAACAGCAGTAGTAATGATTTAATTATTGCTCTCAGTAAGTGTAGGACACAGAAAGTCAAGTTCTCAGAGTAAAATCAAATGGTGGGACAGTGTAGTGTGTAATTGGAAGGGGAACAAATTCTAGTCTAGGTTTGCCTACTGATTTTGGGCAAGTTACTTAGTTACTGAGGTTTCTCTTTAAAATGAAGCAGTTGAACTAAATAATTTATGATCTCTTTCAATTCTAAAATTCTCTGATTCTATACATTTATGAGGTAGGTGAGAAAAAATAAAGCAAAAAGAATCACTTGTTAATAGCTCATGGTTGTCTTGTGTAATTATTTTATCTTGAGATCTTAAAACAGGGTACATCTCATTTTGATGATGTCTTTTTTTTTAAGCAATTGGGGTTAAGTAACTTGCTCAAGGTTACACGGCCAGTTATTTCTGGGTATGGTGCTAAGTATCTGAGCCCGGATTCGATCCCAGGTCATCCTGACTCTGGGGCTGGTGCTCTTACTCACTGAGTCACCTAGACGTCCCTTTGATGATGTGTTAATAGATTTTGTAGATATTTGATATACAGCATTAGTTTAAAATCATTGGTAATAGATCATGTTAGAGTTTCCAAGTATACAGATGGGTGTCAGGATCCTCAGTTGGGGAGTGCAGAGGAATAAGCTCTCTGACCTTCCAACCAAGGATAAAGCAAGCTTTTCTGTGCGGATAGGAGAGCTACTAAGAGCCTTTTCCCCAAATTTCTGCCAGCAATGATCCATAAGCATTTGTTAAGCTGCTATCTTATGCCTAGTGTTGTTCTGGGGATTTAAATTCAATGAATGAAAGAAGTCCTATTTGTGAGGAGCTTGAATTCTAATAGGGGAAACAAGAGGTACTTATAATAAAAATAAATCATGAAACCATGATTACTGAATCCACTACAGCTTTATGTTATATAATCTCAACTGGGCCCTCACTAAGACAAGGTATTCCTTTTATACTAATCTAATTTTATTTCATTTACTATAGCTGCTTTTCCAAATCTTTTCATTGCTCCTCAGACTTCCCATGGTGTCCTCTATCCCCAGCTCTAACATCTGAAGATCATCCCTCCTTTTTCACTGAAAGAAATTGAAGTCATTTGCTAAAAGTGCCCTCTTCTCCCATGCCCTCTCACATTCTCCCATCTAACATTTATCAGATACCTTCTGTCACTATCTCCACCTTTACCCCTGTCTCACAAGAAAAGGTGGTCCTCTTCCTTGCCAAGTAGAACCCAATTACAATCCCAAGTAATCCTGTTCTGTCCTGTCTTCTCCAGAAGATAGTCCTCTGCATTATTGTCACTCTTTGACTTATCTTCAGTCTCTCCCTGTTTACTCATTTGCTTCCCTTTTACCTAAAAACACACCCATGTCTTCCCTATCCTTAAAAAAATTCTTATTTGATCCATTAATCTGTGCCAGCTGTTTTCCTGTATTTCCTTCCTTATGTGACTAAACTTTTTGAGAAGGCCATCTACAATTGATGCTCATACTTCCTTTCCTCCATTCTCTTCTTTCTGCATTGTGGCTCTTGACCTTATTATTAAACCAAAATTACCCTCTCAGAAGTTACTAACAATATCTTAATTAGTAAATCTAATGACCTATGCTTATTCTGTATCTTTGACTTACGCAGTTTTAGACACTTGAGCAGATGCTTCTCTTTGGTGCCCAGTACTCTCTAATCTGTTTTTATGACACTACTGTCTTTTGGTTCTCTTTCTGACTATTTCTTCCCAGTTTCCTTTGCTGGATCCTGTATCCAGGTTACATCTGATAATCATAAGTATCATCATCTCTTCTCCCTTTTTACTGTTTTACTTGGTGTTCTCAGATCTTTTTGTCCATCTTTAACCACTCTCCTGACATCCAGTCTTGAATCTTCAGCTGCTTATTGCTTATTTAAAATAGGAAATCCTGTAGATATATTAAACTCAACATGTCCATATTGAACTGATTATCTTTCTGCCCAAACCTTCACTTCCAAACTTCTCTATTACTAAATAGGGTACTACCATTCTTAAAGTAAGCCAGACATGTAACCTTGATGTCAGCGTCAACCTCTGCTTTTCACTTTTTCTCATTTCTTTGTTCCCATATCCAAACAATTGCCAAGTCTTACTGTTTCTACCTTTTAACATCTCTCAAATAAACCCTCTTCTCTCCTCTGATACTCCCCCTACCCTGGTACAGGCCCTTATCACCTCATGCCTAGACTATTACAGGGGACTGCTGTTTGGTTTTTCTAACTCAAGTCTCTCCACTGCAGTTCATCCTCACTCGCCTGTCAAATGGATCTGATCATATCACCCTACTGTTTACTCTACTCTAGTGGCTTCCTATTGTCTCCAGGATCAAATACAAAACTGTTTGGCTTTTAAATCTTTCTTAATCTAGCTTCTTACCTTTCTAGTGTTTTTATACCTCATTCTTCTCCAAGTACTTTGATCCAGTGACATTGGCTTCTTTGCTGTTGTTCCTTGCACAAGACATTTCATACCAGGACTTTGTATTTTCCCTGACTGTTTCCCTTGCCTGGAACTTTCTCCCTCTGCTTCTTCGCCATCTGCCTTTCCCGACTTCTTTTAAGTCCCACTTTCTACAAGAAGTCTTTCTTAGTCCATCTTAATCTTAGTGGAAGAGAAGGAAGGGAACGAGCATTTATATAGTGCCTTCTATGTGCCATGCACTGTGTAAGAGCTTTTTATACATTATCTCATTTGATCCTCTTAGCAACCTGGAAGGTAGATGTAATTATTTTCTCTCTTTTACAATAGAGGAGACTGAGGCAAACAAAGCTTAAGTGACTTGCCCAGGATCACACAGGTAGTCATTTTTTGAGGCCAGATTTGGACTCCAGGCCCAGCAGTCTATCTATTGTATCACCATTTGTGGTACCTTTCCTTAGAGATTATTTCCAATTTACTATGTATATATCTTGTTTGTACATAGTTGCTTGCTTGATGTCTCTTCTCTTAGACTGTGGGCTTCTTGAAAGGTGGGATCATGTTTTGTCTTTCTTTGAATCCCCAGTGGTTAGTATAATGTTTGGTACCTTTTTGTTGTTGAGATGTTTCAGTTGTGCCCGATTCTTCATGACCCTATTTAGGGTTTTCTTGGCAAAGATATTGGAGTGGTTTGCCATGTATTTCTTGAGCCTATTTTCCAAATGAGGAACTGAAGTAAACCGTTTTAAGTGACTTGCCCAGCTAGTAAGTGTCTGAGGCCAGATTTGAAGATCATGGAGATGAATCTTCCTTATTCTAAGCCTAGTCACTGTACCATTTAGTGGTCCTAAAAAAAAAAAAGACATATTTTTGTTGTTTTTCCTGTTGTGTTTGACTTTTTGGGATTATCTCAGCAAAGATACTGGAGTGTTTGGCCATTTCCTTCTTCAGCTCATTTTACAGATGAGGAAACTGAGGTATAAACAGTGTTAAGTGATTTGTGGGTCACACAGGTAATTAAGTGTATGAGGTGAGATTTGAACAGATTTTGAGGACTCTAGACCTGGCACTCTCCACTATGCCTCCTAGTTGCCTGCCTTGTACTTAGTAGGTGCTTAATAAACTTTTCTTGGTTTGACAAGCATTGTTGTTCCCATTTCACAGGAGAAACTCAAGTCCAGAAAAGTTGAGTGCTATTACTTGTCCATAGTCATACAATTAATGATTGCCAGAAGTATAATATGAACCTAGGTTTCTTCTTCATTTCAACTGCTTCCAGTCTAATATGCTTTCCATTACGATAACAGTAGCCCAGAGATTTAGAAGATCTATCAGTAATTTAACATATGTAGCTATGATCAGCACTTCTAATTCTTAAAAGCTGAAACAAAAGAATGATGAGATAGGGTAATAAAGGAGAAAATGTTTAATGGAATAGACAGCATATTCAATCTCAGTGTTAAAAGCTCTTTTCATGTCATGATAATTATAGTTATATATGAATTTCATTGGTTTAGAAAATGGTTTTTTGTTACTTTTATATTACTTTTTTTTCACCAGTGTTCATTTACTTAATGTTAGGCATGTAATTCTTAATCATTAAATGAAATGTCCCTTTCAACCTTATTAGTAATCCCCCCTTCCCAAACTCTTTATTCTAGCCAGATTAGCCTTTTTATGTTTCTTATACATGGCATCCTTCTCTCATCTTCATACTTTTGTATTGGCCATCACCAAGACCTGGGATGTTCTCTGTTCTCACTGCCACCTTCTAAAATCCCTATTTCCTTCAAAACTACTCATACCACTTTCTTCCTGAATCTTTTCTTGATTATTTCTATCTGCTAGTGCTTCCTCCCCCTCCTTCAGCTTCATTAAATACATACATATATATGTGTGTATATATGTGTATATATATATATATGTATGTATATATACTTACACATGTTGTCTGTGGATGGTAAGTATGATAATAGCAAAATTAGAATATTTCTGCTGTAATTTCTGTATAGTAATACAATGAGTTTTACACATATTATGGTAACTATCCTCTCTATATGTAAATGTTTATATGTACAAATGTGTACGTATATATATATGCATATGTGTATCTATGTATTTTCATTCATAAGTCATTCATTGTTTATTTTTATATAAATTCATAAATTCATTAATTCCTGAATTCTTTTATCTATATTATTTTTAAAATTTGCTTTTCATATGTAACTCCCTACATTAGTATGTTACTGATATTTCTTTGTATATTTCATGTGGTTGAACATTGCTCTCTGGTTGTTCAGAGCTGATATTTATAGCCTGCTTTAATGTTCACATTGGTTTGTTATTTGAATTTTCAAGTTAATTAGTTATAGTTAATGTTATCACTTGTCAGTTCTTTATGGGTATATATGTTTAACTAAAATAATTGTTTTCATTCTATAATATTATAGAAAATTTTTGAAAACATGACTGAATTCCATAGATTTTAGGTTGATAGGAAGTTAAATACTAGTGGGGTCTCTCATAAGAGACCCCATAGCAGCTGGATGTTGTAATTTTACATCTGTCCCCTAAGCTTCCTTTTCACCCCTCATCCTCACCCTAGTCTGCATTTGAATATTGTCATAAGGAAGAGAATATTAAGGATGAGCCACTAATGAATTACGTGAAACTCTTCATTCCTGGTGTATCCTTGTAAGATCTAGACTGAGGTGTATGTGCTGATAGCTTCTGTAGCTCTCTACAAATGAGTCAAGTGGCAACCATAGAACTGACCAAACCTAATGGTGTGGGACACAGAACACATGAGGATAAGGAAAACTGGGTTTTTGAGGCCACTGTGACTACTACCTGTAAGGAAGCAACAAGGATCATATAATTTAAAGGGAATCTTATAGGTCATCTAATCTAATGTCCATTTTATAGTTGAGAAAGCTAATGATTTTCTTGTCTAAGATCATACAAGGCCATATGTGATAGAGTGGAATTTTTTATGTTTTTTGAGGAAAAAAAAATTGTGTTTATAACTTTTGTCTTTATATTACAATATATTTTAAACCTTCCCTCCTCCAGATTGAACCCTTCTTGTGATGAAGAAAATCACTTAAGAAAAAAACATAGTCTGACTTAGTAGTTCCCCTTTCTCTCTACCCAGTCCAGATTTATTTTGTTATCACTTCTTCTTCTTATTTTTTTTTGGCTCAACAGATGAGTTTTTAATAAAAGGGACAAAACTAAAGAAGTTGCATTTTTATTTGTGTTAATGTTATAACCTAAGGATCATTTGACCCTTCCATTTGTCCTATGGATGAAAGCTCCTAAATGAGTTGTCTCTCCCCATTAGAATATGAGCTCATTGAGAGAAGGGTCTGATTTACTTTTCTGTTTTTATCTCTTACTCTCAGCACAGGGTGATAATATGCCCTTAACAAATGCTTTTATTAAAATTCATTCATTCAAATGTATCATGGTATAGTAAAAAGATTAGTGAACCTAAAGGGTTGAATGTGGAGTCATAGGACCTTAATTTGAATCCCACACTCTCCCACCTACTACCTCTTTTGCCTAGACCAAGTCACAGTCTCTCTGGGCCTCAGTCTCTTAATCTATAAAATTAAAAGTTTGGACTTGGTAACTGTTTAGGTCCTCTCCAGCTCTGGATCTGTTATTTTATAATCTGCAAAAGAATGATTTTCAGAAATGATGGGTCTTTTGAATTATTTTAAACATTAAGGAATTTCATAATTACTAATGCATCTGACATGTCTCTTAGGCATTTACAGTATTGAAATACATGTACATACATTCTTAATTTTAAGTCGTCATGACATTTGTAGTAAGCCAAATAGACCAAGAATTATCTATCAGTTGATAAGTACTTATATTATTCCTCCTTTCTCAGATTCTGCCCTTTACCTTTCACCTATATTTCAGAAGGGAAGACAGGAATAAGTCTTCCAGGTAATATATTGACTGTTCCTATATTCGGGGTTTGGAAGCTTCTTCAGCAACACACTCTTAAATTGTCCAAGGAAAAGGAAGAGGGATAACTTCTTCCAGGCCTCCCATGCCTTCTGACATTTATTAGTTATCCAGGCTATGTCATTGCTGCCTCCTTACTTTGATAATTTACTTTGATAATAAAGGCTTTTCCCCACTTGATATTGAGATACTGAGTTTTTATGCAATTTCTATCCAATGATCCTATTATTTTCCCACTGGTCGATAGTGTGGAATAGTGTAGATAAGTGGGAGAAAGAAATTATCGTCCTCTTTTCCACTTGTATCTGCACGATCAGGATTTCTTCACAGCTATCTTCCTATCGGGGTCTCAGGGAAGCCTCCATGTAATAGCTGAACTTTGGAGGAAGAAAAAGATTCTTCCGCTGAGGACAGCCCAGCAGGTCAGCAGGAATTGGGGAATCAGCCTGTGCAGCGCAGCCCCAGGGCGGGCCTTTTGTATCACTTCTTCAGAAGCTTTATAATTCCCCAAGAGTTCAGATTCCTTTTATCTTTTTGTTTACATTATCATATTTGTATATACTGTTTATTCCTTCTGCTTATTTTCATCTTCTTTACTTCATAGAAATCTTTGATATGTCTCTAAATTTCTCATATTTATTATTTCCCACAGAACAGAATTATTATTATCATTATTGTTGTTATTGGCCATAGTTTTTAAAACTTTTTTCCAATTGATGGGTATTCACTTTGTTTCCATTTTCTATTGCAGAGTATTGCTATAACTATTTTGGTATACTAACCTCTTTTTCCTCCCTTTGGTTTTTGTTCTACAAGCTCTCTTTATTTTGATTGTCTATGGTTTAGAAATCAAAACCAAATTTGTATCATAGAAGAAATTAGAGTGGATAGAGGGGAGGACCTTTTATTTTTCTTTCTTTTTTTCCAAACACCTCATTATAAATTTGGAATTAATTGTTCTCTGAATGTTGGATAAAATTTACTTGTACATACACCTACCGTGTTTCCCTGATAATAAGACACTGTCTTATTAATTTTTTTGGACAGAAAAACACCAGAGGGCTTATTTTCAGGGGAGGGCTTATTTTAATGAACATTGACAGCAATTTTAATAAACAGGTAAATGTGAACAAAAAAATGTACCTTTATTCAATAAGCAAATCACTGGGGAAGAACAGGATGACGCGCTCACTGCTGCAGCTCTGATTGGATGCAGCTCGGAGCGCGGCGTGCGTTTCATGGGGGGGGCGGTGCATACAGAGGGTACCGTAATGTAGCGTGTAGTGCAGGGGATCACCTTCACTACAGTAGCAATCTCAATAGGGCTTATTTTCGGGGGAGGGCTTATTTTAGAGGAATCTTACACAGTAAGGGGAGGGCTTATTTTCGGGATAGGTCTTATTATCGGGGAAACACGGTAGTGAGTTTTTACCCTGCTTTGGGAGCTTGTTTAATATTCGCCCCTGAGATTATGTTATTTAAATCCTCTATGTCTTGTCCTATTAATCTGAACATTTTGTATTTTTTGTAAATATTCATCTTATTACATTTAGGTTTTTAGTTTTATTGGCATATAAATGGGCAAAATAATTTCTAATAATATCTCTTATTCATTTATTGTGAATTAAAAATTATATAAGTAATTTGTTTAAAAATAGATAAGATTAGCTAATGATTTATTTTGTTACCCAGTTTTATCTTTTTAGTCTTAGTTTTATTTATTAATGTACTTCTTAAAAACTGCAAATTTTAAAATTTCTTTTTTGATTGTTAAAATTTTTTCTTTTTTGGAATTTAATTGGGGTTTTAAAATTTGTAGAAGTTTTTCTAGTATTTTTTTGCTTCCATGACTAGTTTAATGATTTATTCTTTCTTTTGTTGGTTAAAGTCTTTAGAGATATACATTTTTCCCTAGTACTGCTTTGGCTACATCTCAAACCTTTCGATATATTGTTTCATTGTTGTCATAATGTTTAATTACATTATCTATTGTTTCTGTGGTTTGTTCTTTGCCTCATTTTTTATGATTAAGTAATTTAGTATCCACTTTTATTTTTAATCAAGTTGTCAGTAATAGATGTGTTTAATGTTTCTGGTTTTCTTTTTCCATTTGTGAGGTTTTTATGTTGTGATACATGGTCACTTTTTTTTTTTTTTTGTTAATGTGCTATGTGACATGTGTACTCCTAGTGAAGTAGGTCCTGTTATTATCATCCCTATTTTATAGATGAGGAAAGTGAAACACAGAGAAGTTAAGTGACTTGCCTAGGGTCACATAGCTAATGAAGTGTCCAAGGCTGGGTTTGAACTCAGGTCTTTCAGACTTCAGGCATAACTCTTTATCCACGGTTCTACCAGCTGCTTCTGAATAGATAGAAAGGTGAGAAAGAAAGGGAATACGTAACATACTGCTTAGAGTTCTCATTGAAACAAGGTTAGATTTACTCTCAGCATTTGACATAGTTCTAAAGGTTAACTAAGATTGAGAGATCCTGGTATTTCTTAAATATCACTAAGGACAGTTTTAAAATTCCAATAACTCTAAATTGTTATATATGAAATATGAATGCTTTTCTACATATAATAGCTAGCATTTATATAGCACTTTAAGGTTTGTAAAATGCTTTACAAATATTATGTCATTTTATCCTCAAGACAAACATAGGAAGTAGGTGCTAATACTAACATCATTTTACAGATAAGGAAATGGAAACTGACAAAGGTTAAGTGACTTGTCCAGCTATTAAATGTCTGAAACCAGATTTGAACTTAGGTCTTCCTATCTCCATATACAGTGCTCTCTCCTTGTTGCCACACAGATACCTTTCTGTTCCCATTCACTAATCAGTAGAGGCCTATCATATCTAACTTTTATAAAGTATCTTCTTTCCATTGGTCCTAAGTTTGTCCTCTCAAGTTTGGTAAAAAGATACCTAATCGTCCACAGGAAACTCCTTCAAATATTTGAAAACAGTTTTCATGCCCCTCAAGTCATCTTTTTTCCCTAGGCTGAATGTCCTTATTCTACTACCCATTCCTTATTTGATCTGGTTTTAATTTCCACTCTTTGCTGGTTGCCCTCTTCTAAACATATTCTAGCTTGTGAGTACCCATTAGGGCACTGGAAATATTTTTAGTTAACAAGTGACTCTCATTTATTGTCTCCTTTTAAATATTGCGTTAAAGAAGTATTAAGATGCTTTTCAATTTTTTAGGGGTACTGAGTCAGTATTAACAAAACTCCCTAATACACTACCTTGCTACAAGTATATTGCTATTCTTAGACACATTTTAATATAATAATTTCTGTCTTATCTGTTAGCTGGTCATGGAATCTTTAAAATTAGATTGCTGGAAGAAGCAGTGAAAGCTAGGGAGAGTTATACTTTTTTTTTTTTTGCCTTCTTGAGGGCAGTCGGGGTTAAGTAACTTGCCCAAGGTAACACGGCTAGATTGTGTGTGTGTGTGTGTGTGTGTGTTAAGTGTCTGAGGCTGAATGTGAACTCAGGTCCTCCTGACTCCCACTGTGCCACCTAGCGCCCTGAGGTAATTCTTTTTTAAACTGAAAGTATCGAAAGAGGCTGTGAACTAGAGAATAAAGCCACATTTTAATGTTAAGTATTCCTTATTCCTTCCTGTTTTGTTTTTCTCAAGTGTTTTAATTCTGGATTCCCCCCCATTCCCACCCCACTCCCCTCCAATCAGTCAAGTTATCTATATTTGCTTAGGTTCAGTTTCTCTTTATCTCTATTACTGATATCTATTTAATTTTTTTTACTATTGTATCCTCATTGTATGCGTTGTCTTCTAATTTTCAGTCATGTACCATCTCTTTCTGAATGCCTTGCTTTTTAAATTAAATTTTATTTGTATCTTGTGTTTTTATATCACTTTCATTTCCGTGTTTATCCCTACCTGCTTTCTTACCCAGCTAATCATCTCTTGTAACACAAATTTTAAAAGGAGGAAAAAGAAATCAGTATTATCATTCAGTATATATAGTGTTGCATACCCAGCCCCTCTACCCTCCAAATCCTCACCTCTTCAGAGAATCACCAGATCATAGCTTTGGAGCTGGAAATGATCTTAGGGACTATCTGGTCCCATCTCATTATTTTGTATATGTGGAACTGAGGCCTGAGAAGTGAAATTACTTGCCCAAGATTACCGGTAGTATTAAAGTCAGAATTTGAACGTAGGTCCTTTTAGGCTAACTCTGGTCCTCTGTCCTTTGCACCATACCTCTCCAATGTAATACCCAAATAATATTTATATCAGATTACCATTTATTTGCCTACTTCGTGAAGATCACCGGTTAATGTGTGTAAAGGGTGGTAATGGTGCAGGTGGTGTTACAAAGAGGGTCTTTCACATGTTCTGCCTTCAGGAGGTTTTGACAATCTAATTGGATCATCTTATGTTGGCAAAGAAAGCCCAGCTTGGAAAGGCCAGAAGTTCTACCATCGGAAACATGGGAACTAGGAAACGAAGAAATCTCCCTAACTTTTATCTGAAAATAAGTGAATTATGTTAATTATGTCTTTGTCTCATCTTCCTATGAAAGTGACCTTAGATATGTAAAGGCTATAGCAAGGTGGTGAGTGATGTGTCTGTAATATATAAGAAGAAAACTTGCTAACTTGGAAAGACTGGCCATGAGATGATACTTTTTTTTTTTAAAGCCCTGACAACTCATAGAACACCTCTTTTGGTATATGGGGGCCTCAGTCAGTGTCAAGGGACTGTCTACTCAGATAAATCATAGATCTCTGAAACATGAGAAGAAACTTGACTTCAAGCTGTCTAAAAGTGAATAGGTTGTTTTAGAGGTGGAGTTCCTCATTACTAGGTGTCTTTAAAAAGAGGTCAATTGCATGGTTGCTTGTGGAGGGTGTTCTACAAGGGAGTCCTGTTCAGATATTGGTTGAACTGGATAACTTATAAGGCACCTTCCAATTCTGAAATACTACCGTGTTTCCCCGATAATAAGACACTGTCTTATTAATTTTTTTGGACAGAAAAACACCAGAGGGCTTATTTTCAGGGGAGGGCTTATTTTAATGAACATTGATAGCAATTTTAATAAACAGGTAAATGTGAACAAAAAAATGTACCTTTATTCAATAATGAATTCATTAAAGAACAGGATGATGTGCTCACTGCTGCAGCTCTGATTGGATGCAGCTCGGAACGCAGCGTGCGTTTCACCTGGGGCGGGGAACGGTGCATACAGAGGGTACCGTAATGTAGTGTGTAGTGCAGGGGATCACCTTCACTACAGTAGCAATCTCAATAGGGCTTATTTTCGAGGGAGGGCTTATTTTAGAGGAATCTTACACAGTAAGGGGAGGGCTTATTTTCAGGATAGGTCTTATTATCGGGGAAACACGGTAGGAGCCAGTCTCCGGCCCCCTACCATGACCAAGCTTCCAGGCCATTAACCTGTTGGAGGGAGGTTATATAGGATCATAAATGTAGAGCAGCAAAGGATCTCAGGAGCTATCTAATCCAAAATCCTTGTTTTACAGATAAGGAAATTGAGGGACAGGGAGCTTAAATGACTTGCCCAAAGACATTTTCTCAGCTTCTTTCCAGAGCCATATTTGGATGTTATACACATACAATTCCCTTGCCTCCCTTTTGCCTTTCTTCCCTTCCATCTTTCATTTCCTACTTCCCAATTAACTATCATAACTGGATGTGAATGGGATGAATTTACTCATAAGATGAAAGAAGATAGCAGATTTCAATAATGTCATTTATATGAATTCTTACTATTTAATTGCTTCATATATTAGAGTACCAGGGTCTAAATACTGGATTTTCTACTTAATATCTCTGTGACATTATATAAGTCATTTCATCTCTGGACCTCAATTCCTCAGCTGTAAGATTAGATAATTTTAATATCTTCTATGTAGATGACTCAACTTTACTTTTCCAACTTTTACTTCTCTCCTAACCTTCAGTTTTATATCTCCAACTGCCTATTATAAATCTGAACCTAGATATTCCATAGACATCTTAAATTCATGTCCAGCCCTTAAATTCATTATCTTTTCTCCCCAAACCTCTCCTACCCAACTTCTTCATTACTTTCTAAAGGGTACCACCATCCTATCAGTTACCAGCACTTGCAATCTAGGAATCTTCTTATATTCCTCTCTTTCTTTCACATCCTTTATCCAAACAGTTATCAAATCCTGTTGTTTCTACTTTTGTAACATCTTGTTTATTCCCCCTTTTTATCTTCTGACACTGCAACCACCCTCATTCCAAGACTCTTATTACTTTATCTTTGTGGACTGTTGTAGTAGCCTGTTAGTTGGTATCCCTCAAGTTCTTTCCACTTCAGTGCTTCTTCTGCTTACCAAAATGATTTTTTTTCCTAAAGGGCAGATCTAATTATATCACTCCCTATCCAGTATACCTCAGTAGGTTTTCCATTGCCTTGGAAAGGCATTTCCATGCCTTCAGGATCAAATATAAAATCCTGTTTTGCTTTTACAGCCGTTCATGACCTGGCCTCTTCCTGCCTTTCCAGTCTTTTTGTACCTTACACTTTTCTAGATACTTTGTGATCTAATGATCTTGGCCTCCTTGCTATTCCTTGCAGAAGACACTTCATCTCCCAACTCTGTATCTTTTCAGTGTATGTTCTTTGACCTTTACTCTTCATTCTTATAATGTTCTTCCTTTTCACCTCAGCCTTCCAGCTTCTCTTGTTTCATCCCTGTCCTAGGTAAAAGTTCACCTTCTGTAAGAAGTCTTTCTCAGTCCTCCTTAACCTTAATGCCTTCCCTCTCTTTGTATCTTATTTGTGCATGGTTATTTGCATTCTTTTCCCTTTATTCAAGAAGGGAGCTTCTTGAGAACAGGGACTGTTTTTTTGCTTTTATTTGTGTTCCCAGTGCTTTGTACAGTGTCTGACATAAAGTAAGCACTTAATAAATGCTAGTTGACTGACTAGTTGATTCACTGACTGACCAGATTGCCTTTGAGGTGCTGCTAGCTCTGAATCCCTTAACCTGTATTCTTATATTATTCTGAATGCCATACTTTAAAAAATATTTTTTAAAAGAACTTGGACATTTCCTTTCCTCTGTTCAGAAAGAGGTTGCTATTTTGAAGTTTTTCTGATTATTTTTGCTAGATGGCCTATTGACCAGTAAAACCTCTTACTATAGTAAATCCAGCCTTGAAAATAATTTAGATATTAAACAAATCCAGCCCTTATTTGCAGTACACTGATAAGAGTTGCTATGTTCACACATCTAGCAAATGTTGAAGAATAAAACAATAAGCTATTAGTGTTGAGTATAATAACAAATTTAAATGGTACCTTAACATTTATGATTTTTTTTTCTCACAACAGTGTTGTGAGGTTGTAGCAGCAAGCACCCCAAGGGTCCTCAGGGTTTGCTGCCAGCACAGGTTCTTGGATCTGGTTTGTTAAAGGAAAGCAACTCAAAATGGGTTAACAAGCTTACTTTAATCAGTCAGATATGTATCGTTTACCTCGTTCAGGGGAAAAAGGTCAGCACCCCGAACTTTAGAATATACAGACAGTATTATCAAGACAGAAACAGATCAAGTACACAGCTTTCCAAACTGTGCAACCATTACATCCATACCAAACAACATCTGGGTTTCAAAGATGTGGGGCTCTGGACAACAGCTAGCACAGAGTTTCATCAAATCACAGAACACTTCTCAAAGTGAGCCCCAAAACAAAGCCTCAAATCAGGGTTTATATACCCTTCTCCTGGCTCAGAGAATGTAACAACCTTATTGACCCACTGGCCAATCAAGAAGTATCTACTGAAAAACAAGCCTCCCACCCCAGGCTCCAGGTGCACTTTAGCCTAGGGGCAGGGAAGATCTTCAAAATTCACATTCCCATTACAGAGGTAGGTATTATAAGTAGCATTTATCTTCCTTTTATAGAAGAGAATATTCAGGCTAAGAAAGGTTAAGGGATTTGTTCAGCTTCAGACAAATATTAAGTGTCAAAACCAAGACTTGACTACTCTGTTTTTTGTTTTCAAAACAGCATTTTTTTCAAAACTATGATGCCTCTCTTCTTGGAAATATGTGGAAGTTGAGGAGTTAACAATTACTTCTTGTCAGGATGGATGAAAGTGGGAATGTCTGGACCACTATACATGGGTAGTACACAGTAGACAATTGTGATTCTCACTGACCTGCTTATGGGAATGTATGTGACTAGAGAATTTGATTTTAAAAGTAGCAGGATAAAACAGAAGCATGGAGGGCTCTTTTATTTCATTTTTTTTTTTTACTAACAATGCTCTTTTTCTTTAAGTAGATATCAGCTAGAAGACGAGTCCTCCCATTTGGATGAAATGCCACTAATGATGTCTGAAGAAGGTTTTGAAAATGATGAAAGTGATTATCACACATTACCAAGGGCTCGAGTAACTTATAGAAGAAGAGGGATAGAATGGCTTGTTTGTGGTGGATGGAAATTCCTGTGTACAAGGTTTGTTATTTATCACTACCTGTTTCCTAATGCCTAGGTGTTAACATGCATAAACAAGTTAAATTGATAAATACTTCAGTTTTTTTCACCTGAAATTCATATTTAGATGAAAAGACAGTGCTAATCTTTCATTGATATTGAGAGAACAACAACAATATTGGCATTACTTGGCTGTGATTAATTTAGAGGGTCAAATAAATTCGTTAATTCAATAGAAGTTAACATCAATTTTAAAAGTTAAAAAGAATGTAAAATTGATGATCATGGAATCAATTGGAATCAACAGGATAGAATTAGTTCTGGTCATTATACTGCCATTTATAAGCTTTTTTTTGTTCTATTATCTTTTATTAGTAACATTCCCATCAGAAAAGATAGAAGTTCATAGCGAAATTTTAATGTACATATAATGTCACTGGGCCGTAAATTAAGGTGGGGTAAATTATTTCACTAGCAATGAATGTTTTTCCTAATCTATCTAGAATACAGATCAGCACAAATGCATAGTAAATGAATTCTAAAGTAAGTTCAGCATTGGTCTTGGTAAGCAGATGTGTATGAGCCATATAATAAGTGTCAGCAATTATGTCTCTAGAAAATGGTAAAAGTTAGTACATCAGTATGTAAAGAATCTTCCATTGAAAGTGCTGTATTGGGGGCAGCTAGGTGGTGCAGTGAACAGAGCACTGGCCCTGAAGTCAGGAGGACCTGAGTTCAAACCCAGACTCAGACTTAATACTTACTAACTGTGTGACCTTGGGCAAGTCACTTAACCCCAGTTTGCTCTGCCTTACCCCTCCAAAAAGCACACAAAAAAAGTGTTCTATCGCCCACATTTGAGAATCCAACCCTAGGTACAGACAGGATGGACGTTGTAGCTGAATGCAGCTTTCATGACTTTAGTAGAAAATGCCAGGTAAATAATAGCTTTTTATTCTTTCTGCTGTTCATAGTTTATATTCAGTACCCTTTTTCCTACTATGAACTTATCAGTGTCATTTCACCACAAATGAAACATTAACAGTGGTGGTAGTTATTTTTTGTACTTGAAGAGGACCAAAATGACATCATTACATCGGGGTCAGTGTACATGCAGTGTACCTGACTCTGAATAATCAGATCAATGTGAGCTCGGAAGTCTCCATAACAGGTAAGGCACAAATAATCCATGTGAACATTTGGAATGGTGATGTCTGTCCCTCTACTTTATGCTTAGCTTATAGCCTTTTGAAGTTGAAGAATTTACCAGCAGTGGAGTAGCTGACCTTGATGCCTTGATGTTTGTCCTCATTGAAGGTCTTTCACAGTATCCCTGAAAACATCATATTAAAAAAGCACGGGAGCAAGCACACAGCCCTGCTTTACTCCATTGGTGACTAGAGAAGTGCAAGAGCATCATCCATTATCCAGAAGCCATGCAATTATGCCATCATGAAACTGGCATGCAATATTGATGAACTTCTTTAGACAGCCAGTTTTTGCCATAATCTTTCATAAACCCTCAAGACTGATATAGTTTCAAAGGCCTTAGATTGTCAGATGTTGTGTACAGACCTTTGTTCTGCTCCTGGCATTTTTCCTGGAGTTCTTGGGCAGCAAACACCTTATCAACCATTTCTCAACCCTTTCTGAAGCCACACTGGCTCTTGGGTAGATGAACATCTTCCTGGTGAAAGATCAGCTTATCAAGGAAGACTGGCAAAAATCTTGCTTGCAGTGACTAAGAGAGAGATCCCCCTGTGATTGTCATAGGACAACCAATTTCTTTTTCACAGATGGATAGTGGAGGCACCCTTGAACTCCTGTGGGATAATCTTCTCTTGCCATATGATCTGGAAAATTTCAGTCAGCTTTTGTATGAGGAGTAGATCCTTGTCTTGTAAATCTCAGCTGGAACAGAATCAGCACCAGGTTCTTTGCCATAGGAAAGGAGCCTTCTTCAGTTGGATGTTTGTCTGGAGACAAACTGAGGTGTATGGTCAGAGGCTTCAGTCTGTTGAGAACAGTATGGAATTGTTCAGCCCATGTCTCCAGGATCATGTCCTTGTCATTGATCAGTGTGGCTCCATCGGCACTGAGTAGTTGAAATGCACCATAGATCTTTGATCCATAAATAGCCTTCAGGGCATCATTTCAGCACTTTGTTACTGTTAGTGTAAAACTGAATTTCATCTGAGCCAAGAATCCTGCATCTCTAAGCTTTGCTTGCACTTTTGATGAAGTTAAATGATGCCTTCTTAGAGATGAATGGACTATCCTGCTAGTGAATCCTGTCGAGTTGTCTTTTTTCATTTAGTAACTTCAGAATTTCTCCATCATTTTTATCAAACCAATCCTGATGTTTTTCAGTGTTCTGGCCCAGGTGAGTAAATACAGTGCTTTCCACCAAATCTCTGAAAGCTACGCACTTCTTTTCTGTTCCACTTTTGTGAACTATGTATTAGCTTAGCTTTCACTCTAAGTTAGCAACAAACTTCCTGCTTGGAGAAGTGCTCTCATCTGTTGACATTAAATCTTTTGGTAGTCATCTTGCTTTGAGGTTGCTTCTTTTGTTGAATGTGAATGTTTAGCTTGGAGAGGATAAATCTATGATCAGTCCAACACTCTGCCACACATTACCTCTGTTATTCACATCCTGTGTGTCTATTGCAATGACATAGTCTATTAAAAGCCAATGTTTGCTGTGAGGGTGGCTCCATGAAGTTTTATTGTATTTAGGTAAAATGGAAGATGGTATTGATGATGAATAGGTCATGAGACCCATAAATCTTAAGTAGTAAGTGACTCTTGCTGTTTCTAACTCCATTACCCCTAAGGGCTCCCTACCTTGTCTGATAGTCTGTGTGTATTCTGGCTTTAAAGTCACCCAGAATTACAAGCTTGTCCTCTTTTGTCACATTGATGATGAGGGTGTCAGGTCTTTATAAAATTTTTCTTTTACATCATCAGGATTCAACATGGTGGGAGCATACGCACTGATGATAGTATTGTGGCACTTTCCTCCAAGTGGCAGTTGTATAGTCATGAGCCTGTCATTCTCTTCTTTTAGAAAACATGCAAACTTGTTGACTACATTTTATTTGATTGCTAAACCTATGCCAGCTTCATGGTGCTCATCACTGCGACCATTCCAGAAAAACATTGTTCTGGTCCTACTTCAGTAAGCTGGTCTTCATTTTGCCGTGGGCTGCTTAGTGTCCAGCACTTAGCATGATTCAGAGACGTGAATAAGAAATGACCAGGCCATGTGGGTAGTTCAAGGAAGAATGATGAACTCCATTTATTGATTTTCAGGACAAGGTTTTTATAGAGCAAAAGAGACAAAGGAAGGGGACTCAAGTTTAATAATCATTACCTTAGCCTGTTGTATCCTGGAGGTAACACAGATTAGATAATTTGATAAGGATTTGTTATCTAGGTGACTAAAGTCTTAGGGTAAAACCTTTGACCTAGACCTCAAGAATCTGCTAATGTAGCCACAGTCGGGATACAATTGAGAGCAAACTTCAGCGCCAAAGCAGCAATCCTCAAAAGACATCGCGTTTAGAGCTGACGACCCAAAGATACCTGAGTGCTGACTCAAACATTTTGACTTTGAACAACTAAAGTTTTGGGGCAGAGCCTGTTGGTCTCAGAACTCAAACAACATCCTTATAAGTGTAACCCATATCAAAAGAACTCAGGAGATAACTTGACAAAAAGTCATGTCTCAAAGAGGTCTTTGATATTTGGGTCCACTGATATCAAGGTAGTTATCTGAACTCCTGGCTCAGGCTTGGCTTCTTTGGCTCCCAACATCCTTTGTTAGTCTTTTTTCACTCAAGAATGCTATTGGATGCGGTATCTGCTGAGTTTTCTCACAAGAGTTATTCCTCTGTCATGTCTATTCGATTTTTTGTTCATAAGCATGCACACATTCCACATACCAATGGTGAGCAGAATCATTTTTGCAAAAACTTTTGTACATTGTGTGTGTGTGTGTGTGTGTGTGTGTCTGTTTCAACCAGAGGCTAGGATCCTGAAATAAGAAGACCAATATTAGCTTTCAGGGGTGGGGGGAGCAAACACTTTTTATGGCACCTTTTCTAAAAGCTCCTTCCTCATGCCATGCAGTGAGTGGTGCAGTCCTTAAAAATGACTGCTCAGGCACTTAGGGGGCTACCGAATCCCGCTGTTGTTTCAGTCCAGTGAGAACATGACCCTATGGCCTGAGTACCTCTGTGCAGGGTTGTGATTACGACTCCCAGCCTATCCTCCCCAGCTGCTTCATCACTTGCTCATCCACTGGACTTCAAATTAGGTAAAAATGATGAAATGATATGAGTGATATCTTTTGATTTGCACATAAATTGGATTTAAGTGAGACAGAGTTACTGCCTTCAGTCCTCCAGAGTCATCAAAGTCCATTGGCAAGATAAAAGTCAAGATGACTGTTAGTGCCTCAGAATGCAGTGGATGACTTTGGTGTCCTTGATGAACAGTTCTGAGCACTGCACAGCATCTGCTTCTGTTGCCTTCATGACCCATTGGAACAAATTGTTCATATCTGCCTATTTTTTCTGAGAAATGCTCTCATGCTTGTGAACAACCCTGTAATCCCCTGTCCCTATTCACTGGTTATTTTTTTTTCCAATTACATGTAAAGGTAATTTTCATCATTCATTTTTGTAAGATTTTTGAATTCCAGTTTTTTCTCCCTCTCTCTCCCTTCCTCCCTCCCCAAGACAGCAGGCAATCTGATGTAGGTTATACGTTTATGGTCATGTTAAACATATTTCCACATTAGTCATGTTATGAAAGAAGAATCAGAACAAAAGGGGAAAACCACATGAAAGAAAAAATTTAAAGAAAAAGTGAAAATAATATGCTTTGCTCTGCATTCAGGCTCATTCAGGATGTGATTAGCATTTTCCATCATTGGAATTGTCTTGGATCATTGTATTGTTGAAAAGAGCTAAGTCTGTCATGGTTGATTATTGTACAATATTGCTGTTATTGTGTATAGTGTTCTCCCAATTCTGCTCACTTCACTTAGCATCTCATTGACAAGTTTGAGACCTGTCAGTAACTCTCAACCTGGATTTCTTGTTGATATCTTTTGTTCAGATTATTTGCCAAAATGGTTTTGCTGAAGTATGGCCACAATGCATGCCACAGCTTCTTGCAGCCATAGTTGAGAGTTGGTTGGCAGGTGGACACCAAAGGTAGAAAGTAGCCTTGAAAAAGAGCTTGGCAGCTCTCACACTAGAGGTACTAGTCTTCCTTTTAACACCTTGTACACTTTGACACACTATCAAATTGCCATCAGAAAACAATGTCATTTCATTTTTCCTATTTTATGTTTTTTTTTTTCAGAAGTATATGAAAGAAAATGTCTTTCCTTACCAAATTCTTTTTTTATTGCCATATAGTCATGAAGAGATGGTTATGGGGATTAGTGACTTTAAGAAAGATATTTTTGAGGGATTGCAACTTCAAATTTTTCTGTGCCATTTGTGTGTGCCATTCTCAAAATCAAAGTTTTTATAGTTTAGCTAGAAATCTTTGTGTGTATTAATGCTACCATAAATTGATTTTTTGTTTCCCAAGCAAGAAACATATTAATACTATTAAATATTATATAGCTATAGTGATACTATTTGAGGAGAAAATAACTGATGAACTTAAGATTTCTTCTAAATTAATCATATGAAAATAACCATTCCTGTACTTATGTAGGAAAGATTTTATTTTTTATTTGTTGCTTTTTGGAGGGGGGAAGGTAGGGCAGTTGGGGTTAAGTGACCTTCCCAAGGTCACATGGCTAGTTTTTGTGTTAAGTGTATGTGACTGGAATTGAACTCAGGTCCTCCTGACTCCAGGGCCAGCGCTCTATTCACTGTGCTACCTAACCACCCCAGGAAAGACTTTTATGATGATGTTCTGTACAATGAATCTTTATGTATTTGAATTATAGCAAGCTAATATTATATACAAATGTAATGGAAATGCAAATTTAAAGGTCTTCCCTGCCCCTAGGCTAAGGTGCACCTGGAGCCTGGGGTGGGAGGCTTGTTTTTCAGTAGATAACTTTTTGATTGGGCAGTGAGTCAATACAGTTGTTACATTCTCTGAGCCTGAAGAAGGCTATATAAGCTGTGATTTGTAGCCTTGTTTTGGGGCTCACTTTGAGAAGTGTTCTGTGATTTGATCAGATGAAACTCTGGAAAGCCAGTTGTGGAGAGTTCCCCGGCTTTGAAAAACCCAGATGTTGATTTGGTTTGGATGTAATGGTTGGACAGTTTGGAAAACTGTCTACTTGATTTGTTTCTCTGTCTTGATAATTCTGTCTGTATATTCTGAAGTTCGGGTGCTGACCTTTTCCCCCTGAACTAGCTAAATGATACATATTTGACTGATTAAAGTAAGCTTGCTAACCCATTTTGAGTTGCTTTCCTTTATCAAAGCAGATCCAAGAACCTGTTTTGGCAGCCACCCTGAGGACGCTTGGGGTGCTTGCTGCTACAACATATCAAAATACTTGTTTGAATTTAATGAAGAAAATGGGACCCTCTGTGTGACAGATGTTAAGTGACTTACCCAGCTAGTTTCTGATGTGGGATCTGAATCCAGGGATGGTTTTTTTGATGGCAGTTAACCTGGAGAATTTAAAAATAATATTTTAAAAATATTCTTTTAAATAATAAATTTAAAATTTAAAATAAAATTTAAAAATTCCTATGAAGAATATCAGTCTTTTAAGCCTTTAAGAGCAAGTGTACTTCCTTTTTTTTTTATGATCAAGCCTCTGTTCTGTCTTTTAAACCTTTAAGAGCAACAGTGTACTTCCTTTTTTTTTTTTTTTAATGACCAAGCCTCTGTTCTGTTCCAGTCAATTGTGTAATGTTAAAAATGTTTATTATGGAATATTAACTTGCAAAAGCTTCTTTCTTCATTTCTCCTTGTCAACGATACCTTTTCTGTGTGTTGATTATTCTTATACAATTTTTGTGGAGATGAGAAAATAAGCATATATATCAATAGTTATTATTCTCTTGGCTTCTATTTTTGATTTTCCCTCTTTTGTAATCTTTGAGATTCAAATCCTTTATTGGATTTATATTAGCAAAATTTTTGTATGAAATTATTATAATTAGTTTCATTTTCCTTCTATCCATTTTCTGCTTTTCAACTTAAAGAACTAGTTTAAATATATCAGATTAGTTTTTTTTTGCTTGTTGGCCATATCTTTTTCTCATTTTTATTTTTGTTTTCTTATTAATTTTGATTTTTGTTCTAACAAGTTGATTATCTTATTTTACACAGACACCTGATTAAAAAATGACTCCCACATCAAGAATATCTCTTTCCTATGAAAATAGACCCAATTTCTTTTTTTGTAATTTTATGCCCAGTTCTTTTCTCTTTTATATGAGATAATTTACCCTATTCTATCTCTCTTTCTTCTCTCGTTATATTCCTCTCTCACCTCTTAATTTTGTTTTTTAGACATCATCCCTTCCTATTCAACTGACCCTGTGCCATTTTTATATATACATATACACACACTCATATATGTATTTATACACACTATACACACCAATTCTTTTCTCAAAGAAAATATTCATGATGTATATAAGTTTGATGCTTCTATGTTGTCAGAAGCTTCTGAACTTTCTCATTCCTTTCTTGTGAATAGTTTCCATAAAATCTTACCAATGTCTATGTTTGCATTTGAAGTTACCAATTATCAAAGTATAGGTAAAGAATGTGCTGGTGCTGGCTGTAACTGACTCTTGGAAAATTGGTTGTTAAATTTTTCAGTGTGAGCAGTTACAATTTGGAAAACAGCAAATGCTGCAATTTAGGACTTGATTTATTGTTTTGTACAATAAAGTATCTAGAAAACCTAGACTTAAATCTACACTTAAATGATGGAGAAAATGTTAATAATGTACATGAAACTTTAAAGTGTCTTGTGTGTACATTTTTCCCCTAGAGAGCTGGTTGCTAAGCATTTATGAGTATACCACTGGGTATGTGTATAATCTGTATGAATATACTTCAGTTTTCTGTCCTGGGTTCTATCATCTTTCTGTATTCTTTGGATCTTGTCAGCTATCATAGCTTTAGCTCTTATTTCTGTGTGTTTGACTTCTACATTTGCACATCTAGCCGTCATTTCTCTCTCACAGAGTAATGTAATCATCAGTTGTGCATTAGATGACTCTTCTTGGATATCCCGCATTAAAGGCTACCATAATTGTACCATGTTGGCCACTTTGAAGTTATCTTTGACTCTTTACTCTGCCTCACTTTGCTCCTTATCTGGTGTGTTGTTGTTGATATATCTTCAGACAACCTCTTGCATTTTCTCCCTTCTCTGTATTCTCATGGCCAGCACTAGTTCAGACCTTTATCTCTTCTTACCTAGACTACCATGATAGCTTTCTAATTGGTCTTCCTTCATGTAATTTCTTCTTCACACAGCTATCAAATTAATGCTCCTAAACAAAGATTTGATCATTTTACTTACCTGCTTATAAAGCTTCAATTTATACCCTATGACCTTTAGGATAAAATCCATTTGGTATTTTAGATCCTTTGCACTTTGTCTCCATCTGTCTAACCAGATCTACTCTACCCTTTCCACCCATGGACAATACTCTTCCTTCCAGTTGCACTATCCTTTTCACTATTATTGTGTATGAAATTCCATCTGTGCCTTTGTACATGCCCAGAATCTTTTGCCTCACCTCTGACTCCTAGAATCTCCTAGTCCTTTCCAGGTTTAGCTCAATCAGGTACCATCTTCTACAAGAGACTTTTTCCTGATTCTTCAGTTGTTAGGTCACCATTCTCTGATATAATTTTATATTTTCAAAAATTTACTTATATTTTATTTTACATATATATTGTTTAACCTCGGTAGAATGTGACCACCTTGAGAGTACATTTTTGTGTTTGTAATTCCTGGCTCTAAAATAGTGCCCTACTAAATGTTTGTTACATTGAGTATTGATTTCATTTGGAAGATTTTCTTGTAATTTTCCTAACTTTTCATCATCTGCAAAAGATATTGGTGCATAAACTTCAATGATTTTTGTGATGGTCATTTCACTGTTACTTATAGTCCCTACAGTCTTTGTAACATGATAAAACCAACCCCACCAGATCTTTTATTTGCCTCTTCAAGAAGAACCAGTGAGCTAGCTATCCTTGCATTTACCTACAACTTCCTTCTTTTTTCTAGCTTAATTTACTGAGAGATTGTCAAGATTGCCAGGATTCTATTTTTCCTGTAGTAGTATGTCATTTGGGAAAAAACAAAAAACAACAAATTGCATCTCATATTTACAGCATCAGAAACTAAGTAATGTTAATAAACCATCTAAAGCTGTGTGACTCTTTTCTGCCATTTCCCTACCATTTCCCCACCGTTGCTGCTGTTGTTAAAGGGAGCTTTTATAGGACCGAGGGCCATTTTCTTTTTTTTTTTCCTTCCATGGTTGTTATTGTCAATAATTTATTATGAGATGGGCAGCCCATTGTTGATAAACTTCTTTGTACTTAACTTTACTGGTTCACAGAAAGCAAGCATGAGGCATGGTGTCTTGTCAGGATTGCATTTGAACTATTTCTAGTATGATAGTATCTGTTAGAGTTGTTCTTCAAGCATATCCTTCTTTGGCATAGCTTCAGGATCCCAGGGTTACCTTTATTAAGGGTTTAGGTAATATTAGTTACCAATATTTATCATTATGCACATAATTTATAATACTGGTTAATTTAGGTTTCTAAATATAAAAATACTCTTTATGGGAGGCGGTATAGCATTAGATCTGGAGTCAACACCTGGATTCAGATCCCATATCAGATACTAACTGGGCAAGTCGTTTAACATCTCTGTCACACAGTTTCCTTTTCTGTAAAATGAGGGTATTAGACTTGATGGATTCTAAGGTTCCTCTGATACAAAATCTATGCTCTATGATACTTTAAAGAAGCATAGAAGTGAATCGTAATGGCCTATATATGTGCTAGTTTTTATTGTCTTCTGAGGACAGATATTAGGCAATTGTGTTTAACTTAGCTAGCATATCTCTAGCATCTAGACTGTATGATATATTCAAATAATAGTTCAGATCCCCCTTAAATTAAGCATTAGATATATTGTTCAGAATTTTTTTTTTTTTTTTGCTTTTTGGAGGGGGGAAGACAGGGCAATTGGGGTTAAATGACTTGCCTAAGGTCACTCGGCTAGTAAGTGTTAAGTGTCTGAGGCCAGATTTGAACTCAGGTCCTCCTAATTCCAGGGCTGGTGCTATATTCACTGTGCTACCTAGCCACCCCCAGAATTGTTTTAAGTAAAATTAAGCAGATAATTTTCCCTCTTGCTTCTATTATTAAATAGAAATGTTCCCTCAATTTGGTCCAACTTATTGACCATCACACTTAGGAGTAAAGTAGATTTTTTTTCCTTTTTTTTTTTGGACGGGGAAGGCAGGGCAGTTGGGGTTAAGTGACTTTCCCAGGGTCATGTGGCTAGTAAGTGTTAAGTGTCTTGGGCCAGATTTGAACTCAGGACCTCTTGACTACAGGGCTGGCACTCTGTTCACTGTGCCCCCTAGCCACCCCATGTAAAATAAATTTTAAAAGAAAAGTCTAGGGAAATCTAAAAATAAAAATGCCAAACCCATTATGTTACTCTTGCTTCAAGTAATATGTTTTGCATTAATTGGCAAGTATATCTTCTCTTTGAATTTTAGAAGTGATTATTATTGATTACTTTGCCTTTTCCAAAATTAGAGTCATGGAAGCCACCTAGGACAGACCCTATGAAACTACATGATTCAGTGGTACTAGTATTGTCTAACCTATTGCTTCTCAAACTAATTTGACAATAGAATCCTTTGGGACGTCAAATAGAGGCTGAGAACCCATAAATATTAATCCAGAGTGCTTGGGAGTAGGGTATAAAATGCTATTTGAATTAAAGTCAATTGGATAAAGTTTCTATCAAAATTAAGCTTATTTTAATACAGAAAAAAGTTGCTGCATACTATATGTATTTTAAAAATTAATTTATCTTTAGTTTTCAACATTCACTTCCATAATATGGAGTTCCAAATTTTCTCCCCATATCTCCCCTCCTCCCATCCCAAGACAGAATGTAATTTGATATAGGCTCTACATATACATTCATATTAAACCTATTTTCATATCAGTTGTGTTGTAAAGAAGAATTAGAGCCAGTGGGAGAAATCACGAGAAAGAAAAAAACAAACAAAAAAGAGAGCAAATAATATGCTTCAATTTGCATTCAGACTCCATAGTTCTTTTTCTGGATGTGGACAACATTTTTCATCATTAGTCTGTTGTAGTTGTCTTAGATCCTTGCATTGCTAAGAAGAAATGAGTCTATCAAAGTTAGTCATTACACAATGTGGCTGTTACTGTGTACAATATTTTCCTGGTTCTGCTCACTTCACTCAGCATCAGTTCATATGAGATTTTCCAGATTTTTCTGAAGTCTACCTGCTCATCATTTCTTTTATTTTTTTGGTCTTTGTGGAGGGGGGAAGGCAGGGCACTTGGGATTAAGTGACTTGCCCAAGGTTGCACAGTGTTAAGTATCTGAAGTCGGATTTGAACTCAGGTCCTCCTGACTCCAGGGCCACTGCTCTGTTTACTTGGCCCTGCTCATTATTTCTTTATAGCACAATAGTATTCCATTACCTTCATGTACCACACCTTGTTCAGGCATTCCCCAACTGATGGGCATTCCCCTTAATTTCCAATTTTTTACTACCACAAAAAGAATTGCTGATAAATATTTTTGTGCATATGGGTCCTTTTCCCATTTTTATGATATCTCTGAGATACTGATGTAGAGGTGGCTATTGCTGGGTCAAAGGGTTTATAGCACAGTTTTATAGTCCTTTGGGCATAGTTCCAAATTGATCTCCAGAGTGGATGGATCAATTCACAATTCCACTAATAATGCATTAGTGTTTCAATTTTCCCAAAATCTTCTCCAGCATTTATCATTTTCCTCTTTTGTCATGTTAGCCAATCTGATTGGTGTGATGTGGTACCTCAGATTTGTTTTGATTTACATTTTTCTAATCAATAGTAATTTAGAGCATTTTTTCCTATGACTGTGATTTCTCTATCTGAAAACTGCCTGTTTGTATCCTTTAATCATGTATCAATTGAGGAATGACTTGTATTCTTATAAATTTGACTCAGTTCTCTATATATTTTAGAAATGAGGCCTTTATCAGAGACACTGGTTATAAAAATTCTCTCCCAGTTTTCTGCTTTCCTCCTAATCTTGGTTAAATTGGCTTTATTTGTGCAAAACTTTCAATTTTGTGTAACCAAAATTATCCATTTTGCATTTTGTAATATTCTCTATCTCTTGTTTGGTCATAAATTCTTCCATTTTCCATAAGTCTGACAGGTAAACTATTCCTTGCTCTCCCATTTTGCTTATAGTGTCAGCCTTTATATCTAAATCATGTATCCATTTTGGCTTTATCTTGTTTTTCTGTGTAAGATGTTGGTCTCAGTCTAGTTTCTGTCATACTTGTTTCCTGTTTTCCTAGCAGTTTTTGTCAAATAGTGAATTTTTATTCCAGAAGCTGGAGTCTTTGGGTTTATCAAACATTAGATTGCTATAGTTATGGACTACTGTGTCTTGTGTACCAAATCTATTCCACTGATGCACCACTCTCTTTTTTAGCCAGTAACAAGTCATTTTGATGATTGCTGCTTTATATTACAATTTCACATGTGGTATGGCTAGACTACCTTCCCTTAAATTTCTTTTCCTTAATTCTCCTGATATTCTGGACCTTTTGTTCTTTCAGATGAATTTTGTTATTATTTTTTCTAACTCTATAAAGTAATATTTTTGGTAGTTTGATTGTTGTGATTAATTTAGGTAGAATTGTCATTTTTATTTTAACAGCTTGACCTACCCATGAACAACTGATGTTTTAGCAGTTATGTAGAGCTGACTTTATTTGAGTGAAAAATGTTTTGTAGGGGCGGCCAGGTGGCTCAGTGAGTAAGAGCACCAGCTCCAGTGTCGGGATGACCTGGATCAAATCCGGGCTCAGATACTCAGCACCACACCCAGAAATAACTGGCTGTGTAACCTTGAGCAAATTACTTAACCCCGATTGCTTAAAAAAAAAAAAGTTTTTAATTTTGTTCATATAGTTCCTAGATTTGTTTTGGCAGGTAGACTCCCAGATATTTTATAATGTCTACAGTAATTTTAACTGGAGTTTCTTTTTCTCTCTCTTGCTCTTGGGCATTGTTAGCAACATACAGAAATGCAGGTGATTTATGTGGGTTTAATTTATGTCCTTCAACTTTGCTAAAGTTATTATTTCAAATAGTTTTTACTTGATTATCTAGGATTCCCTAAGTATATCATCATATCATCTGCAAAGAGTGATAGCTTTGTTTCTTCTTTGCCTATTCTAATTACTTCAATTTCTTTTTCTTCTTTTATTGCTAAACCTTAATGTTTCTAGTACCATATTGAATAACAGTGGCGATCTTATTGGAGATGCTTCTAGCTTATTCCCATTACATATAATACTTCCTGATTATTTTAGGTAGATGCTACTTCTCATTTTAAGGAAGACTCCATTTATTCCTACGCTCTCTAGTATTTTAATAGGAATGGGTGTTGCATTTTGTCAAAAACTTTTTCTGCATCTATTGAGATAATCATATGGTTTATGTTAGTTTTGTTGTTGAGATGGTCAATATGTTGATAGTTTTCCTAATATTGAACCAGCCCTGCATTCCTGGTATAAATCCTACCTGGTTATAGTGTATTATTCTCATGATAAGTCACTGTAATCTTTTTGCTATAATTTTATTTAAAATTTTTGTGTCTGTATTCTTTGGGGAAATTGGTCTTTAATTTTCCTTCTGTGTTTGGGCTCTTAGTGGTTTAGGTATCAGTACCATATTTGTATGGGGTAGAATATGCTGGGGTCGAGTCTGTGCTGGCATGGCCAGTGCTGGACTACACTCCTCTCTCAACTTGGTGCAAAAGACCTTTCCTTCCAAGTTTTCTTGAGCTGGAAATCTGCTTCACGCTCTCTCTTTGTGGATCTAGAATTTGTTTAGAGTCACTTTTTAAAGGTATTTGAAGGGATTTGGGGGGAGAGCTCAAGCAAGTCCCTGCCTTCACTCTGCCATCTTGACTCTATAGTAGGGGAATACCCTACTATATGTATTTTTTTGTTTGGTTTTTGGAGGGCAATTGGGGTTAAGTGACTTGCCCAAATTCCCACGGTTAATAAGTGTGTCAAGTGTTTGAGGCCGGATTTGAACTCAGGTCCTCCTGACTCCAGGGCCAAGTGCTCTGTTCACTGTGCCACCTAGCTGCCCCTACTATATGTATTTTTTTTTAAAATATACTATAATAGATATTGAATCTTTAGGGGAATAGTGATTGCTTGGAGCTAACACGAATGATTCATGCCAGATTAACTTCATCTTTTTTGATACATTATTAAACTTTAGCAGATTTGCCAAATCTATCAGATTAGCTAAATTAGCAGATTTAGCAACCTTAGACATAAATATACCTGGATTTCAAAAGGTACTTTATATAACTATAGCCAAGATGGAAAGATGTGGGCTGGATGATAGTGTAGTTAAGTGTATACATATCTATTTGAGTGAACAGATCCAAAGCTTGGGAAGTTTCTGGTAGAATGCTGTAGGACTTTACATATTCCTAGTCTGTTGAATATTTTCTAAAGTAACTTGAATGAAAGCCTAGGTGACATGCTTTGTCATATCTTTAGATTACAGAAATCTGAGACAAAAGCTAACTTGTAGGTTGTTCGAATTCCTAAAGATATTGAGATGCTGTAGTAATGGACCGAATCGAATAAGATATCATTTAATTGGGAATGTAATAACTGAAAGAGACTTTAAAGGCTGTTAAGTACAACTCCCTCTTTTTATATGAGGAAATCAAGACACATAGAATTTAAGAGACTCAGGGTCACACAGTTAGTAAGTGTCTAAACTAGGGTTTTAACCCAGTACTTTAACACAGTAGGATTTCAACAGTACTCTATAGCAGAGGTGTTTTAAGTCTACATGCAACTGTAACACTCTGGAGCATGGCCAGAACCATATTAAAAAGTAATTAGGAAATATTTAACAAAATAAATAGAACTAAAATAAAGCATAGGATAACATTACATTTTTAAAATGTCAATATATAGCTCACAGAGATCCTTATTGTAAGAATTAATGGCCTCCATTTTTATTTAAGTTTGACATCACTGCTCCACACCCTATTGACTGTGAGATAAATGAAGAAACATCTATTGACAGGAGGAGTGGTTAAAGAACTAATCTCATAATCAGAAAGACCTGGGTCTTAAAGTCTTGCCTCAGACATTTACTGGCTTTGTGATTCTTGAAAATCCTTTAGTCTCTCAGTTCCCTCTGGGAGTTCTGTTGCCCAGCATCTGCAGCTTTATATGAGTAGAAGTTTCTACACAGGAAACACCCTATACCACTGAAATCACAGATTCAGTCCAAGAAATTGATTTGAACCCATAATTACTGCTATCATTACTTTGGGCAAATTATGTAACTTCCCTTGGTCTTAGTTTCCTAATTTGTAAAATGAAATGTAGGACTAAATTATTTCTATACTCCCTTTCAGTTTTGACATTCTGTATTTCTAAAAGTCCTTGCAATTGGATTAAACACTTGTTTTTAAAAATCAGCTGTAGAAGTTAATGATAAGGGACCTAATAGTTTACATGAATAAAAACTGATATTTTTAAGATGATTGTAGGCTTGGTATGAATAGCAGAGTGACATCCACAAAGCAAGGGTTATTTTAGACTGCATTAATAGAAGGATGGTGGACAGAAAATGGGAGTTTAAGATGCCATTGTACTGACCTACACTGGCCATTTCTGATGTATTGTTTTTTGGGGGGCACCACATTATTGGAAGGACATCAACAGCTTTAACTATTTTCAGAAGAATCAGCTAGCATGGTAAGAAGCCTTAAAATTACACCATGGTAAGATATACTGATTAAATTGAAAATACGGAGAAGAGAGACTTAAGTATTGTGGGGTTGGGGGGTATATCTTTAAAAGTTTGGAGAGCTATTATGCATTTGAAGAATTTGACTTGGTTATTGGCTCTTTGAGGCTGAAGGAAGGATGTAAGCATTTATATTACTTTTGCCTCATAGGAATAAATGCTTTTTTTTTTTTGGAGGGTAGTTGGGGTTGTGACTTGCCCAAGGTCACATGGCTAGTAAGTGTTAAGTGTCTGAGGCCAGATTTGAACTCAGGTCCTCCCGATTCCAGGGCAGGTGCTCTATTCACTGCGCCACCTAGCCACCCACATAAATACTTTTTAAAGTAAAAAAAATAGGACTAGGTTCTTGCAAGACTCAGATCAAGGGCCATCTCTTAAATGAGTTTGGTCTTGATCTGTCAGTTGCTAGTTTTCTTGCCTAATAAATTATTTTTTATTTACTTTGTTCTATTTTATATATGTTTATTTGAACGTGTGATATAATAGAATCTAAGCTGCTTTAGGAAGGATTGTTTTATTTTTGTCTCTCTTCCCTCAGCACCTAGTACAACCAGTTGCTAGTTAGGGTGTGCTTAATAAATTTTTGTTGCATGAATCAGAATGAGTGGAGATTTCATCTCTGTGGAAATATTTTCTAATAATTAGAGATGAACTACCTTGAGAGATGGTAAATTCCCTATTATTTGAAATCTTCAAGCAGAAACTATATGAATAGTTGTAAAGCAGAAGAAATTTCACCTTAGAGTTAGGTTGAATTAGATGCCCCTTGAGGATATTATCCAGCCCTGAGATTTCATGATTCATATTTTATACCCTAAAGGAAAAAATAGTACTTTATCAGAAGTTTCTTACAGAATTTCTATTCATATCACACTGAATACCAATATTATGTGAAAGTTTTGGACCTACTGGCAAAATATTGAGATGACTCAGTTGCAACTACTTTAAAATGTATACTACGGTATCTAAAGTCTAAGAAGGAAAACCAAAGTGGCTGAGTAGCTTCACTGTCTTGTTGGCTCAGGGACTATTGAAATTTTTTTCTGTATTGAAATAATCATATGATTTTTGTTGTTTTTATTATTGATACAGTCTGTTTTGCTTATAGTTAGTCTCTTAACATTTAACCAGCTATGCATTTCCAGTATAAATCCAGCCTGGTCAGAGTGACATATTGTAATTATCTTGATAGCATTTAAAATTTTACATCTCTATTGATTACATAGATCTGTAGTTTTCTTTCTTTGTTTTTGCTGTCTCCAGTTTAGATATCAAAACTATGTTTGTGTCATAGCAGGTATGTGATAGGACTCTTATTTACCTATTTTTTTCAAACAGTTTATGTAGTATTGAGATTAATTCCATTGTAAATCCATCTGATTGTGGGGTTCCCCCCCCACACTTTCAGGGAGCTTTTATGGCTTATTGGATTTCTTTTTTATTAATCAATTAATTAATTATTTTTGGTTTTAGCATTCACTTCCATAAGATTTTGAGTGCTAAATTTTCTCCCTCTCCTCCTTCCCTCTTCTCAAGATGGCATGCAATCTGATATAGACTATATATATATATATATATATATATATATATATATATATATATTCATATTAAGCATATTTTCACATTAGTTATGATGTAAAGAATTAGAACCAATGGGAGAAAACATGTGCAAGAAGAATGAACAAAAAAAGATATCAAATAATATACTGCCCATTCAGACTCTATGGTTCTTTCTCTGGATGTGGATAGCATTTTCTCTCATGAGTCTTTTGGAGTTGTCTTAGATCCTTGCATTGCTGAGATTGCTAAGCAGCATCGCTGCTGCTTAGGTCCTTAGCATTGCATAGCTAAGTCTATCAAAGTTAGTCATTGCACAATGTGGCTGTTACTGTATACAGTGTTCTTCTGGTTCTGTACATTTCACTCAGCATCAGTTCCGAGGTTTTTCTGGAGTCTGCCTGCTCATCATTTCTTATGGAACAGTAGTATTCCATTCCATTCATATACCACAACTTGTTCAGTCATTCCCCAGTTGATGGGCATCCCTGCAGTTTCCAGTCCAGAGAGTTGCAATAAACATTTTATAACATATAGGTCCTTTTCCTTTTTCCTTACTCATCTTTGGAAATAGTAGTGGTATTACTGAAAGGCTTTGAAAATTATGTATATAGGGAGGGAAGGGAATATACAAAGAGTTCAGGTGTTTAATGTATTGATATTATTCTGGAGGTAGTTTTCTTTTTTTAAAAATAGATTTATGTTTATATCACTTGTTTTTACATTGCCTAAATTTTCCACCTGTAATACTCCTTCCTCCCTTCTCCTGGAAAGGCATCTCTTACACAAATATTTTCATAAAAGGAAAAAAGGAAGAAGACAAAAGTGCTCCCCCTCAAAATTGAAAAGAAAATTGACAGAATTGACAGTATATGTAGTGTTCCACCCTGGTGAACCTCCCCTCACCCCAGTTCTGAAAAGGAATCAGAGGAGGTTACCTAATCATATCTTCTTTTTTTGGAACCAAGCTTCTTGTTTATAATTTCTTAACATTTGTTTTTGAAACATTCGTGTGTTACCATATTCATGATATTCATTGTTCCATATTATACCATAATAGTCCATTACATTCATTTGACACTATTTGTTAAGTTGTTCCCCAATTGATGGGCATTATTTTGTTTTTTTAGTTCTTTGCTACCACAAAAATTATTGATATGAATATTTTTTTGTTTATATGAGCTGTCTTTTTATCAATGACCTTGGAGTATATGCCTAACCATAAATTTTATTTATTTATTTATTGGGGAGTGGGGGGAAAGGCAAGGCAGTTGGGATTAAGTCACTTGCTCAAGGTCACACAGCTAGTAGGTGTCAAATGTCTGAGATTGGATTTGAACTCAGGTCCTCCTGTCTCCAGGGCTGGTGCTCTATTCACTGTGCCACCTCCCTGCCCCATATAAATTTTATTTTATTTTAACAATTTTATCTACATGATTACAAATTGCTTTCCAGAATGGTTGTACTAATTCCCAGTTCCAGCCACAATTCGTTAGTGTGCCTATTTTTCCTTGATTTTGGAAGATTAGTGGAGTACTCTAGGAATCTGTAGGTTGTCCTGTTCTGTTTCTTTTATTTTTTTTTAATGATCTATTTGAACAGATAGAGGTTATGTTTATCGAATTTGTAAATGAAATGAAACTAAAGAGATGAATACATTGGATGTTAGAATTGAAATCTGAACATCTTGACACATTAGAATGATATTCCAAAATTAGTAAGGTGAAGATTTTTACAGGATGATTTCAAAGTCCTACAGTTGGTTTCCAAAAATTCAGCTGTGCAAGTATAGAGAAGGTACAGACAACTGATGTTAAAAACTCAAATTTTTGAGAATTATATAAAATATATGGGAGTCTGCCTACTAAGACACATAGAAATTACATGAATATACCCACAAAATTTTATTTACAGAAAAAAGGAAGGCAAATAATTGTATAGATATTAATTGTTCCTGATTGCCATATGTCTATGAAAATAATAGTACTATCCAAATTCATTTACAGAATCAGTGCCATCTCAAACTAGTAAAATGTTATAGCACTAGACAAGATAATAAAATTCATCTGGAGGAACAAAAGGTCAAGGATTTCAAGATAAAGAATGAAAGAAAGTGGAAAGTAAAAGGGCCTTCAAGTAGCAGATCTCATACTGTGTTACAAAGTAGTAACCATCAAAAGCATTTATCTTGTAGAGGCTTCAAAAATAGAAAAAATGATCATTGGAACAGTTAGAAAAGATCTGGAAACCAGTGAAAACTTAAGATCCCAAATATTAGGCTATCAGTCCCAAGTATTAGATAACAATTCAGATAAGACTCAGACAAAAACTTCTGGGGAAGATTGGAAATCAGTACAACTGAAATAAGAGATAGACTAACACCTTACCCTGTATACCAAGATAAATTTTAACTCGATAAGTGACTTAAATGACTTGGATTTAAAGGGTAACAGCATAAATGAATCTTTTTCTTTTCTTTCTTTCTTTTTTTTTTTTGCTTTTTGGAGGGCAATTGGGGTTAAGTGACTTGCCTAAGGTCACATGGCTAATTTTGGTGTTAAGTGTCTGAGGCCGCATTTGAACTCAGGTCCTCCTGATTCCAGGGTCAGTGCTTTATTCACTGTCCCACCAAGCCGCCCCATCTTTTTCTTTTCTTTAAAAATTCTTTCAAAATTTTTATTTTTAGTTCCATATTTTTTTTGCTCTTTACTTCTTCACCCATTGAGAAGATGAGAAATTTGATCACTATCATATATATGAAGTGATACAGAACATTTCTACATAAGCCCTGTTACAAAAAAAAAAAAGCAAGAAAAATAAAGTAAGAAAATAATCTGCTTTAATCTGAATTTAGAGTTCATCAATTCTCTCTCTGGAGGTGGATAATTTTTTTTATAATGAGTCCTTTGGAATTGTGGATCATTGTAGTCTTGATCAGAGTAGCTAATTCTTTTATAGTTGGTCATCATTACAATATTGTTGTTACTATGTACAGTGCTCTTCTCATTCTGCTCAGGTCACTTTGTATCATTTCAAAGTCTTCCCAGGTTTTTCTGAAACTATCTCCCTTTTTATTTCATTTCTTTTTTTTCCCCAATTCCCCTTTTCATTTCTTATAGCATCACAGTCATATACCACAGATTGTTTAGCTATGGGCATTCCCTCAATTTCTGATTCTTTGACAACACACGAAAAAGCTGGTATAAATATTTTTGTGCTTATCAGTCTTTTTTTTTTACTTTGATCTCTTTGAGATACAGAGTAATAGTGCTCAAAGGATGTGTAGTTTTATAGCCCGCTGGGCATAGTTCCATATTCTCCAGAATGGTTGAATCAGACATCATGCACAAATCAAAGCAGCGAGGAAGGAATTACCTTTTGAATCTTTGGATAAGGAAAGTTTTTTTCATGACCAAATAAGGAATAGAGATGATCACAGTAGTAAAATGGACAATTTTCATCATATAAAATTATAACATTTTTGTACAAGCAACCAAAAGCAGTTGAAATTAGAAGAGACATAGGTAACTGGGAAAAATCTTTGTAGTAGGTTTCTCAAATAAAAGTCTTATATGCAAGAATAGGAGTCCTCAAAACAAACAAGAAGTGCAAGTTATCAATGGCTGTATAAAAAAGGCTCCAAATCACCATTAATAAATGAAATGCACATTGAAAGAACTCTTATAACTCATCAGATTGACAAATTGATAAAAAAGGAAAATGAAAATTCTTGAGTGGACCTATGGGAAAACAGGCACATAAAATGTACAATGTTGATCAGTCTGTATTGATCTAACCATTTGGCACTATGCTTCTTCATCCTGAGAAACACATATATTGTTTTAAGGTTTATACAAGACTTTACATTTATTCTTGTTTGTTCTTCAAACCAAACTTAAGAAGTAGGTGCTGTCATTATCCTCATTTTATAGCTTAGGAAACAGAATGACAGAGGTTTGCCCAGCTAGTCAGTGTGAGGAAGAATTTGAAGTTGGTCTTCCTGAGTACAAGTTTAGTACGTTAAACCTTATGTCACCTACAGGTCACCCAAATTTGGACACACTTTTACCCAGTGATACTTCTGAACATATATACCCCAAAGAAGGAAAGCATTCATGTATGCAAATGTATTTATTGCAAAATTTTTTTTTGTTGTGGGAAGAGTTGTGAGCAGTGTAATGCCTATCAAATGGGCGAATGAATGAACAAATTGTGGTATGTGAATTCAATGGAGTATTATAGCACTGAAAGAAAATGTTGAAAGGGACAGATTAGATTCAAAGAAAGTCCTGTATATTTGTTTTTAAAATGGTTTGCAAACCGATTAGGGGTCAGTATTATGTGACATCCCCCCAAACTTAGATTTAGGCTTTATTTAATATAGAGATGGTCCAGAATGAAGGAGGAGATTGTCTTGTTTTGTGCCTTGTTCAGACCACATCTATTAAATTGTATTTGATTCTAGGCATTGAATTTGAGGAAGCATCTTGACAGATCAGAATATATCTAGAGAATATTGTCCATCATGGGATTCAGAGTTATACCATTTGAAGGTTACTTAAGGGAATTAGTAATATTTTGCCTGGAAAAAAGAAAATTGAGTAGATATTAGTATCTTCAAATATTTGAAAAATTATGTCAAATAGGTATTACTTGTACCCTTTTGAGGCTAGGCAAAACAACTTTGTACTAATTAGTGGTTGGTATAATAAGCCAAATTTTTCTTAGGTGAGGAATGACTTCCTATTGGTTTTGTTTTGTTTTGTTTTAAAGCACTCGGGCTTAAGTAACTTGCTCAAGGTTACACGGCCAGGTGTTTCTGGGTGGGTGCTAAGTGTCTGAGCCCAGGATTCGATCTCCAGGTCTTCTCAACACTGGAGCCGGTGCTCTTACTCGCTGTGCTACCTGGCCGCCCCCTTCCTATTGGTTTTAAATACCAGTTCAATACCTCTTTGTCAATAATATTACAGATGTCATTATTGTTCAAGTATAGATGCAACTAGTTTTCTCTGAGGCCACTTCCAAACTTTAGATTCTTACCTATGATTTTAATGTGATGATAAGAGTAAACTAGATAACCTCATGTAATGGAAATAATAAAAATCATACTCTTTATTTATAATGGTGCTATATATAATGTTCTGAATGCTTTAACTGAAATTATTTCATTTGATCTTCAAAATAATCTAGTAATTGTTATATACCCATTTTATAGATGAAAAAATAGTCTTAGGAGCAGTAAGTGGTTTGCTCATTGTCACATCTCTAACTGGCCAACTCTAATGCTATAATTCTCCTCTCTCTACAATCTTTTTACTCATTTTTTCAATTTCTGCACTGATTCCTCTTGAATCAAACACCTTACTCAACCTTTTCCTCTTTAGAATTTCACCTGGAGCTCATTTTAGATACTGTACCTCATTTTTTTTTCTTTTTGGAGAGGGGAAGGCAGGGCAGTTGGAGTTAAGGGACTTCCCCAATGTCATACGGCTAGTAAGTGTGTTAAGTGTCTGAGTCCCAATTTGAACTCAGGTCTTCCTGACTTCAGGGTCGATGCTCTATTCACCGTGCTACCTGGCCGCCCCTGTGTATCTCATTTATACCAATAATTAGAGAATGTGCTTTTTAAATATGTCCTGAGACTAATGGGACTTAGTTTTGATGGTGGTTAGTGTTTTGGTGATTAGTTTTGATGAAATTGTTTCATCATGCCCTAAAACTAAAGACACTTAATTTTTGTCATGAACGTGTTGTTTTTAAATTTCCACTTCCATTGTAATCATTGTATATATTATTTTCCTGGTTCTGCTTACTTCATTTTGTGTCAGTTCATATATGTGAAATAGTGCACTATGGTGGGACTTAAAGCCATTAAAGGCATGTTGAAATGTAAATGGAGAGACCTTCAGATGCAAAATAAAGATTTCACACCTCAGGATTGATTGGAGGCTTGAATAGCTCATTTGGATGAAGACCAGCAAAGATTAGAAGCTTGCCTATTGGGTACAGGTTGTACTTCTAACTTTTTTCCTAGTGACTCATCCCCAGTAGTAGTTTAGGAAGAATTGCAGATTGAATCGTGACTGGTTGCCATAAGCTAAGAGTGTGTGACTAAGGGAACTAGCCCTTGAAGCACAAAGGATCTAGTTTAAGCACCTAGAAATACAGCCAACCTTTAGACCTTGTCATAATTCAAAATTGCTCCACCTCCAAAATCTCAAATTTCTAAGTTCTTTACATTTCACATCTCTTACTAATAAAACACTGAAGAACCTGTTCTCAGGCTTAAATGCAATTTGGGGTCCCACATCTCCCAGTATATAAACACAAAACTAGCTATTTACATGATATTCAAAATAGTACCCTAGACTAACTCACTCCTTGAAGTACTACAATGCCAGCCTCTTAATAGAATGGGGAATTTGCACTGTCAACGTTAATGATGATGATATTTATATGGTGCTTTAAGGTTTGCAAAGCTCCTTATGTGTGTATGTATGTGTATGGATGTGGATATATGTATACATATTTATACATACCCATAAACATATATACATACATATATGTATACCTTCCCAACCATTATTTGGAATGCCCTCCTAGAAGGCAGGGACTTGAATACATGCCCTCCAGGAGTGTACATCATATCAGGAGACAGAATACATATGCAAAACAAAATGAAGACAAGGTTATTTGGAAAGAAAGCACTAGCAGCAGGAAGGAAATCAGAAGAGGCCTTATGTAAAGGTGGAGCAAGAGTTGAGCTCTGAAGAAAACTTAAATTTTCTTAGAAATAGGAGTAAGGAATGAGTACATTCCAGACATGGGGGATAGTCTATGCAAAGGCCCAGAGACAGGAAATGGGATGGAACATGTGGGGAACAAGATGACTAGTTAAGCCGAGCTAGAGAGTACATGAAGTAGAGAAACGCATAAAAGTCTGAAAAGTTAGATCAGAGCCAGGATGTGATGGGTTTTAAATGCCAAACACACATATCTGAATTTACTGCTAGAAGTAATAAGAAGCCACTTAAGCTTACTGAGTGAGGCAGTAACATGATTATACTTGTGTTTTAGAAATATCACTTTTGCAACTGTGTGAAGGTGGGATAGAAGAGAAAATCTGTGAGGTGGAGAAACAAAATAAGACACTACTGTAATATTCCATGCTAGAAACAGTGGAAATCTGAGCAACATTTGTGCCTGTGTAATAAAGGAAAAATTTTATGCCAACAAGAGTTGGCGACTAGGGGAGGCTAGGTGGTTCAGTGAGTAAAGTGCCAGCCCCTGGGTCAGGAGGACCCGAGTTCGGTTCCAGCCTCAGACACTTAACACCCACACACACACACAAAAGCTAGCTGTGTAACCCTGAGCAAGTTACTTAACCCCAATTGCCCTCCAAAAAAGGCAAAAAAAAAACCAAAAACAAGAGTTGGCAACTAATTAGATGTGAGATATGTGGACATGGAAAAAGAGTATAACTGTGAGGTTGCAAGCCTGGTGGTACCCCTGACAGAAAAAGGGAAGTTTGGAAGACAGGTAGGTTTTGGAGAAAAGAAGAAGGAGCTCTGTTTCTGACATGATGAGTTGGAAATGACTACTGGACAGACAGTTTCAGATGTCTAGAAGACAACTGATAATGCTGGACTGGAGCTTAAGAGACTAGAACTGGGTATGCAGAGAGTCACCTGTGTAGTGGTGATAATTAAAACTATGGGAACTGAGGAGGCTACCAAAAAAAAATTCATTTGTAATGGGAAAGAAAAGGAGTACTAAGAGAGTTTTGAGGTACACCCAGTTAGGGAAAGGGAAGGCAGAGTATGAAGTGTAGGAGAACTAAGAGAGGGTGGTACCACAAAAACAGAGAGGAAAGAATATTTGGGGAAATAAATGCATTTCATTGTTTACTGAATATTCACAGTGTTCAATTATTTCTCATGCATTCTTACAGTCACTTTTCATGGACCTTTTCCATTTAAAAAAAAATTAATAATCCGGAGGTGGGGTGTGTGTGGCGAGGTGGTGCAGTGAATAGAGCACCAGGCAGAGATTAAAAAATGGGGGTATAAGTAAGAGCACCAGCCCTGGAGTCAGGAGGACCTGAGTTCAAATACAGCCTCAGACACTTAACACTTACTAGCCGTGTGACTTTGGGCAAGTCACTTAACCCCAATTGCCCAGCCTTCCCCCCTCCAAAAAGCAAAAAAACAAAAAACAAAGTTAACGATCACTTTTATAATATAGTATGAGATCAGAGAGTGTAAAGCATTAGAAATGAAGAGGTGGAATTGAGAGTTCAAGTCTGTTGGGGAGAGTGACAGAAGGCAAGATGGAGAGAACCAGAGTCAGGTGCTAAAACTATTAATAAATAGTTTTATAAATAAAAAAGTAAATTAGTCTTAGATGATGTGGACATAAAAGGACAGGGTTGGGTTGTTTTTGTTGTTTTGAGTCATTGTGTTAGGATAGTAGCCTAGAAGTCTGACTAATGCTTAGCTGTGGACTTTTATTGGTAACAAATTTATCACTTAGTGATGAATTTTTTAAATGGTATGTTTTAGTTTGTTCTTCTTAGATCAAGTATTAAGCCATATCCCCTGACAAAGACTTAGCATCAGCCAGAATTTAGAAGTTTGTATTGACAAGTATATTACTTTTGAAAACTTTTGATATAATGTATGTAGGGCTGCCTTGAATTATCTTCAGAATTTAGCTGTCATCAGGAAAATGTTTTCCCTCTTTTAAATAATTGACAGAATTATACTAAACAGATTATATAAATTTATTAAAGGATGTAAGTTATCTCCAAGTTTTAATCATGTAGGAAAATCCAATTAAAGAGCATTAGCTAACTCGAAAAAGTATGAGAAGTTAAAAACTACTAAAAATGAAAAAACTCAGTATTTCTAGAACCAAAATGCACATTTAACAAAATGGCCTATACTTTTCTTTGGGCAATTTGTGTAATTTAAATTTTGAGTACTGAATTTATTTTATAGGCATAAGTACTAGATTGTTTATATCAGCATCACTAAAATTATTTCTGCCTGGCAGACAATCTAGGAGAATAATGTGGAAAAATATTATTTTTCAGAAAAAAATATTTTTAAGGGTGGATAAATTTTAGGAAAGATATTAAAATCATTTGTGTTTTAGGTTATTTAATTTTAAAGAGTTGTAATGCCCATTTCAGTATAAGTTTTTGGTTTTCTATTGTAAATTTTGTGGTAATAGAGAACATTTTATTGTTTGAACTCTAATGAAGCAATAACATGTTAATTTACAGAAAACTATTGCTTATTTTAATTTTAATAATTCTGCACAGTATAGAATTTGTAGATCCTTATGCTTTCCTGTGATCATTTTTCTTTAACTTTGAATTTTCCTTTTTGCTTGTGAAAGTGTTATGCACATAGATCAATACTTTTGAATTCTTTGGTCTAGATTGATTTCTTTCTCATGAGATTTACATTCCACTTGTTATCAAAAAACACTTTGTCCCTATGAAAATGGTGCAATTGAATGGCATTTCCATATGAAGTAAAGGGGATATCAAATGCTTGGATTAATCTGGGCTCCAAAATGGCCTGTATACTTTCAATTAATCTGCACATTTGTTATGCAGAAGCATGGGAAAAGGCTGATCTTTTAAGAATGACATTACTACTGTGGTTGCTTTTACCCTAGTTACCAAACTACAGTTGAATGCAATAATTACAGTATGTTGGTATTTGGAGGAACTTATTTCAGTTTGTAGGGGAATGTAGTTTTTGACCAATTAAAATTTAATAAATAATTAGTGGCCTTTTGCTGTCCTTTTTAGATTAGTTTTCTCTTTGGATGATTCTGTTTTGGGGAAAATATTTATCTTATTGTATATATATCAAAAGCAAAAGTAATATTACAGTGTTGGGCATACTTTAAATTTTAAATTTGGAAATGAATTATTGACACTGAAAAATATTTAGGGTACTGTAGAAATCTTTATATTGTTATATAGTACTTGCCATGCTTTTCTCTTTAGCACTCTGCCATATATGAAGTTTTCCATTCCTGCTTTGTATTTTATCAGTTCTTTTCCTCATTTGTCATATGAACATTGTTTTGACCTCATGACATTCTCAGATGATTTAATTTTCCTCATTAGCTCCACATCGTACTATAGGTCACAAATATTTCATTATCTGTATGTATTCCTATTAGCCTAAGTGTTCTTACTTATATCCCTCATTTTTAATCTCTGGTTCTTCTCTGTGATGGTACTTTCTCATTCTGCAAAATCTTGTGTGAGTTCTTGTGAAACTCCAAGATCACCGAATTCTTCAACTATTAAAATATATTTAAACATTGCATGAAATAGCATGTAATAGCATGTGATTTGATTATATGTCATATATATGTATTAAAGAAATTATGTCCTATCCATTTTCTGAACATTAGCACAATAACAGAACTGTTACACCTTGCGAGATTTGGACTTTTAACTTTTATCTGCAGTGTAGGAATTGAAAAATAAATGGCTAAATTATTGAATTTATGTATTTAAAAACCCTGATACTTAATTTTGGCAAGTATAGGAATTCTGTGTCAACAGGGATTTAGCTTTATGTAAACACTGACAGTGGTGCATGCATTAAAGTTTTTATTGTCATTGATGTTTGCAGTGTAGTAGGCCATGTTATACAGAGGTTATGGCCTTGCATCCATAATATCGTTTCTAAGAACTGACTGTATAAAAAACCTTGTTTGGCATCAGTTGGAACTCATTAATTATTTAAATACTTTTAAAAATCATTATTTCCTAAATCTATTATTATTTTTAAAATCTAGGAATGCCTATTATCTATTTCACTTGGAATCTGAGCTTTAAAAAATATTTAATTATTTGATTAGGAAATTGCTTACTTTGAGTGTTTTGTGGAACAGAATATCTTATGTCTGAAACATTCTCTGGGTTTTTTTTTAATTTAACATTTTAATAAAGTAAATGACATATAAAACCTGTGTTGCATTTATAGTATTCATATAGTAAGTACAGTTTGAAAATAATCTTTTGTATTGAGCTTAAGTAGCAAAAGGATTACTGATCTTCTGAGAGCAAGTGAAACTACATTGCATTTGAGGGTTAGGAGATCTGGGTTCTAATCTTGATTTTTTCATTAAACTAACAAGCATTTTCACTTAACCTTTGTTGCCCTGTTTCCTCATTTACAAACAGTTCAACTAGATGATTTCTAATGTTCTAGCCAAATGTGAAATTTTATGTTCTATGGTTAGGATTTAAAAGTGGTTATTAAGTTTTCTATGACTAAACCATAGAATTCTGTGGTAAAGAAAAAACACACCTTCTACTGTACTACTATCCTAGTTCTTTTCTGAATACTCCACATTTTGTTAACTAATTTACTACTTCAGTATCTCGTTGATTATTAGCATTTGTTCTTTTACATATTTTCCTGAAAGTCTGAATGAAGAGATGCATTTCTATTGTAAATAGAATAATTTTTATTTATAAAATTTATTTTTATATTTTAATAAAAAATTTATAAAAATTATTTCTTGTTTGTTTTTTTAATGTGACCCACTTAGAACATAGTAAAATATAGCCCTACTTTTAGAAGAACTGAAAAGGATTGTTTACAGCTATTTAGCTATTCTGGAAGAGTATATTTAAAATATGCATTTTTGTATTTGTGTGAAAATGGGGGAAAAGATTAAACTACAGCAGGAGAATATGCTAAGTACAAATATTAGAGCAAGGGTAAGAGTAGTGATATAGTTTTGGACTTAGCAATCTTTAAGTAAAATTGACTTAGTTTTTCACTTGTCAGTGCATATTCTCCAGCTTGGATTTACTGATGTTAGAAGTGCTTGTTTTATATTTTCTTAGTCATTTCATGCTAAAATATTTTTGAGAGATGGAATTGTATACAATTTAAAGTGTGTTGTTATTTATGTACAAACATGATACTGAATGCATTGAGTTATTACTCTAAAAATAATGGTGGGTAGTGCTGAGCAAGCTACACTGTTTCTCAAGATTCTTCTGATGACTAATGGAATACATTTGTAAGTTGGTTGTTCAGATTAGGGATATAGTCTGTGTCATCCTAAAATTTGTTTTTTGGGAGAAAGAATTTGTCCTAAAGTGACCCAGATGAATTCTCCCATCTCAGAGTTAAAATATTCAGTTAAGTCTTCAGAGTACTCTATTGATTTGAACATAGGATGTAAACAGCATATGACAGACACTGTATAGGGGCAGGGCTGATGTACAAGAAGATTATGGGGTGAATTTTTCTTGGTGCATGAATTATTGACTTTTCACAATCACATCATTAGCATACCTGATCATAGAGCAGATTCCAAAGTTGAATAGTGGCTTGGCAACTCTAAAGCATGCCCTATAGAGGTCCTGTTTGGAGGATGTAGCAGAGGCTAGGAAGGTGGCAAGGAGATAGTGTGTAGTGTGGATTCATTGGATCATAGTTTTTGAAAAAATATGATCAGTACTATAGATCTTTTATAATCTTGCCATTAAAAGACAAGATAACTTTTATTTTGGTATAAGTTGTTTTGAGTATCATCTAGAGGTTTGTCTGAACCTTTGTGAAAATCAGACATGTTATGATGGAATTTTACTGTACTTGAAAATGTATATGCAAAACCTGAGAGTCAAGTAGAGAGACTTAAGTACTCAACTAATTAAAATTTAAGACAAGTGATTTATAAGAATGCTGTGTCAAAGAAACGAGAGCCACAAAAAATTTACAGCTAGATTACTTTAAAGTAAACCAGTTAGAAAGGAACATGGATTTTAGCCATATTGTGGCCTAAAAGTTTGTTTATTCATAATTAGTCTCCTGTTTTGAAAATTAATGTGGGGGGGGTGGGTAGGTGGCTCAGTGAATAGAGAACCGGTGCTGGAGTCAGGAGGACCTGGGTTCGAATTCGGCCTCAGACACTTAACACACACACACACACACACACACACACACACACACAACTAGCCATGTGACCTTGGGCAAGTCACTTAACCCCAATTGCCCTCCCAAAAGCAAAAAAAAAAGAAAGAAAGAAAATGCAATTTAACTACCTCTTCTTCCCTCTGATTTTATTAGGAAGTTCATTCAATCAGCCAACATTTATAAAGAATCTAATATGTGTTAAGCAGTGTGCTAGGAACTGGTGATACAAAAGATGAAACAATTTCTACTGTATTCTCAAGGAACTTATATTCTAAGAAGAGTAAACAAAATAAATACATTAAATTTTTTCTGGTTGAGTATTTAACTGCTTGGTCACTGTGCACTTAATTGTGGTATTATATTCAAAAAGTGATATTTTGGTGGTACATAGGGTTGTTACAGAATGGTATGAAAATTGGGTTAAAAAAGGTAAAAACAACTTCATAAAGATAATATAAAATACTTAGGAAGTAATCTTACTCTTAATCTGGTCTTCCTTGAATTCAGTGTAACAATATTATTTTTCATTTTATGGACCATCATACTATGTTTATGTCTGTTATCCCTATAAAATTTTTTCAAAAGCCATAATTTGCATGTTAAAATGAATGCTATCATCTTGCAAAATTATATGTGTGTACTTTTTTCAATGGGGCCATTATTATTCAAAATTTTTTTTGAAAAAGATTTTTTAGAGCCTATATTGGGCTTTGAATAGTTTAAAAAAAATCTTTATTTTTTGGAGAGCATATTTTTGGAAATAATCAAAAGTTTTTTCCCCGTGGTTTTCTAAGGTAATTTAAAGCATCTTCATTGTGGGCATACTTTATACTTAATCCTTAAATAGTGAAGGAAATTTGTATTTCTAGGAATCCTGATATATTAGTCACTTGCTTGCTTGTTTATTACTGAAGGTGAATGAAATCTGTTAGAGAAATTAAAAGTGTTGAATTAAGTTATTCTTTGGATGGAAGAGAATATTAGTGCTGCAGCAGTAGTATTTTCTGTTCTAGTTCTTTTTGTCAACATGACAGCAGATTAAATATTACCACCCTCTCAAGTGTTAATTTAAGCCCTGAATAGTAATGGTGCACCACCTAATGTTACCCCAAAAGTCATTTTCTAAGAAGTAGAAAAAAGTGATCACCTCAGAGAGGAGATGGAGGAATATGCTAGATTAAGAGGAATCTGTAGAGGCTTTATCACTGAGTGGTGTATTGAGACTTCCCAATAATCTATAGTTATTCTTCTCCAATACATAAAACATCTAAGGTTTAGTGTATTAATGGCTGAATTTTGTCAATAAGAGAGCCTAGCAGGGAAGATCATTTCTCTGAGGTTCCAGAAGCCATTACAGACTCCTAAAAAATGTAAATATATTCTAGAATTTTGATTGCAAATAGAAATTTGTATAATGGATCTTGGTTTTTTAAAGTATAACATTTATAATTAGATTGATAATTGAATATTGAAATTGGAAAAAATTGAAATAAATATTGAAACAAACAATAATAACTTCAAGTATAAATGTGTTGAAATTTTTTTTGACAAATACAAAATAATAATCCTTGTTCCATTTAGTTGCTGTGACTGGCTCATAAATATTTGCCAAAGAAAAAAGGAACTGAAAGCTCGTACTGTCTGGCTTGGATGTCCTGAAAAGTGTGAAGAAAAATATCCTAGAAATTCTATAAAAAATCAAAAATACAACATATTTACCTTTATACCTGGGGTAAGACTACTAATAATTTCTTGAAGGTGGGCTTATCAAAGGGCTTTTAGTTTGCTTTTCACTAAAGACTGCAGGAAATAACTTTTTTTCTCCTGGAAATATAAGTAAAAAATGAGGAGGAAATGTACAATTAAAATTGTGTTTATAAGAAATTAATCGGTTTTCAAAAGTATGTTTGGAACAGGCACATGTTAATGAAAAGGAATTTAAAACAAAAAAGCCTCTTATAGTTCAAATTTAAGCATAGTGATTTAAATATAACTCATTAAATTAATAAGCTTACCAGGTTACCTTTCAAAATAAAATACTGAAAGGATACCAAATAACATTTTAAAAAATTCCACGTATTTGTAAGCATCCACTATTTGCATTATTTACAAAGCCACATTTATATATGTGTAGAATTGTTTTATTATTTTTCTAATTTGGGGGTCCTGTTTCATAGACAGATTATAAAAGGGATATTATAGAGTGATTCCTATAAGTATATACATATATTCAGAATTTTTAACATCTTGTTTATTGGCAGATTTGTGCTATTTAGCTATAAAATCTCTTCCCTACTTCAATTTAGAGCTGCTTTGTCCTTTACATTTTAATTTAAATAATCACACTACTTTATATTGGGTATTGATTTTTTTTTCACCATCCATCCAATAGTTGGCAAATGCTTGATATCTAATATGCTTCTTTATTAAAACACACAAAAACTAATGGCTCCATAATTAAAAGACTGATCTTTTGTCAGGGCAATAAAATGTCAACTGTCTTTCAGGCAGATAAATATTCTCATCTTTATTGAACGAAGCTACTGTTTTCTCCCTAGGTTTAAATTATTAAATACACACAGATTGGCTAAGCATTGTACATTTTCCTAAAGGTCACAAAGTTCATTAAGCATACAGTAAAGTATTGATTACTGTGGCTAAAAATCTGCAGTGCAGCTTAACAATGATCAGATTAAATTCATATAGCTTCCTAAAATCAGCCATATTTTGCAAATACCTGTTGATTTGTTTGTGAAGCTTAGTATTGTGTGAAAGTTTTATTTTTGCTTAGAATATTTTCTTTTAAATTAGTCTTTTCCATATAAAATATAGTATTAAAAATGTTTGGTAGTTGCACAGCAGGAATTCTATTACATTTTTAAAAATACTGGCAAGTTTTGAATTGCTAATAGAAATAATTTATGTTGAATGGAATTTTGAAGAAATCAGTGGGGAGTGGGGAGAAAGATGCTTATCCTGCTGAGATTAATTTATGAAATAATTTAAAACATTTTAAAAGCTAAATTGAACATGATTCATTATGAATATAAACAGGTTGTCAGTGTAGCAAAGCTGTCTTAGTAAAACAAACAAATGTATAGTGATGTAAATAATTTTTCTATGTAAAACAATATATTAGGCCGAATCAATAAAAAGTATTTATATTTAACGGTTGTTTAACTTGCCTAATGTTAAACTTTTCATAGAAAGCAATATAAAACATATGAAGCCGTGTTTTATGAGTTGACCTGCTGCTTTGTGATTAAGTGAAATTGAATTAGGTATTTTTAAAGTTCTGTTTATTCATAAACGTTTTATTTACAATGATTTCAATAGAACTTAACAAACGGAAATCTAGCCATATACTAGATTTCTAAGTATTCTAACAATCCCTAAATCTCCCTTTTATACTAAATTTGTTTGTAGATCATAGGGTTATTCTATATCTTTATTGAAGGTTCGTATTTTAGTGGTAGTATAACACATAGTGTAATTTTCTGTTGAAAATAGACTAAGACATATATTATCTGCCTCTGCAATAACTAAAGAAAAATGCAAGTGAGTTGGATTTTTGTGTAGTAAGTCATATTTTAGATATAATGGTGGAGTTGATTGCTTAAAAGGAAAATCTAGTATTGTTCCAAAGAAAACTTTTTTTGAATAAAGTAATAAATATGTATCTTGTAATTTTCTAACTATTGTTTTCTTAAAATGAGTAATTTATGTACTTTGTGACTAGTTCTTGAAATTTCTTTAATTTATTTAGAAAGATGTTATGATAGAAGACTAAGTTGATGTCAGTAAAATTAACCGGTGGGAAGTTAGAGAGCTAACCTACGAACTGAAAACACTGGGTTCAGATTTTACCTTTAACATATAGAGCATGATGTTGGCCAGGTTACTAATTTCTCAGTACTATATACCAGTGTTGTTAAATTAAAATAGAAATATGGACCACTAATTCATGGATTCCTCTTGGCCACATATGGACTTAGTTTTAAGATGGAATATTATCTATGTTTTATTGTAATTTTATTTATTTTGTAAAAATTTACCAATTACATTTTAATCTGGTTCTACCCTTGCTTGGGAGCCTGTAGATTGTGTGTTTCCCATTTCCTTTCTATACAACTTCTTAATTCTCCAAGTCATGGTGGAAATGCTGACACTGCATTAGTAGAGAAGGTTACTCATTGGGAGTTCCTGAAACCAATGAAATCACAGGTCAGGAACCCAGGCTTCTAGGTTTAACTCACATCCAACTATATGAACTTAATCTTTGTTTTTCATTTATTAAATAGCTTTACCCTATAGTAATTTTTGTGGCATTTATGGTGTTTTTTTTTCAATTTATTTATTTACATTTATGGTGTTATTAAAAGTACTTTTAATTCTTTGGAATAAAGGGACAAATGCATTCAAAGGCACATTTCATATATGTATACATATATATATAAATATAAAAAAACTTTAGTCATCAAGAAACCTTGGATATTCTTTACTTTCTTTAGAAACTAATAAGATACTAAGGAATTTTTCAGCTACTTCATGAATATCCTTTAAAATTGGAAGTGCAGTTGTAATGGCAGGGCCAGATAATCCTTAAACGTTAAATTTAATAAAATGAAAAATGCATTGTAAACATATATTACTCCTCCTTCCATTTAGAAGTTTTTACTGTCAGATTTATGTTGACAGACTAATAATATCAAGGAGAAATTAGATCTTTCAGTTTCCTTAGAATGTATTTACACAAGAATTTTGTTGCAATTAAGAGAAAAATTTGCCTTAAGTAGTTGTGTTTTCAAATGAAAGTTAATTAAGTTAATTTTAAGATGTGAATTTATTATTTTTCAATTTATTGTAAATTAATTATCTTATTTTTCTTTATATGGCTCTAGAAAGCCAGTGATACAATTAATAAACTATGCCTGCGTAATGGTCCATATGCATACTTTAAAAGAACTCTGAACTTTTTATATTGATTTTTAAAAAAATATATTGAAATTATAAGGTTTTTCTCTGAGATTTCACATTAATTTTCTCCTTTCTTTTTCAGGTTTTATATGAACAATTCAAGTTTTTCTTGAATCTCTATTTTCTGGTAGTGTCCTGTTCACAATTTGTACCAGCACTGAAAATAGGCTATCTCTACACCTACTGGGCTCCTCTGGTAAAAGAAAAAGTTCAATATTGTATTCAATTAAATTTAATTTTATGATCATATTTTTTTAAGACTTTGAAATGCAATTTAATATTTTGTCCTATTAAGACATAATATGACCAATTAAAATGCTTCTTATTAATGTAATTTATTATATGACTATATCCAGAGATTTAAAGGATTATTTTTAAATGTAGAAAATTCTTCTAAATTGTATGAGATATATTATAGTGATATCTTGACTCTGTGACATTGCCAAGAATTTTTAGATATTATACATCTGTGTGAACGTTACTTTTTCAAGTAAATGACCCTTTTTAGTGACTAAGGAATTTTGAATTAGACATTCTGCATTTGTCCTTGGGGTAGCACGTCAGTCTTGCTTGCCTAATTCCCTCCTGTGCTAATTGAGCTCCTGGGAATGATGTTGAAGGAATTGTGGGTTATGTTCGGTTAGTCTCTTGACATCCTGACAGATAGGCACGTTTTTTCTCTTGGCTGATGGAATGTCAGTCATGAGGGTGAACATTTGAAAGGAATTGATTCTACTGTAGTCCATCTTTGTTTACAGTTTAGAGTATGAAGTTCTTGATTTTTTTCTTTTAGAGTATTTAGTATATTGCTTATCAAATTTTTCATATAAACTATATGCTACCTGTTGTTTTCATCATGTTTTATCTTGCAAGCATTTTTAGTCCTATATTACTTGTTCATATTATTTTTCTCATAAGAAATGGATCGCTTTGTTTCTTGCTACTAGTTTCAAAATTAGGCAAAAAAATACGCAATTGATAAAGAAGGTGAATGAAGTATATCTGCAATTAAAGTACAAGGTCCACCTGATAAAAACTTACTTGATTTAGAAATCTTCAGAGTTTTATGCTCATGAACTTGTTACCTGTGGTTCATCATACTCTGGGAGGGTTATTACATTAACTATATTTCCAGTTAAAAGCGAGATAAGAAGAGGGGATTTGTTTATGGAGTGGAAATCTCTTATTCTCTTTTTCTCCTGCCTTCTCTCATTTTCTCTTAGTATGATTCTTGTCTTCTTTATCTGAGTATTTTCAGCCTAATCTTCTCATTTCTTTTCATTTCCCCTTACCTCACCAAAACTTAGTGCTTTTCTGCTTTTACTCCATTCAGCTACCTTTATTTAAAAATCTCTGGTGGTTCTCTTTGCTATTGTAAAAGGTTATATTGAGTGAGATTTTTAGGAATTTAAAGGTAGTTTTTTCTTTTGGGCAGTTGGGGTTAAGTAACTTGCTCAAGGTTACATGGCTAGTTTTTTTTTTGTGTGTTGTGTCTGAGGCTCAATCCGAACCCAGGTCCTCCTGACTCCAGGGCCAGTGCTTTATTCACTGTGCCACCTAGCCGCCCCAAAAGAAGTTTTTTCATATGTATAATAGTTGTAAGATCACATTATAATGGAATATGAAGTTTCTGTGATCATATTAATCCCTCATCTAATAGGATAATACCTTATATCAGGTTTCTCCTCTAGATAGGTATTAGGTTTTAAAGATGGAGTTTCACTTTTGGTTTAGTTAAATCCATGTATTAAGAGCTATGTCATAACAAGGTTCCAACATAACTAACTGACTTCTGTCTTGATTTGCTTAACTTAAGTCATTATTTATTGAATATTTTCTGCATATGAGACCTCATGCTAGGACACAGAGGCAGCTATGAAGATAAGTGAGATATGTTAAGACTACTTTCAATAAATGTAAAATTTATGGAAGTAGTCTGACTTCAAGATCTCAACATTCAACTGAAACTGCCCTCTCCAAAATCACCAATGACCTCTTAATTGTCAGTTCTAGTGGCCTTTTCTCAGTTGTTGTCCTTGACTTGTCTGCTGCCTTTGACACTGTTGACCACCCATCTCTCTCCTCATGGATATTCTCTTCTCTAGATTTTCCTCCTGCCTGTCTGACTGCTATTTCTTAGTCTCATTTTTCCTCTATATTATCTTATTTAATTATTTTATCAATTCCCATACATTGTTATCAACTTTATGCAAATGATTCTCTGATCTATATGTTTAGCTCTAGTCTCTCTCCTAATCCATGTCAACAGCTGCGTTTTGGACATTTTGAATTGGATGCCCCATAGGTGTGGCCTACAACTTTTTGAGTACAGCTTGAACTCAATCTTTAGCTCAGTTCTTGGAGCATAGTGAACATTTAATAAATGCTGATTGATTGATTAGTAATGCTTTATAGTTTCAAATAACCTTGTATATATAATTTCATTTGAGTTTCACAATAGTTCTGTGAAAGTTATTATCCTTAAATTGTAATCAAATTATAATATAAATGTAATTAGATTAAAATGTAGTTGGGAAATAGTTAAGAAAATAAAAATACAGTAAAACATACATCACATTACATTTTAAAACCAAGTAACTACATGGCTCTCAGAGATCCCTATGTATAGATTAGTGGTGCCTATCTCTATTTGAGCTTGATACCACTGTCATAAGCATCTCAAGCTCAACATATCTAAAACAGAACTCAATATATTTCTTCCCAAACACATCTGTCTTCTGGACCATTCTTCTAGTCACCCAGGTTTGCAGTCTCTATGTTATCATTCATTCCTCACTATTATGCCACTTAACCAGCCAGTTGCCAAATTTTGTCATTTCTATCTGCACAAAATTTCTCATATATGTCCCTTTCTTTTCACTCTCACAGATACCACATTATTTCAGGCCATTATCACCTCTCACCTGGCTTATTTCTCTAGTCTTCTAATTGGTCTCTTTGCCTTAAGTCTCTCCTCGTCCTAATATATCCTCTACACCCTGCCAAAGTTATTTTCCTAAAGTGAGTGTCTGATAATGTCTCTCCATCACTCATTAAGTTCTAGTGGCTCCGTTTTGCCTCCACGATCAAATATAAAATCTTTCTGACATTTAAAGTCATTGGTAAATTGATCCATTTGCATTACTCTTATAGTTCACTCTTCCTCTATATTCTCCATAGTCTAACTCCATTGGCCTACTTACTATAACTTTTCCCATGATACTGCCATCTACTGATTCTGTTGTTGCCTTTTCAGTGACTGTCTCCCATATCTGGAATATTTTCCTTTCTCAACTTAGCCTCGATTTTTTCAAAATTCAGCTCAATGCTGCATCTTTCAGGAGACCTTTGCTGGTCATCACGCTTTCTCCCTTCCCCCCGCAGTCTGACCTCAGATTTCTGTTTGCCTCAGTTTTCTGAATCCTAAAATGGAGATATCTCAATTGTACCTCCTACCTTGGGCTGTTGTGAGACCCAGATGACACAGTATTGGCAAAGGACTTCCCATATGCCTGTCATATATTAGGGGCTATATAAATTCTCTTTATCATTATTCTGTAGGTATCTTGTATATACCTGATTATATAAGTATAATCTCCCCTTTTAAAATGTATACTCCTTCAAGGGGACTCTTTTATCCATTGTATGTATCTTCAGTGCTTAGTACAGTACCTGGAACATAGTAAGCATTTAAGCTGTGTATCAATAATGCAGTATTCACAATGCCTACAGCAACTATAAATATACAGATATAGTTATTAATCACAAAATTTAACAGGCTCTCTACATGGGGGACAAAGCTAGACCATTTATTCATATACCAGAATACTGAGTCCCAAAACCAGAAAATCAAAGCCATCACAGTAGCAATGGAGTTGGTGCATATAGTTAATGCAGTAAATACCCACATTCTCAAGCCTTGAAAACAGAACAGGCTACCTCAGGCAAAGATCCTTTCTCCTCATTCATGGCAACTGCTCAGTGTCCATGCAGCTTGCTCCCAGTAGCTCTGGCCCCCGCCTTTCCTGTCCCCTGCAGTCCTCAGCAGGAATCCTTAGGAGAAATTCTGGCTGGCTCAAAGAAAAAAAAAAAGGATTGTGCTGCTGCTGCTTCTAGTCACTGTGCTGGCTTCAGTTCGGCTCCGGCTTTCTCCTGCCCAACCCCTTCCTGCTACATCAGCAAATTCAAGGGGCATGGAAGATCTTCACATCCCATAAATATTACAATCTGGTTGATTGATGGGCAGCTAGGTGGCATGGTAGATAAAGCACTGAGCATAGAATCAGGAAGACACTTCTTCATGAGTTCAAATCTGGCCTCAGACAGTTACTAGCTGTGTGAACCTGAACAAGTCACTTAACCCCGTTTGCCTCAGTTCCTCATCTGTAAAATGAACTGGAGAAGGACAGCAAACCACTCTAGTATTTTTGCAAGGAAAATCCGAAATGGGGTCAGGGAGAGTTAGACACTACTGAAATGACTCAACAGCAAAAGATTGATTGATAAATGATTCTTTACATTTTGTAAATCAATCAATATTTTGTCTTGTTTTGTTTTACAATATATGTAAAATTTAAATATGTAAACTATATATGCATAAATATAAATGTATATAAAATTTTATCTCTATATAATTTCATTTTATTTTCACAGTAATGCTGTGAAATAATTTATTATTATTTTTATGTTACAAATGAAGAAATTAAGTTCACAGAGGTTGTGACTTGCCTAATGTCACCCTTCTTAAGAGTAGTAGAATTGGAACTTGAACTCTGGTCTTCTGACTCCAAACAGTAAATAAGTCAACAAGAATTTGTTAAACACATATTCTATGCCAGGCACTGTGCTGAGTGCTGGAGATACAGTGAAAAGAACATTCTCTGTTTTCATTGAGCTCCTTTTCTGTTGGGGAAAACAACATGTAAATAACTATGTACATTCAGTATATAGAGAAGAGTAGTTGAGAGGTAAAGTCCTTGAGAAAGCACTACTGGGGGTGCAGGAGGTGGCTTGAAAGCACACCACGTTTCAGGAGAGAAAAGATATATACAAATGAATATTATATAAAATCTGATACGTGGTAAATTTGTAAGGGAACTTATAGAGTGCTTTTTTTTTAATGCTTTATTAACTTCTGATTTGCATCATTCGTTTCCACCAGATTTTGAGTTACAAATTTTCTCCCCGTTTTTCCCCTACCCACTGCCCTAAAATAGCAGACCCACAGGATATCCCCTCCTCCAATCTGCTCTCTCCCATATTTTCTCTCATACCCCTTTCTACTTTTCCAGTGAATCTCTAGCCTCAGTGCCTGTATATCTTATTTCCCAATTACATGTAAGAAAGATGGTATTAATAATAGTATATATATATGTATACACACACACACATATATATATATATACATATGCACATATATTTGAATATTTTATTTTAAAACTTTCAATTCCAGATTCATTCCATTCCTTCCTTGTCATCCACCCTTACTGGGAAGATACGCAGTTCAGTATAGGTTGTACATGTGTGGCTAATGCAAAACAATAACATAGTAGATATATTGTAAAAGACTGACTATATTTCCCTCCCTCCTATCCCACCTCCCACTTGTTCTGTTCTCTACTTTGATCCCGTCTATTTTCAAAAGTGAGTGCTTCCAACTTCCCTCCCCCCCCAGCCTACCCTTCCTTCCCTCATCCCCCCTCTCATCCCCTTCCTCCCCTATTCTCCTGGAGGGTGAGATACCCTATTTAGTATGTATTTCATTCCCTCCTCAAGCCAAATTCAATGGGAATAAGGTTGACCCATTCCCTTTTGCCTTCCTATTCTTCCCCTCCATTGTAACCATTTTCCCTTGCCTCTTCTATATGAGATAGTTTATCCCAATCTGTCTCTCCCCATCTCCTCTCATTATATTCCTCTCACCTCTTAATTTCACCTTTTAAATATCATTCCTTCCTGTTAAATTGGTCCTGTGCCCTCTATCTATATATACCTGTAAACATATATAAACACATTCATATGCCCATATACCTTCATATATAGACAAATATATATATTTCTAATCCCTTCAACTACTGAGAAAAGTTTCATAAGTTACAATTATTGTTTTTCCATGTAGGAATGTTAATAGTTCAACTTTGATAAGGTCCTTATGATTCCTTTTCCCTGTTTACCTTCTCATGCTTCTCTTGCTTCTTGTATCTGAATGTCAAATTTTCTATTCAACTCTGGTTTTTTCAGCAAGAATGCTTGAAAGTCCTCTATTCCACTGAATGACCATATTTTCCCCTGAAACATGATACTCAGTTTTGCTGGGTAGATGACTCTTGGTTTTAATCCCAGCTCCTTTGCCCTCTGGAATATCATATTCCAAGCCCTTCGATCCCTCAGTGTAGAAGCTGCCAGATCCTGGGTTATCCTGATTGTGTTTCCACAATATTCAAATTGTTTCTTCCTGGCTGCTTGTAATATTCTCTCCTTAATCTGGGAATTCAGGAACCTGGCTATAATATTCCTAGGAGTTTTCTTTTTGGGATCTTTTTCAGGAGTTGATTGCTGGATTCTTTCAACCTCTATTTTGCCCTCTGGTACTAAAACATCAGGGCAGTTTTCTTTGAGAACTTCCTGGAGGATGATTTCTAGGTTCTTACTTTGGTCATGGCTTTCAGGCAGTCCAATAATTTTTAAATTATCTCTCCTGGATCTATTTTCCAGGTCAATGGTTTTTCCCATGAGATATTTCACATTGTCTTCTATTCTTTCATTTTTTTGGATCTATTTAACAGCATCTTGATTTCTCATAAAGTCATTAGCTTCCATTTGCTCCAGTCTAATTCTGAAGCAATGATTCTCCTCATTGAGTTTTTGAGATTCTTTTTCCATCTGGCAAATTCGGCTTTTTAAGGCATTCTTCTCCTCATTGCCTTTTTGAGCCTCCTTTGCCATTTGAGTCAGTCTGTTTTTTAAGGTATTATTTTCCTCAGTCAGACTGTTGACTCTCATTTCATAATTTTCTTGCATTGTTCTCATTTCTCTTCCCAGTTTTTCCTCCACTTCTTTTATTTGGTTTTCAAAATCTTTCTTAAGGTCCTCTATGGCCTGTAACCAGCTTGTATTTTCCTTTGAAGCTTTTGGTGCAGGAGTTCTGACTTCACTGTTCCATGCTTTGCTTCTTTTTGTCCCCAAAATAGGAGTGTAAATTTGGAATCTTCTGTCTGCTTTGTTTCCTTTGCCTGCTCATTTTGCCACTCAATTACTTGACTTGGGCTTTTTGCCACAGTAGGGTAGGACTCTGCCACCAGATAGGGGAACTTTCGTCCCAAACGCTGGGGTTTTCTCAGCTGCCGCAGATATTAGATGGGTGCCCTCTCTGAGGTCTCTACACCCTCTGGCAAGCTGGACACACACCCCAGAACCTCCACCCTAGACTGCAATCCAGATTCAAGCAGGTTAAAGCAAGAGCGATTACCCCTCAGACTGGTGCTTGGTCCCCCTACACTCTGCAGGCCAGGAGCTGAAGCCCCCACGTGGCGCTGGCTGGCTGTGCTGGCGGCTCGGTGGCTTTTCGCCCTGGGGGTAAAAGCCATGCGCTCCCACTTACTGGTCCCAAAGTCCAGACTGCACTGACCTCTCACTTTGTCCTTTGTGTCTATGTGTTGATAAGTCTGGAAATGGCTATAGCTGCTGCTGATCTGGAGTCCCTCTGGCCAGCAGCTGGTCAGGCTCGCCCTGGGGCTAAAGCCTTGGCTTGAGGCAGGCCTTGGTTCCCAGAGCCCTGTGCTGGATTCCTGCTGGCCTGCCCGGCTGTCCTCAGCAGGAGGTTAGATTCTCTGTGTCATTTTGTGGGTTCTGCAGCTCCAAAGTTTGTTTAGAGTCCCCTTTTTACATGGATTGGGGAGGGTGGAAGCTGGAGCTGCGGGAAGGACGCACTTCTACTCCACCATCTTGGCTCCGCCCTAGAATGCTTTTTAAGAGGAGGAGGAGAGAGTCCTTCACCTGGAAAAATCAGGGAAGGCTTTGGTAACTTCCTGGACATAATTCAGAGTATGACCAGAATAAATCCTGTTTTAGATAATTTTTATTGTCAGTCAATCAATATTTATTACTAAATGCCTACTATGTGTTAGACACTCTGTTTAAGTGTTGGGGATAGGAAGAAACACCACAAACAGTCCCTTTTTATATTTTTCCCATATGAAACTATCATCAGATTTATGTTGTAGAAAACTATGTGATGTGCTGTCTCACACTTTTTAGGGGGGATTTTATATTCTGTCTTCTGATGGTCAGTCAACAAGCTTTTATTAAGCACCTACTGTCTGCCAGGCACTATGCAAAACCCAGAGAATACAAAGAAAAGAAAGCAAACAATTGTCGCTACTCTCATGGAGCTCACAGTCTAAAGGGGGAGACTATGCATATAACTGTGTGCCAACAAAATATATACAGGATAAATTGGGGGTAGTTTCAGAAGGTAGGTGCTGAAATTAAGTCAGAAGGGCGAGGCTTCTTGAAGAATGTAGGACTTGAGCCAAGTCTTGCATGAAGCCAGGCAAGCCAGGAGGGAGAGATGAAGAAGGGAGAGTGTTCCAGGCATGGAAGACATAAAAGGAGAATTCCAGGATTTAGGAGATGGATCTTATGTGAGGAACAGCAGGGAGGCCAATATCCCTGGATTGTATTAATAGATGCTCATATGTTTCATATTTTAATTTAAGCATAGATTACCTAATTTTGAGCAGGTAGGTGACATAGTGGATAGAATTCTAGGCCTGGAGTCAGGAAGACTTTAGTTCAAATCCAGACTCATTTACTAGCTCTGTGACACTGGGGAAGTCAATTAATCCTGTTTGCCTTGGTTTCCTCATCTGTAAAATTATCTGGAAAAGGCAGTGGCAAACTGTTGCAGTATTTTTGTCAAGAAAATCCAAAGTGGAGTGTAAACTGAGGCACAAATCCAGTGGGACTTAGATCTTTCCTGAAGGGAAGAAAAGTGGAGGGAGACAGTGTCTGTAAAAATCAAGAGTGATCTTTATCAAGCAGATGCAGCAGACATGATCATGTGGAGGAGTCAGCCTAGTGCTGAAACAATTCAGTTTGGGGAAAGCAAGGAGTGGTTTATACAGTTTTCTCAGAAAGGGTGAGAAATGGACTAATTCAGGGAGGAAAGGGGGTATGTTATGGACAGAGAGTTGTACGCATGAGGGGTAGAGTTTCATGGACAGGGCTACTGATTTCTTTTTTTTAATCAAATGCTTTATTAACTTCTAGTTTACATCATTCATTTCCACAAGATTTTGAGTTACAAATTTTCTCCCCGTTTTTTCCCTACCCACCACCCCGAAATAGTGATCCCACTGGAGATCCCCTCCTCCAATCTGCTCTCTCCCATATCTTCTCCCATACCCCCTCCGACTTTCCAATAGGGCTTGGTGGATCTCTATGCCCCTGTGCCTGTATATCTTATTTCCCAGTTACATGTAAAATAATATTGATAATATATATATATATATTTTCAAACATTTGGTTTTAAAACTTTGAATTCCAGATTCATTCCCTTCCTCCCTCATTACCCACCATTTCTGAAAAGATAAGCAGTTAAGTATAGGTTTTGTACATGTGTAGCTATGCAAAACATTTCCATAGTGTATATATTGTAAAAGACTGACTATATTTCCCTCCCTCCTATCCCACCTCCCACTTGTTCTATTCTCTATTTGATCCTGTCCCTTTTCACAAGTGGGTGCTTCCAACTTCCCTCCCCCCCAGCCTGCCCTCCCTTACATCGCCTCTCCTCTCATCCCCTTCCCCCCCAACTCTCCCGTAGGGTGAGATACCCTATGTAGTGTATATGTCATTCCGTCCCTAAGCCAAATTCAATGAAAATAAGGTTGACCCATTCCCTTTTGCCTTTCTATTCTTCCTCTCCATTGTAACCATTTTCCCTTGCCTCTTCTATGTGAGATAGTTTACCCCATTTTGTCTCTCCCCATCTCCTCTCATCATATTCCTCTCTCACCTCTTAATTTCACCTTTTAAGTAACATCCCTTCCTATTAAGTTGGTCCTGTGCCCTCTATCTATGTATACCTGTACACACATATATACATACATTCACATATGTATTCATATGCCCATATACCCTCCTATATAGACATATGTGTATATGTATACATGTATACACCCATTTATATTCCCTTCAGCTATCCTTTATACTGAGAAAAGTTTCATAAATTACAATTATTGTTGTTCCATGTAGGAATGTAAATAGTTCAACTTTGATAATTTCCTAATGATTTCTTTTCCCTGTTTACCTTCTTATGCTTCTCTTTTACTTCTTGTATCTGAATGCCAGATTTTCTATTCAACTCTGTTTTTTTCATCAAGAATGCTTGAAAGTCCTCTAATCCAGTGAATGACCATATTTTCCCCTGAAACATGATACTCAGTTTTGCTGGGTAGGTGATTCTTGGTTTTAATCTCTGTTCCTTTGACCTCCGGAATATTATATTCCAAGCCCTTTGATCCCTCAGTGTAGAAGCTGCCAGATCCTGGATTATCCTGATTGTGTTTCCACAGTATTCAAATTGTTTCTTCCTGGCTGCTTATAATATTTTCTCCTTGATCTGGGAATTCTGGAACCTGGCTATAATATTTCTAGGAGTTTTCTTTTTGGGATCTTTTTTCAGGAGGTGATGGGTGGTTTCTTTCAACCTCTATTTTGCCCTATGGTTCTAAAATATCATGGCAGTTTTCCTTGAGAATTTCTTGAAGGATGATTTCTAGGTTCTTTTTTTGATCATGGCTTTCAGGTAGTCCAATAATTTTTAAATTATCTCTCCTGGATCTATTTTCCAGGTCAGTGGTTTTTCCAATGAGATATTTCACATTGCCTTCTATTTTTTCATTTGTTTGGATCTGTTTAATAGTATCTTGATTTCTCATAAAGTCACTAGCTTCCATTTGCTCCAATCTAATTCTGAAGGAATGATTCTCTCCAGTGAGCTTTTGAGATTCTTTTTCCATCTGGCAAAATCAGCTTTTTAAGGCATTCTCCTCATTTCCTTTTTGAGCCTCTTTTGCCTTTTGAGGTAGTCTATTTTTCAAGGTGTTATTTACTTCAGTCAGGTTGTTGACTCTCTTGTCATGATTTTTTTGCATCATTCTCATTTCTCTTCCCAATTTTTCCTCCACTTCTCTTACTTGGTTATCAAAATCCTTCTTAAGTCCTCTATGGCCTGTAACCAGCTCACATTTTTTTGGAAGCTTTTGGTGCAGGAGTTCTGACTTCAATCCTCCTGTTCCATGCTTTGATCATTTTTCTCCCCAAAATAGGAATGTAAACTTGGGTTGCTCTGTTTGCTTTGCTTCCTTTGCCTGCTCATGTTGCCAGTTAATTACTTGACTTTTGAGCTTTTTGCCATAGTAGAACTCTCCTGCCAGACAGAGGAGCTTCGTACCAGATGCTGGGCTTTTCTCAGCTACTGAAAGTATTAGTTGGGTGCCCTCTCTGAAGCCTGCACATGCTCTGATAAGCTGGTTGCACACCCCAGGACCTCCAACCTAGACCACAATCCAGATCCAAGCAGGTTAAAGCAAGAGTGATTACCCTTCAGACTGATCGCTTTGTCCCCCTACAATCTACAGGCCAGGACTGTAGGCCACATGGCCACGGCTGTACAGCCACTGCGCCCCAGCAGCTTCTGGCCCTGGGGGCAAAGGCTGACCAGACTCCCTAACTACTAGATTCCATCGTCCACACTGCACTGACCTCTCACTTTGTCCTTAGCATCTGTGTGTTGATAATTCTGGAAACCACCACAGCTGCTGGTGATCTGAAGTCCCTGCAGCCGGGGCTGGTCAGGCCCACCCTGAGTCTAAAACCTCCGGCTCGTGCAGGGCTGGGGTTGGCTCCCAGAGCCCTGTGCTGACCACTTCCTGCTGGCCTGCTGCGCTGTCCTCAATGGGAGGTTAGCTTCTCTTGTGTCATTTGGTGGGTTCTATAGCTCCAAAGTTTCTTCATAGTCACCTTTTACATGAATTGGAGGAGGTGGGAGCCGGTGTCCCGCGGAAGTTCTGTTTCTACTCCACCGTTTTGACTCCGCTTCCCTGATTTCTTGACATATTGAGATAAACATGATGATGCAGTGAGTCCAAGACTCAAGTACAGACAAGATGAGCAAGATGTTTAGAAAGACCTGAGCAGGGTCTGAGTCTATAACTTCTACTCAAGGCTGGTTCTGTGATTTCTGGCAGCTATGGGCATCTTCAGATCTGACTAGACACTTTCAAAGGATCACTGGCATGTCAAGCAACTCTGAGCCTCAGCAACCCTTTTAATTGACTGGTTGTTGTGTAACTCCATTATCCTTCTTCCCCGTGAAGAAGGGAAGCTCTACCATATTTAGGCAGGAAGTATGGGCATTACAGAACTCATGTTAACAAGAGTCAGGGAGAGTTGGGAAAGACTGAAACAACTGAACAACAACTAACTAATTTTGGTTGAAAATTGATAAAGATAATCTCTGTGTAAAAGGCCACCTTGTTAGATCTGTCTTAAACAGTTTAATATATAAATCAATGAAGCATTTATTAAAAGTACCTATTGTGTGAGGCACTGTGCTGTGCTAGACAGTGGGGATACAAAACTAAGAATGCAACAGGCACTGTTCTTAAGGAGCTTGCATTCTTTTAGAAAGGAGACAATATGTACATAAAAACATAAATAAAAGGTTAATTCTTTGTTGGTAAGGGCACTAGGAGCTAATGGGATGGAGGGAGTGCAACTGGAAAAGTTTCATATTAAAACACTTGAGCAGAGTTTTTTGAGAAAAAAGAGATTCTGATAGACTGACTTAAGGAGAGAGTGAATTCTAGGTTTGACAGAAGCTACTGCAGAGCCACAGAGGTAGATGTAATGTTGTAAGAATAGAAAAAAGCCACTTTGGAACTTAGAGTAAGGGAATGAAAGCTATGATAATATTGGGAAGGTAGATTTGGTCCTGGTTTGACTTAAAAGTTGAAACCCAAGGAGGTGGCTAGGTAGTCCAGTGAATAGAGCACCAATCCTGGAGTCAGAAGGACTTGAGTTCAAATTCGGCCTCACTTGTCACTTACTTACTAGCTGTGTGACTTTAGGAAAGTCACTTAATCCCAATTGCCTTGCCTTCTCCCCTCCAAAAAAAAAAGGCAAAAAAGTTGAAACCCAAGGATATTAAGTATTCTGTAGCTTCCTCATCCTCCCCACCTCCTCAACACCCCACTTCCCCCCCTCCCCCAAGCTCTGGAACTATGAACTATAATTAGATTAACTCTTTTTTTTAAAGCAATTGGGGTTAACTAACTTGCTCAAGGTTACACAGCCAGTTACTTCTGGTTGTGGTGCTGAGTGTCTGAGCCCAGGATTTGATCTCTAGGTCATCCCCACACTGGAGCCGGTGCTCTTACTTGCTGAGCCACCTGGCTGCCCCTAAGCAATTGGGGTTAAGTAACTTGCTCAAGGTTACACGGCCAGGTGTTTCTGTGTGGATCCTAAGTGTCTGAGCCCGGGATTTGAACTCCAGGTCATCCTGACACTGGAGCCGGTGCTCTTACTTGCTGTGCTACCTGGCCGCCCCTATTAGATTAACTCTTGTCATTATTCTTGATGGGGTGTGTCAGTCTACTCAATTTTGTTCCAATTATTATTTTTCTCTAATCTTCTAGATTAAAATTTCCATTCCTTACCACTACTCCCTTAAATGTTTTTTTTTCCCCGTTAGAATATAAATCCTTGAGGGCAGGAACTTTACTTTTGTATTTATATACATCTCCTCTTCTTAGCACCAGGCTTGGCTTGGTATTATTTTTCTTCTCTAATCGGTAGCTATTATAATTTAAGTAAGGGGGTCAGATATTGAATTTAGGAAAATAACTTAAGTAGCTTACTTTTTTTTTTTTTGCAGGGCAATTGGGGTTAAGTGACTTGCCCAAGGTCACATGGCTAGTTTTCGTGTCAAGTGTCTGAGGCTGGATTTAAACTCAGGTCCTCCTCACTCCAGGGCCGGTGCTCTATTCACTGTGCCACCTAGCCACCCCACTTAAGTAGCTTTTTGTTGGATATATATTGTTGGGGGTAGGACTGGGAGCCCATTCAGGAGACCTGCAGTAGAATGGGTCAGTCTTGTCAGTTAATAAGCCAGCTAGAGTGTGTTCAGGAAAGACTAGTATCTCTTGTGTGAAGGCTGCTGAGCCCTTTTCAGGGCAGCTTTTCACCTTTGGTGTCCACCTGATCCACCTAACTCTCACTTGTGACTCTAAGAAGCTATAGCATGCAGAGTGGCCACACCCCAGTAAACTGTTTTGACAGACAGTCTAAACCAGGTTGAGGGTAACTGATGGTTCTCAAACCCTCTGGTGAGTTGGGGGGGTGTCTACCCCATGTGAAGACTTCCCCTGGTGGAATGGGCAGATGAAAACAGTTTGTTCCAGCTGCCATGAAGGCAGCAGAAGCAGGCACTATGGAGTGCTTAGAACTTGGTTACACATCAGAGACACCAAGGTCATCCATTGCATCTTGAGCCATCACCAGTTATCTTGATTCTGTCCTACCACTGCACTGTGATGACTCTGGAAGAGGAAGTGAGGTCAATGATTTCTTACAACTCTGCTTCACTTAAATCTAATTTACTCAGAAATGAAAATACATCACCCATACCATTTTACCATTATACCTATCTCAAAGTCCTCTGGTGACAGGCAAGTAACAAAGCAGCAGGTGTGGATATACTGGGAGCTGTAGTCACTATCCTGCACATAGGTGGCCCAGGCCATAGGGTCGTTTCTCACTGGAAGCAGCAGTGGGATTCAGCAACCCCCAGATGTCTGAGCAGTCTTTTAAGGATCAGGATCACAGTGCTCACCTCCTGGTATGAGGAAGGTGGGGCTAGAAAAGGTGCCCTAAAAGTTGTTAGGTTACCCAACCCTGGCCTGATTTCCACAGCAGGTGGGGAATCATGCTCTGTGGTTGAAACTACAAAAAAATGTACAAAAATGTCTGCAAAGATGATTCCACTCAATATTGGCACATGGAATGTGTGCACACTTATAGACAACACAAAATCCAGTAGACCTGAAAGAGGAACAGCACTTGTTGCAAGAGAACTCAGCAGGTATCGCATCCGAAGAGCAGCCCTGAGTGAAACAAGGGTGACAAATGAAAGCCAGCTTACTGAAGTCAGAGCTGGATACATGTTTTTCTAGAGTGGCCACAGTGAAGGGGAGCGCTTGTGAAGCTAGAGTAGGTTTTGTAATTAAAACTAATCTAGTCAACAAGCTTGTGTTCATTCCAAAAGGAGTGAATGACAGGCTTATGAAAATGTGATTGCTACTGGCAGGAAAATATTACACCAGGGTCATCAGTGCTTGTGCTCCCACCATGACAAACCCTGATGAGGTCAAAGAAAAATTTTATGAAGACCTGGATACCCTTATCATCTATATGTCAAAAGGGGACAAGCTTATAATTCTGTGTGACTTTAATGCTAGAATAGGCTTATACTACCAGACTTGGCAGAGAGTCCTGGGGAGGAGTGGAGTTGGAAACAATAGCAGCAATGGTCACTTACTACTGAAAATTTGTGGGTCTCATGATCTCATTACCAGCATTGTCTTCCATTTACCTAAATTCATTAAAACTTCATGGATGCATCCTTGGAGCAGACATTGGCAATTAATAGACTAGTGATTGTAAGAAGAGACAAGCATTCTCAAAAGAGAATGTGAGAGTGAAGAAGGCAATGTGTGGCATAGAATGCTGGACTGATCATAGACTTATCTTTTCCAGGCTAAATATTCACATCAACAAAAGCAGTGTCCTGAAGGCAAAATAACTACCAGAAGAATTAATGTTAACAGATTAGAATAGCATTTAATTCCGTCAAAAGTAAAGTACAAACAAAGTTTAGAGAGATGCATGATTCTCTTGGCTCAGTACAAAGGTAGATGAAATTCAGTTTTACACTAATAGTAACAATCCAAAGTGCTTTTATGATGCCCTGAAGGCTTTTTATGGGCCAAAGACCCATGGTTTGTCTCAACTACGCGGTGCTGGTAGAGCCACATTGATTAGTGATAAGGACATGATCCTAGAGAGATGGACTGAATACTTCCATAGTGTCCTCAACTGACTGTCATCAATCAATACTGAGGCCCTTGACTTTACGTCAAGTTGAGGTCATTCCTTCCCTAGCTGAAGTTCCAACTAAAGAATAGGTTTTGAATGACATTAGGCTCCTTTTCTGTGGGAGTGCTGATTCTGTTCCAGCTGAGATTTACAAGGTAGGTGGTACATTGCTCATACAAAAGCTGACTGAAATTTTCCAGGCCCTATGGCAAGAGGAGGTTATTCCCAAGGAATTCAGGGGTGCCTCCATTGTGCATCTCTGTCCTGTGACAATCACAAGGGGATTCTCCCTCTTAGTCATTTCTGGCAAGCTTCTTGCTGGAGTCCTCTTTAATAGGTTGAACCTTCATCTGGAAGATGGTTATCTACCTAAGAGCCAGTGTGGCTTCAGAAAGGGCTGAGGAACCCTTGGTTGATATGGTGATTTGGTGCCCAACAACTCCAGGAGAAATGCCAGGCACTGTACACAATGCCAGGTCTGTACACAACGTTTGTAGTTCTGACCAAGGCCTTTGATACTGTCAGTCATGAGGGCTTATGGAAAATTATGTCAAAATTTGGAGACATTCCTCAGCATTGTATGTCAGTTTCACAATGGCATGCTTGCCAGACTTCTGGATAATGGCCAATGCTCTCGTGTTTTCCCAGTCACCAATGGAGTGAAACAAGACTGTGTGCTTGCTCCCATGCTTTTTGGCATGATATTTTCAGCTGTGTTGTCAAATGCTTTTAGTGAGAATGAATACAGCATCAAGGTCAGCTACTGCACTTACGGTAAATTCTTCAAGTTGAAAAGGCTACAAGCCAAGACCAAAGAGCAGGGAGTGTTGGTGCATGAGTTTCTGTTTGCAGATACTGCTTGCGCTGATTTTGGCCTAACATTTAACACCAAGAAACCATAGGTGTTATGTCAGCTATTACCACATCGTCCATATGTAAAACTAGCAGTTACAGTTGATGGAGAAGTTTTGAACACTGTGGTTAAGTTCACTTAGCATTGTACTTTCCAGGGATGTACACTTTGATAATGAAGTTGACACTTGCACTGCCAGAGCTAGTTTAGTGTTTGAGAGGCTCCAGAGGAAAATATAGGAGAGAAGAGGTATTAGACTGACCACCAAACTGAAGGTCTACAGAGCCATTGTGCTAACCTCATTGTTGTATGCCTGTGAAACCCGGACAGTCTGCCAGTGCCCTGTCAGGAAACTGAATCACTTTCATTTGAATTGTCTTAGGTCTGAAGATCCCCTGGTGGGATAAGATACCTGACAGTGAGATCCTTTTTCGAACTAAATTGCTAAGCATTCAGACTCTGCTTCACGCTGTTTGAATGTAAAACATTAAGTACTCTTGCTAAAAAGACTACTTTATGAAGAACTCACACAGGATAAGCGTTCACATGGTGGTCAGAAGAAGTGATATAAGGACACTCTCAAGGTCTCTCTCTAGATCTTTGGAATTGATTGTGTGACATGGGAGACACTGGCACAGCTCAGTGTGGCAAGCCCCCATCAGAGAAGGTGCTGTGCTCTATGAGCAAAGCAGAATTGAAATACCTGAAGATGGGGCAAATTTAGAGCATTCACCCCAAATGTTGACGGGGACTATTTGTTCTTGACCTGTGGTAGATATTCCAAGCTCACACTTTTATGGAGAGATACTTTTATGTAGAAAGAGGATGGGAAAATCTGGATGAGATTAAGGAGTGTCAAGTAAACTAAGTAATCTAGGTGGGCTAGGGTGGGCCAGATGCCCCAGGGGAACAGCAGAGATCTGGGCTACTGAAATGAATGGGAAAATTCAGGGACTAGGTTGCTTTCAAAGACATGGTGTTTTCCTTTTTGGAGTTCAGATCCCATCCCCATCATTATCCTCTTTTTACAGATGAGTAAAATGAAAATATGCATGATAAGAATGTATTCATAAGACTCAGGTGTAAATGACTTGCAGTTAAACTAATCAAACTCTTATATTTCACAGCAGCTTTATTTTGATCATATGTATCAGGGGAGAGAAGGGGGCACATTCAAGAGATGTTTCAAAGGTGAAATAACAGGCCTTGACATTAGTTTGGATATGGGGTTGGGGGGAGAGGAGGAGATATAGGGAGGAATTGAGGATGACTCTTAGGTTGTGCGCCTGAGTTTGGAAGCTTGCTGTTGTCCTCTATAGTAATAGGGACCTTAGGAAATGGGGAGGGTTTACAGGGAAAGATAAAGAGTTCTGTATTCTAGAGAGAAGATCGTGGAGAAGAGAGTGTTTGACAGTTTTATCTCAATCATTAAAGCAAGGTGGGGTAGGCACAATTGGAGAGGTACAGAATAGCATCTGCTAAATATGGCTCAGTAGAGTATGACTGAAGAAAGTGTTTAGTTACCCCATTGTCAAAAATAGTTTGGATATAAAGGCTTTATTTGGCTATAGACTCTTGAGTTTTATTGAATTGTTTATTTGTATTTGTTGTGAATATTGTTAATTTTTTGGATTGCATAGTTCATAGAAGCCTGGACTTGGAGTTTGGAAGATCTGAGTTGTAATCCTGCTTCAGACACTTACTGTGTTACTGGGGCAAAACATACAACCTCTCTATGCCACAGGTTCTTCATTTGTAAAAAGGGGCTAGTAATAGCTGCTTACCTCCCAGGGCTATTGTAAGGTTCAGTTGAGATAACATATGTAAAGTGCTTTGCACTTTAAAGTTCTATATAAATACTAGCCATTATTGCACCAATAAATGACTAAATGAAAGTGCTTTCATTGTGTTTTTCATTTTATTGATTTATAGGAAATCACCCTATTGAAAGTATAGAACCAGGGACAAACTGACTTCCTGGTTAGAACTCTGCTGAGATGTAATTTTCTAACATTTAAGAGTTGAGTAGGTGGTTTAAAATTAGGAAACGTTTTTTAAAAACCTTATCATTCTAAGACATTACTCTTTTAATTTTTGTATTTTAATTTTTCTGTAGCAAAAGTCTTCTACTATTTATTTCCAAATTAATTTTTTAAAATTTTAGTGTACCTGAATGTTTTTCTGCTGTTTGGAATTAGTCATTCAGTTGCTTATTTAGCATCTCAACAAAAATCTATGCTGAGAAAATAAAAAGATATATCTGGGAGGAAATTTTGTCTCTCTTTTGCTTATTGCTAACCCTCTGCTAAGTGGCTCTTGATTGTCTACCATCATATTTTTAAACAGTAAATACACAAACATTTATTAAATCCTTATTGTGTGCAGAATATTGTGGTAGGTCAGATGCAAATTTAGATAAAATGTATGCTGGCTTGTTTGAACTTAGTCTTTTAAGGGGATATGATAACAAAAAATACCTATAATATGAAATAATACATTCTTCAGCACATTGCTGAAGAAAAATTCTTTTGTAAAGACTAAGAAAAGGAAAATGTCTTTACTGACTGAAGAGAAACTTTATGGGGCATTTGAGGGAGACTTTAAGGTCTAAATGAGTAAATTTCTATCATTTTTTTTATAGGAAGTGACTTTTGTCCTTTTATTTTTATTTTTATTTATTTTTTATTTTTTTATTTTTTTGGATCCACCCTGTGACCTGGTAGATAAATTTTCACCTCATCTAGCCTGGATCCAGATATCCACTAAACTTCTTCTTTTTTTTTTCCAAATGCTTTATTAACTTCTGATTTACATCATTCATTTTCTGCCAGATTTTGAGTTACAAACATCCTCCCCGTTTTTCAATTTCTATCAGTTTTAAGTGTTGTCATTTCAGTAATAAAGAACAGTGTGTTGTAGCTAAGTTTGGATACTGCCTCCAGTGGGAGCTATACCTGGGGTGGGGGTGGGGGTGTTAACAGGGCAGTAGGTGGGAGGAGGGTTATTAGATGGAACTGTCAAGATAGAGTATTAACAGATTAATGGAGGCACTTGAATGTTAGCCAAAGGAAATTGAGCTTTACTTTAAGAATTTTGAGCATAGGAATGACATGGCCAGATCTCTGCAAAAGGAAGATTAGTCTGAAGTGTATAGATGTAGAGACATATAGTCAAGGTGCAAACAACTTTAGGAAACTCTTTTGAGTAAGCCAAGTTGGTGACAGTGGTCTGTTCTGGGAATGTTTGTAGTGGGAATAGACTGGAGGTGACAGACATTATGAAAAAAAGAATTAAAGTGTTTGAGGCTAAGCCAGACTCAGACCAGTCTCCTGGTAGTGAGATATTGATATTGGAACAGAAGGAAACATTAGGAAGTCACTTGAGAGTTTAGAAAAAGAACTTTACTAGCCACAGCAAAAGGATACTCAACAAAGAGAGGCATTGAGAACTGTTCCCTCCCAACAGTGTTACCTCTCAGCTGTCTAAGCCTTCTGGAAAGCGGTTGGATAATGATTGCTGGGTGTTTACTGGCATATATAGACTAGTTTACTAGATAGACCAGTAAGTTTTACATGACTGTAAGCAGTGAGCTGCAAGGACTCTGCCTTTGCTTATTGTATCTGCTAGGGCCCTGCTCTGCTGTCAGGGTTCCACTGCTTCTGGGAGTGGATGAGCTTGTCTTTGGTTGTTGCTGCAGCATCTTTGCTCAACTGCAGAACTTTGCTGATCCAGTATAACTGCCATGGCAGTGAGGGCCTGGAATGTACTCATCTGCTGCAGGTCTGAGCACTCTTGTGCTGGCCCCTGCTCTCCTAAGGATGCTGCTACTGCTGTGCTATGTACAGGAAAGATGCAAAACAACAAAAAAAGCAACAAATCCAGAGCATCTTGAGGCATGCAATATGCTTCTCCTGTGCCAGCAGTAGCCACTTCTGCTAGGGTAGCAAAAATGCTTCTGGGGCTTGATGTTCCACTCTGCCCTAAAGTTTCAGAGAATTAGAGCCCACAGTTTTGGGATTCTAATGGAAACATTTAAAACTGATGCATCACCCCTGCTTTTCATTAACCAATTAAATGGGTGTACAATTGGCACATTTGTCTATATCCTTGATTCCTTAATGTCTCTGGGCTTCTGAGTATTCCGGGGAGAATTTAGCATTGTCATTTCAGGTAGCTACTTCAGTGGCTTGTACCAGAGAATCATAGCAAAATCTTCCTGGCTGAATTGTAGGATTCTCTCCAATTCTCAAATAAAAAGCAACCAAAAAAAACTCAGGACAGTTGTTAAGATACTTCTCAAACTTTTGTGATTCGTCTTGTTTTTCATTCTCCCATTGTTGGAGACCTTCAGTGTCTGCTATGTTCATATGCAATTATAGGGCTAAGAACTTCTAGTTTAGCTATACTGTCATTTCCAAAAAGTCATTCAAAACAGCTTACAGAACTATGATTCAGTGAGAGATACTCTGATATTTTCATTGGAAATGCTTCAGAGTTTTCCATTTATAGTCCATTTTCCATAAAGTATAATTAGTTTCCCACAATAGGATATTCTTAGTTGTATGTCTTCAGTAATATTGTATCTCCTGATCACTTACAGATCAAAAGAAACAATTGAAATAAGTAACTTTGTGGTTTTTAAGCAAATTATTTGCAAGGCATCTGCTGAGAGTAAAAGACACTTATATTGTGTTGTAATGCCATCTAACTTTTTATATGTCCAACTCTGTCCTTGAATGAACTCTTCTTTAGTAATTCTGGTTCATATACACACACAGCTTTAGATGTAAGAATGTAGAGATATATAGAAGTTTTCTATAGGTTATCCATTCAGCTAGGTAACTGAATATTGTAATTTAAACTGCTGTTCTTCATCTTTTTGTTTTTTCTGAAGATAAGTGAGTCAAACTCATTTGAGTGATTATTGATTTTATTTAGGAACATCAGCAGTATCTGACTGTAGCAGTCTCTGTCTTGTAACTTCAAACCCTATTCTTTGTTTCACTGAGGCCCCCCAATCCCTTCATCCCTCAAATCTTTCTTAGGCTGTCAGTGCTGTGCTGGTCACATTCTCCTCAAATACCGATTTTGAACCTGCAGTGGGAAAGTTAACCACTACGTTGTCTTCTTCTTTTGAGTCCCTTGCCCTGATCACTGATCTTGCTCTTCCAAGTATCAGCCTTGAATTAACTACCACCGTCTGCTGCCTTTGCTCTTGATCATGCACTGCTGAATAAAGCTGGAGAAAATCACATAATAGTCTGACTGGGTCTACTTTAAATTTATGGTATATGATCTCGATGGGGCCCCTACTGTGGCAGGGCAATCCATTTATACCTTTTTAATTGATTCATTATCCTACTTACTTACCACAGAATTTTTCCAAATCTTTTCATCCCTTCTCAAACTTTCCATAGCTTCTCTACCTTTGCAACTGAGAAATTTGTATCATATATCACTGAAAAAAATTGAATCCATGCACTGAGAGCTTCCTGTTCTCCACTCCTCCTACCTTACTTTACTCTGATGCTTTCCACCACTTTCTCCTCTTTTATCCCATATCTCCTCCCTTTTGTAACCAGACTCCTTGAGAAGGTCATCAGTGGTGTAGCACTTTTCTTTTCCTCTCCTCTTAACTATGCACACTGACTTCCAGCCTCATCATTCAACTGAAACTGCTCTCTCCAAAGTTACTAATGACTTCTTTTTTTTTTTTTTTTTTAAGCAATCGGAGTTAAGTAACTTACTCAAGGTTACACGGCCAGTTATTTCTGTACTAATGACTTCTTAATTGCCAAATCTAATGGTCTTTTCTTAATACTTATACTTGACTTCTCTCCATCCTTTGACATTGTTGATTACCTCCTTTGAATAATCTCTTCTCTCCAACACTTTCATCTTGTTCTCCTCTTGCTTGTCTGACTACTCCTCCATCACAATATTTGCTTGATCTTCATATCCATTTATCCTGGGTATTCCACAATGCTGTGTCCTGAGCCTTCTCTTCTTCCTCTATAGAATATCATCTGGTAACTTCATCAACTCTCATTGACTCAATTATCATCTCTATGATGATTTTTTTGTACCCCTAGTTATATCAAGTTTTACTCTCTCTTAACCTTCAGTTCTATTTCCAGCTGCCTGTTAGACAGCTGGAGCCATCTTAAACTTAATCTTTCCAGAATAGAATTTATCATCTTTCGCTCTAATTCTTTTTCCCCATTCCCAATATTCTTGTTTTTCTTTAGGATACCACCATCCTCCCAGTCACACAGGTTCCCAATCTAGGTTTCATCCTGAACTCCTCATTTTCTGTCATCTCCTTCCTCCTACGTTCAATCTGTTGCCAATTCTACCTTTTTAACATCTCTTATGTGCCCCTTCTTTCCACTGACACTGCTACCAGTTTGGTTCAGGCCCTTATCACCTCACTGCTGGACTATTACAGTAGGCTTTTGGTTGGTCTCCCTGTATCAGGCATATCATTCTAGTATATTTTTCATTCATCCATCAAATTGATTTTCCTGAAGGACAGTTCTGATGATATCTCCCTCCCCCTCTTCTCTAATTCAATAAACCCAGTGGCTCCCTCTCCCCTCCAAGATCAAATATATATAATCCTCTATCTGTACCCAAAACCTTTTTCATATTCTGGCCCCCTTATACTTTTCTAGTCTTTTTTACTTCTTATTCTTGCCAGTATACTCTGCCACTAAATGATATATAATTGGCCTCTGCTTTTCTTCATACACGACACTCCATCTTCCAGCTGTATGCATTTTCATTGGTTGTCCCTCATGCCTCAGATTTTCTCATTCCTTATCTCCGTTTCCTATGTTCCCTCACTTCAAGTCCCAGATAAAATGCCAACTTCTGTTAAAAAAATCCTTTTGCGCTTAAAATGCCTTACCTCTCTTGATTATTTTCAGTTTATCCTATACATATCTTCTTTGTACATAGTTGTTGGCATGTTATCTCTGCTATTAAATTGTGAGTACTTTGAGAGCAGAGCTTTTCTTTTTTAAACTTTTTATCCCCAGTGCTTAATGCACTGTAAGCACTTAATAAATGGTTTTTGACTAAGGAAGAATAGATTGCCATGTAGAAGTGAGGACCTATTTGAGATTAGATAATGTATAGTAATACTGAATTCATTTAACTTGGCTCCAAGATTTTATCCACTTATATTCAGTAGCATCTTAATAGAAACCAAGTAGGAACATGTTGGGGGTAAACTTGCGGTTTGAAAAGATGCAGCTAGTGATAGGACAGAAGGTCAGGGGATCTAGGGGTAGCTCATTGTTAATTTTAGTCAATCATAGGATAAAGATAAATATATTTGATAAGATTACTATCTTTTCTATTTTTATTTTCTTTAAGATCACTGTGCCACCTAGCTGCCCCATTTTTTTTAAACAAAGCACTAAGACTTAATTATAGCTGATATTATCACACATAAAAAGAGATCTCTTTGCTGTTGTAGGACAAAGATTTTAATTTACAAAAAGTTGTTTAAAAATCATTTTTAGTCTATTTTGGACATTATAGTGGATAAAAATAGTACTAATTGTCAGTGACAGACTATGCTTTTATTTACCTTTTCTAAGTTTATTATATTTAGATTTCCTGAGGTAGCTGGTAGCATAGTGGATAGAGAGTTCTGGGCTTGGAATCAGGAAGTTCTGAGTTCAAATCCAAACTGTGTGACTCTTGGCAAGTCATCTTATATGCATTTGCCTCAATTTCCTTAACTCTAACATGAGGATAATAATAGTAATTACCTTCCAGGGTTTCTATGAGGAACATATCAGATAATATTTGTCAAGTGCTTAGCATAGTTCCTGGCATATACTAAGTAGGTACTATATAAATGCTTTTTTCTTCTGCTTCTCCTTCCTCTTCCCATTTACCATTTCCCTTCCAGCTACTGAATGGGCAGAATGTCAGTACAGTCATCACATATGAAAATAAATATAACTTGCTTATGCCAATATAATATTTGGCCTTTTATGATCCTCTGTATAGTATTGGGATACAGTTCTTTAGTGTTTGTTATTCTAGAAGAAGCCATTTTAGAGGATGACATGCCTTATTCCAGTATTAGGGATTGAGACAAACTATCTTAGTATTGTCACAGAACTAATTTAGACTTCTAGTAGAGATAGGTATATTTTTGTAAAGAGGGTGGGCTTGGGGATATCCTTTATCCTGTTCGGAAGCCCCTAACCCACAGAGCAAAAGAACTAAAAATGTGTGTCTTTCTCTTGTTTTCAATTCAGTATCCTCTATGTTGTTGGTAAGGTGTATGCTTAGAGTAGAAGAGGCTTGTATTGTGATGCTATCTGACTTTTTATATGTCCAAATACATCTATCTTGGGACATTATGTTCTTTAATAATTCTGCTTTATAGCTTTCTTTAACATCCATGTAGTAATTTCTACCTTTCACATTCATTTAAGGAATATACAGTCTTTTTCTTCTTTGCTGTTATAGCTTATTTTCTAAAGGATTTATTTGGAACAAAACCTTAGATTTATGGTACGTTAAAGTGAGAGTTTTAATTTATACCTTAATTGATTTTTGATTGTAGCTTCAATTCTCTCTCTGTGAGATAACTCTAGTTAAGATATTAGTTAATTAATTTAATGTGACCTTTCAACTTTTGAGGGTACTTTCTCAGACCTTTTTAAATATGGTTGATCACAAATTATTAAACTTAGCCTTTCTCCTATTTTGGGATTATCTAATCACCTTTTATTTTTATAGTGTTTTTTTCATCAGTAAATTTGTATTTTTATAATGACTGAAAACTGGAAAGGCAAAAATATATATGGTGGACTCTTATAAAGGCAAAAAACCTACATTACAACTTATCCTTTATGACATGCAGAAATTCCAAACTTTATATTTCTGGCCTTCCAGTTATGGATTGCTCTGACCAAGTGCCTTAGGAGAACTCTGACAAGTAATTTTTCTTTTTATCTAAGTGTAAGACATGAAAATTTTTCCTGTGTACCTGTAGGGCAGGAGTTATTAAATACTTGTCAGATAACCCATTAAATTTAAAAACTGCTAAAGTTATCTCTCTAGTTAGAGACATTATAATAACATCATATCATAACTTAAGGACACATTTTATGTATGCATTATACAGATCCAATCCTGTATATAGTAAACAATTCTTTTTCCCAAAGGTATCCAAGACTTACCCAGTAGTTCACTTATTTCAAGCTGTTATTTCATACAACAAAATTTTAGAGCAAAGGAATACTAATACTCACTTGGAGTTCTATGTCATTTAATATGTTGACATCATTTGATATGCTTGATATGAGACCTATCATTTATAAAATAAACTGAAGAAAGGTCATGAATGCAATGAATCCAAATTAAGTATTATTTGCCCAGTCATAAGGAGAATAACTGATAATTGTGTCAGGAAATTTGTAAGCTTTGAATGTAGGGCATCAGCTACATATTAGTGTTATGTCAGGGATTCAAATTAACAAGTAGATACAAGTTTTATATAAATGGGCTAAAATTAATCTATGTGTCTTTTTTTTCTCTCAGTGAAAGAAATGAGTATTGTAAAAATTCCCCACTTCCCCACCCCTCCAAGAAAGGTGATCAGTGTGATTTCTCAGTTACTGGCTTTTATTGTCATGATAGGTTGCATGAATTAAGTATAAACATTTTTATTGGTTTTTATTAATTTGATATTCATATTCCTGTATGTTATGCATATAACTCATCATTTTGTTAAAGATGATTTTAAAAATATTTTGACTGTTAATTATTTTAAAACATTAAAGTATATATTAATTTTATTAGCTTCCTTGAGTACTCCAAAGATCAACAACTTTATTCAGTTTCTTTTGTAATTTTTTTTGGTTACTCTTCTGTATTTTTTCTTTCTTTGTATTAGTTCATTTTATCTTTTACAAAATAAATTATGGAAAAAGTTAAATTTGGGATTATATTAGCCACACTTTTTCTTATTTAATAAACCCCTTTTGAGCAATATTTTATGTGTTATTTTGTTTTCAATAGGGATTTGTCTTGGCTGTCACTATGATACGTGAAGCAGTTGATGAATTTCGGCGTTTCCAGCGAGACAAGGAAATGAATTCCCAGTTATATAGCAAGCTTACAATAAGAGGTTGGCAAAGATACTTTTAATCATATGTAGCATTCCTTTGGTCAATACTAAGTGGTTTTGTTATATAAGAAGATTTTAACTGGTAGAAGAAATAAATATAAAGAATTTGCCCCAATTTTTGCCCAAAACTGTACCTCTGAAGTTGATGATAACTAAATGGTCTCATTGACTTAGATAAGAGACATACTATTTTGTTTTAGGCTTTTAATCATTATACTAGATAAGTTTGTGTAACAGTTTATAAATATATATGTACATGTATTTGTGTACATATACTCACATGCTTGTTATAATATGTATATATTTTGTTATTTGTATTTAATGTACTTGTACCTTTGTGTACATGTCTGTTGTTTTTCACATGCACACTAGTCTTTCAAGCAAATATGTACCTTATTTTAGTATATATGCTGTCAAAGCAAGCACAAATATGTACCTTATAAAAAATAATATTTAATTATATGTTGCTTAGCCTTCCAGAAACCTCAGCTATCTGAACAGAGCTCCAAATCAAAGTAAATTAGCCTCTCAGCATCTGAAACAGTTGTCAAAAAGCAATTGTTTTAAAATCATGCACTTTTGTAGTTAGGGTCTTCACTAAGAGCTTTGAGTCTTACCAACATAGAGTTCTTTTAGTCTAGTTTTCTAGCTTGAACAAGTAAGAAACAAACATTATAAAGATGGTTGGAAGGGCTTATTTGAAGCAGGCACAGTGAAATCAGGAAGACTTTTACTTAAGTTTACCATCTCATTCTTCCCTTTAAAATGTTTATAATATGTTTTTTTGTCTTCATATCACTATCATTTCCTAACATATCCCTTTTTCTTATCCTGTCCTGAGTGCCATCCATACAAAAAAAGAATAAAAAAAGGGAAAAAAAGTTTATTCAGCAGAACTAAACAACTCTTCAGTCAAATCTGATATGTATGTTACATGTTTTTGTTGTCTTCTATCTTTGCAAAGAAGAGAGGGAAGTGTAATCTCATCTCTCTTCTTTGGGTACAAGCTTGACCATTTTAATTTCATGGTATTCAGTTAAATTTTTTTTTTATTATTCCTATATATTTCCATTTCCATTTCTGTTATTTTCTGCATAATGAACCAGAAAATTGTCCTGCTTACTTTACCTTGTGTCAGTTCACTTAAGTCTTCCCATGACTATCTGTGTCCTTCATATACATTTTTTACAGGATAGTAATATTCCATTACACTCAAGTACCACCATTTGTTCAGCTCTTCCTTATTTGATAACTATTTATTTTGTTTACTGTTTTTTACTATAAAAATGTTGCTATAATTTTTTTTCTCCTCACTTGTACAGTCACAGTCCTAATTTAGGTTCTCATCATTTCTTGGTTGAATAGATTGAAAGTCTTTTAATAACTCCCTACTACATCTACTAAAGGGTAGTTCTGACCAAATACCCCCTTACTCAGTGAACTTCTGCAACTCCTTATGCCTGTAGGATAAGACATAAAGTTCTTTGTCTTTTTTTTTTTTACTTTTTTATTTGGAGGGGGGAAGGCAGAGCATTTGGGGTTAAGTGACTTGCCCAAGGTCACACGGTTAGTAAGTGTGTCAAGTGTCTTAGGCTGCATTTGAACTCAGGTCCTTCTGCCTCCAGGGCTGGTGCTCTATTCACTATGCCACCTGGCTACTCCAGTTCTTTGTCTTTTAAAATTTCACAACTTTCCTTCAGCCTGGCCCTGCTCTATCTTTTCATTCTCTGGTACACTGCAATCCAGGCATACTTGGCCTATTTAGTTTCCTTCTCTGTGCCTTTCTCTGCATTAGTCATGACACATGTCTTAGAATGCTCTATTTTTTCACCTCATCCTCTTGTAATCTTGGTTTCCTTCAGGATTCAGCCCGAATACCTTGTTCTGGAGTCCTTTCTTGGTTCCCCAGGTTAGAGTTTTCCTCTCTAAATTACTGCCTATTTACTCTATGTATCCAGGTGGGTGCCTAGTTATTTGCATGTTGTCTTTCTCTTTAGAATATAACCTCCTTTAGGTCTGGTTTTGGCCTTCTTTTGTATCCCTCATGCTTAACTTTGTTACACAATATAATACACAGTAAATATGTAATAAATTTTTGTTGATTGATTGTTATCTATGGGACCTTTCTTTTATCATGGACTATCTTGTAGTTTATGCCTGGTAGTGAAATGTCTTATTCAAAGGGTATAGGCACTTTAGTTACCTATTTTAGCTTTAGGGCAGGGGCTGTCTTACTTCTACATTTATTTTCTTGTGCTTAGCAAAGTGCTTGTCCCATATAATAAGTATTTAATAAATGTTTGTTCATTCCATTCATTTATTCATAATTGCAAATTGCCAAAATGGTTGAACTAATTCATAGGTCAATTAACAGCATATTGAATGCCTGTTTCTCTAAAACCTTGAGAAATATACAGTCCATTATAGAGAAAACTCATGTAAAATATGGTGAAACATTTTTTAAAAAAGTTTGAAAGGGAAGAACTTTAGAAATAAATAAATTCACTGAAGTAGAATATCTCATTGCTAAAAGTCAGATACATTCCTGTATAAAATAGAAAGCTGGAGAAAAATGCAGGTAAAAATACTTAATAATATTTTGCTTTTGGATGTTTTTGAATGTCTCAAGCCTTTGTGAATCCTCAAAGTATTATGAAATGTGTTAATAACAGAAATTTTAATAGTTTGATTCTAATAAGGAAGGCCTTAGCTGCTCTTTAGTTTGAAAATGAAATTACGTATACACATGGCAAAGCTAGTGTAGAGAGTTAAGGGTTTTTTTTTTTTTTTTTGGTAAACTAATAGTGAATAGTCAAGTCTCAAGCAGTAAAATGAAAAGAAATACCTTATTTCTGCTCTAAAAAGTAATTAACTTTAAAAGATTTTTCTTTGCCTACATCAAATTTTGTTAACTTATTTGATTTTACTTTTAATTTTTTTTTTTAAGCAATTGGGGTTAAGTAACTTGCTCAAGGTTACACGGCCAGTTATTTCTGGGTGTGGTGCTAAGTATCTGAGCCTGGATCTGATCCCCAGGTCATCCTGACACTGGGGCCGGTGCTCTTACTTGCTGAGCCACCCGGCCGCCCCTAATTTTATTCTTAAAATGTTGATTTTTATAAGTATACCAAAGCTTTGTACACACAGTAGGTGCTTAAATATTTGTTGAATGAAATGAATAAATAATTTATTGTTTTTTTAAATTGCATTAATAGTGTTCTCATGCTTTGCTCTGGCTTCTTTTTGTACTTAATTATGGGCTGTGTATTTTTGGAGCTATCAAAATTGTTGAAACAGGTTGACATTCTCACCTGAACCTTTCTAAAAATTGAAATGAAGTTTCATTGTGCTAATTTTATAGAAGTCTTAGGAAATACTCTACTTTTTTGGAGTCATTTTTTGTGTTTTATTTTTATTTTTTGCTTTTTGGAGGGGGGGAAAGCAGGGCAATTGGGGTTAAGTGACTTGCCCAAGGTCACATAGCTAGTTAAGTGTTAAGTGTCTGAGGCCAAATTTGAACTGAGTTCCTTCTGACTCCAGGGGTGGTGCTCTATTCACTGTTGTGCCACCTAGCTGCCCCTTATTTTTTTGTATTTTAAAACATTAGGATTCATTTCATATTGAAGAAGGGTTTTTATTTGAAGCTGACAATTGATTTTTCTGTGGTTGATTTTCCTGTTTGTAGACTAGCCATGTTATTTGCTGGTTCCTGTCTCTCTTTCCCTATAATTTGATGATTTTGTGCTTCATTAGTATCACCAAAAGAGAAGGTATGATAAGTAGGGAAGATGAAAATAAATTTTGCTACTTTTTTAGCACCTGCCAACAGTTTTGGCAGTAGAGAGAGTGTTAAAGTGGTTGATTTAATTTTGAATTATCAGAGGAATTAGTTAAAAAAATAATTGCCCTTTTCTAATAATTAAGCAAAATTCAGCAATATAAATTGGGTATCTTGTTTGTAATGACCATTTCTGCCATCTACATTCTACATTATAGGCAGGTAAATAGGGAAATTTTTGAGTTGTTAAGTTTATGGATGATTAAATTCTGAAAATCTGGGTTTAAAGAGGTTATTTAAAAAAATTATCTTTTAAAATTTAGGACTTAGATTTGAATTAACACTGTGGTATCATTTCTTCCCTAGAGAGTAATTATTATTTTCCTCAAATGTCAGGGGTTTCTTGAGTATATTTTCTGGCTTACACTTCTTGAATATCACCAGTGCCCTGAATATTATTTGGGAAGCATGAAAGTTGTTTCCATATGTCTAGATATGAAATGAACCTCATATTTAGAGGAGAATTTATGTATAATTGGTTTTCTGATACTGATTGTAGTCATTGTAGAACATAAAAAAATTATTTTCTTCATCCTTTGTTTTTCAGAGCCTTCAATTTATATTTATTCTGAATATTAAGGTATAAAGATATTTTAATTTTAGTTTATTATAACTTGCTAAAATTCTTGGTGTGTCTTTTTGTAGTTTTTGATTTTATGTTAGGTGTCTGCATGAAATTGTGAGATCTTTTGAGGAGACTTAATTTTTATAAGTAATAATTATTCACTGGAGAATTTAGAGATTACTAAATACATCTCAGGTATTTTTTAACAGTATATATGATGATTCTCTTCTATTCCTATATTATTCGTTTTGAAGTAGTGCTTCTATTTTCTATATCCATATCTCTTACTAGTTAAAGCTGTCAGTATTGAAGAACATACTTTTAAGAGTTACCTAATGAATGAAGGTTTCTAAATTTCATTACAAAGGCTTTTATGCAAGCTATTAGACTATTCCAATAGTGTTCTTAGATGTTTTTTAACTTCTGTGCTGTTACTTCTCTAATACATTTTTCAGCTAGTCTCTTTAAGTGCTATAAAATTTTAGAAGACTGAGGGAGCTGTCAGAGAGGAAGAAAGCAAAGAGAGATAAGTGTCACAAAACGCAGGAAAGCAAGAGTGTTTAGTTAAGTCAACAAGCATTTATTAAATACTTACTCTATGCCAGACACTGTGCTAAAGCACTGAGCATACAAAGAAAGGCTAAAATAGATCCTGCCCTCATGAAACTCATATGGGAAAGACAAGATATACATAATTATGTACATATAAGATAAGTGCTGAGTAAATTGGAGGTAATCTCAGACAAAGTGTCCTAGCAGTGGGGGAGACTGATAAACATCTCTTGTAGAAGGTAGAATTTTTAGCTAAGTCTTCAAGGAAGCCAGGGAATGCAGGCCTGTAGAATAGCCAGTAAAAAGTCAAAGGGTCTTAGGAGTTAACATGCCCTGTATGAGGAACAGGCAGGAGTTCCTGGATTGCAGAGTATATGTATATAATAAGACTGTAAAAGGTAGAAAGGAGCCAGATTGTAAAGAGCTTTGAAACCCAAACAGGATTTCATGTTAGATTCCAGAATTAATAGAGAGACACTAGAATTTATTGAGTAGTGGAGTGAAATAGGGAGGTCTGCTTTTTAGGAAGATCAGTTTAGCTGATGAGTGGAGGATTGATGGAAGTTGGGAGAGACTTTTGAGGCAAAGAGATATACCAGAAGGCTGTTGTAATAGTCCAAGAGTGAGGTGATACCAGACTGCTTCAGAGTAGGTCATCAGATTAGGTAATAAAAGGGTCTTCAGTAATTTGAAAAATTTCAGCGAGTTGGGACCTTAGAGAAGTGGAAGCAACACTAGTAGTTAACTTTTTTTTTTTTTAGGAGTTTGGCTCTGAAAGGGAGAACTATTGAATTCTTATTTGAAGGGACTGTATGTAGTATGTCATGAGGGTTTTTAGTGATGGTTTTTTAAAAGTCTTGGAGACTTGGGCATGTTTGTAGGATGTATAGAAATAACCAGTTGATAAGGAGAGGTTTAAGGTGGGAGAAAGGTCTGAAGTGGAAGAGAGAAATTGTGACCTTGTAGGGGCAAACTTTAAGAGAGGATAGAATAAGTCATTCTCATGGAGATGGTAATTGAATTAATGGGATTAAATTATGTTATGGGGGTGAGGTTGGAGAGAGAAGGCATCCCTCTATAGAACCTTGGGATATAACTACTGTAAGGCAATCAATCAAATGAAGATCAATATCTTTAAGGAGTAATTTTATTTAGGAAGAGAATGAGAAAAGGTCAGTATTTTAGAAGTTATGAGAGAAAGGTCAAAACCTAACTAGAAATCAAGTAGGACTTAGAAAGTATCTTTAGGGGGCAACTAGGTGGTGCAGTTTATAGAGCACCAGCTCTGGAATCAGATGGATAGAGGTCCTGAGTTCAAATCCGGCCTCAAACACTTAACATTTACTAACTGTGTGACCTTGGGCAAGTCACTTAACCCCATTTGCCTTGCCTTCCCCCCTCCAAAAAGCAAAAAAAAAAAAAAAGAAAAGAGAAAGAAAATATCTTTAGGAAAAAAAAAGAAAATATCTTTAGAATTAGCTGTTAAATGTTAGTAGTTAATAAATTGTTAAGAAACTTTGAGAAACTTTGATTTGAGTGGGTCAGATTCTAAAAGGTTGAGAAGTGAGTGGGGTGTGAGGAAGTGGAGGCAACAAGTTTAGATAAATTTTTCTAGAACTTTGATCAAGAATGACAATAGCTTGATGGGATACTATAGACAAGAGAAAGAAATAGAGTATGATTTCTTTTATTTTACATTTATACTTAAAATTCGGTTGATGTTTACTGCTTTATAGTATAGTTTTGAGTTCTGATATTGGTAGGTGCTTGCACTTTTTTTTCCTTCATTATTTCCCTTGAGACTCTTGATCTTTTGTTCATTCACATCAAGGGAATAGTCTGTCAGGTGGAACATTCTGAAGATTGAGTTGAGCAGGGAGTGAAGTGAACATGGCTGGGATCTCTTATGGAATAATGGTCCCAGCCAACAACTCCACTGGTCATGGGAATAGGCCCCAGGGTGTAGAGGCATCTTCAGGTGGGCAGGGATGATGGTGAGGATGTAGAACAGTCTGGAGAGTGAGTTGAGATTATATTGGCTTGACCTACCAATTCTAATTTTTCTAATTATCTAGGTCTGTCTTTATTCCTATAAATAGTGTTTTGTAGTTGCATTCATATAGTCTTGTGTATCTTGTTAGGTAGACTCCCAAGTATTTTTTTTTCCCCTTTTGGAGGGAGGAGGGCAGGACAGTTGGGGTTAAGTGACTTGCCCAAGGTCACACGGCTAATAAGTGTTAAGTGTCTGAGTCTGGATTTGATCTCAGGTCCTCCTGACTCCAGGGCCAGTGCTCTATTCACTGCTCCACCTTGCCTCCCTGCAAGTATTTTTTACATTCACATTTTGTAGTTCTTTTAAGTGGAATTTCTCTCTTTCTCTCTTCCTTTTGTTTATAGTATTCGGAAATAATGATGATTTATATGTGTTTAGTTTATAGCCTGAAAATTTTCTGAAGTTATTGTTTAATTTTTTAGTTTACTTCTAGTATTCTGTAAGTAAAATATCATATTTGCGGAAAGAAAATAAAATTTTGTTTATTTTTTGTCTATAATGATTTCATCAGTTTTTTTTTTAATTTTTTTATTGCTAAAGTTAGCATTTCCAACACTATGTGAAATAGTATTGATAATGGACATCCTGCCATTGCTCTTCATCTTATTGGAGAGAACTCTGATTTATTCCTATTACATTTAAAAATGACTCTTGGTTTTAGATAGATATTACTTATATAAAGGAAAAAGACCAATTTATTCCTATGTCTTCTACTCTTTTTATCAGAAATGAGTGGGATTTTTTTTCAGAAGTTTTTCCTTAATCTTCTGATATTATTTTTCTATTCTTACAATTAATATGGTCCATTATGTTTATGGTTTTCTTATTGAATTAACCTTACATTTATGCTAAAAATCCAATTTAGTCATCGTTTCTTATGTTTTTGATATGTTATTGTAGACTTTTTGTTAATGTTTTAACATATTTTAACATCAGTGTTCATTTGGATATTGGTCTCTAATTTCCATCTTTTTGACTGGCTTTTCTGTCAATTTTTACTGCTGGTCAGAGTTTCCATGCTGATGAAATCTCAGATTCCTATGACTTATAGTACTACAATGAAATAAGGCTTACATATTTTAAAAATTCAGATGTTTGTTTTGAACCTAATGATATTATAAGCAACTTTTGGTGAAGGACGTTGTTATTTTTAACCAATTTCATTTAATAATTGGGAACATAATCCATGAATTGCCATATAAATTCTTTTGCAACATTTTTTTCCCTTATGGACACCATTATTTTTTGTATCATTTCAGTTCTTCATATTTTTGCTTTTTACATGGGAGAATTTTGTTTTTAAATTCTTATCATTTTTCTTGTAAGTACCTTTTAAGTTTTGCCAAGTCTAAATTTTGGTAAGAATAATGTATTGTACAGTGTCATGAGACTTAAATCTAAATCGATATAGAGATAATCACATTTGCATTTCTTTTATTTTTGGCATTTGAAAGTTGAATGATTAGATTAAGTGCAAGGCTTGGAATCAGGAAGGCACACGCTTCATTCCTGCCTCAGATATTTGCTACATACATGACCTTGGACAATTTGCTTATCCTCACTCAGTGTTAGTTTCTTCATCTATAAAATGGCACTAATAATATTACTCTACCTCATAGGTTTGTGGTAAGGATCAAATAAAATAACACATATTTAAAGTACTTTGCACACCAGAACTATGTAAATGGTAGCTTTTACTAGGTTTGTGAATGTTAGCTTTATTATAAAAATCAGCTTTTTCTTGTTTCTTCAGATTTCCCAATTTTATTCCATAAGAAGAATCAGTTTTTTAACAATAGTTTTTTTTTAACAGCATTTATTTGCATATACTTTTCTGAGACAGACCACTACCAGTCCTTTTCTCTTTCAGGAAATACTGTAAAGAAATTCACTAGGGAGGGCTTTCTAGTCAAATTGGCAAAAGAGAAAATTCACAAGGAGCTGTTCTGCTAGAGTCCACTGAAAAAAATGACAAAAAGCAACACCAAAGAGAAGAAATAAGAATTTAAAAAGATGGGGATTAGAACTGTAAATACATAAATATATGAATGAACAAGCTCCATATACCAACATCTCTCAAATATGCCCCCTTTTCTCCTCTGACACTGCCACCATTCAGGTTCAGGCATTTATCACCTGATGCCTTGACTATTGCAATAGCCTGCTAGTGGGTCTACCTGCCTCAAGTCTTTCCCCACTCCAGTTCATCCTCCATTTGGCCACCAAAGTGATTTTCCTAAAACTCTAGTTTATGTCACCTTCATAGTCCATGAACTCCAGGGACTCCCAGTTGCCTCTAGCATCAACTACAAAATCCTGTTTGGTATGCAAAGCCCTTCATAACCTAGTCTTTTCCTGCCTTCTCAGTCTTCTTATGTTTTATTTCCTACCAGTAATTCCAATCTAGTGACACTGGCCTTTTTGCTGTGCCATGAACAAGACCCTCTGTCTCTTGACTTCAGGCATTTTCCTGGCTGGCCCCCATGCTTGGAATGCTTTCTTCCTCATCTCCTTATATTGCCTTCTCTGGTTTCCTTTAAGTAGCAACTAAAGTCTTATTTTTTAAAATAAATCTTTCCCAACCACTCTTAATTCTAGTGCTTCCTTCTGTTAATTAGTTACTATTTTTCCTGTATGTAGTTTGTGCATATTTACTCTTTCCCCCCCATTATTTTGTGAACTCCTCAAGGGCAGGCAGTGTCTTTGGCTTTTTTTTTTTTGTATTACTAGTTTCTAGCAGAGTGCTTGGGTCATAATGAATATTTATTGACTGAGTGACTAGTGCTTTTATTTAATATGTGTGTATACACACATATAAAAATGAACATTATTCTATGTATATTTTTTATAGATAGTCAACTTGCTATATCACTCCATCTCTTTCAAGAAAACATTTAGGGGCCGCTAGGTAGCACTGGCCCTGGAGTCAGGAGGACCTGAGTTCAAATGTGACCTCAGACACTTAATACTTACTGGCCATTGTGACCTTGGGCAAGTCACTTAACCCCAATTGTCCTGCTTTCCCCCCTCCAAAAAAGCAGAAAAAAATAAAACATTCACCTTCACACTCAGGGCTATTTAAGAACTAAGTTTCTAATAGCAGTAAAACTGGGGTCAGATACTGGAAAGTAGAGGAGGAATTGAAGGGATAAAATGACAGAGGCTCTCATCTCTGTCTACACATTTGCATCCATGTATAGCATAGATTTATGTATCTGTGTATGTGGTAAGACTAGAAGAGTATATCTCCCTATTCATTTTGGTTTCAGTTCAGATTTAGAAATTCTTAGAATTCCAAACTATCTAAGTTAGCATTTTTGTGTTTTTGTATACATTTATATAGGATATGTCCTTCAGGGAATAGTTAAATTTAAAGCATTTAGTTTATCCATAAGAAACTTTGGAGTGTATCCTCTTGAGTAAGACCATATTTGTTTTTGTTTATTTCTTATGTGTACTATACTGATTGTTAAAATATAAAATATCTCTTAGCACATATGAAATATTTGTTAAAATTTCACACCATTGTAATTCCTTGCAAAATCTTTTATCTGGTGAGTGTGATGAATTAGTATAGACACTTATTTCAGTGTTTAGTTCTGCATCTTGCTTTAGGCAAAAGGCTTGTGCCTTAGTGGACTATAAAGTCTGGATGTGCAGCCAATACTGACAGCTTTTGGACTTTTTATTGGTAATTACACAGATGGTAAAGAGTATTTTAGCTAGTGAGATGTTTTTAGAGGGAAAATAGTTGGCAAAAATAATTTATGCAGTGAATAACATTCAATGTTTTGTCTCTGAATGTTTCTTTGCAAAGATATAATATTGCATTATTTCAGTGTTCTTTCTAATGCTATCTAATGATTCTTTCTTTTGACAGACCAGAGAAAGAATTGATTATAGGCTTATAGATTTACAAATTGACTATATTTGTTATTACTGAAGAATGTTTGGGTTTTAATTTTACAAAAATTGCCTGTTTTTCAAACATGTGAAATTCTTTCCATCCCTTTTTAAACTGTAATATTACTTTTCTTTTTCATTCTTTTATGCCTTTATGGCATGGAGATTGCCTCAGTGTATAATTTCTACTTCTTCTTATCAGTTGACATGTTTACTTATGCTTTTCTCCTCCTTTCTTTTTCTTTGTCTTAAAAGATGGTTTTCTTCGGCCCTGGTCCCGACTCCGCCCTGTGTTTGTGCGGCTCTAGCCCCACTCACTGGCGCAGAGGGGCCGGGCTTGTAGGAGCTGCATCCCTGAGGTAGGGCTGGGAGGATGGGCCGGGGCCGGGGCCATGCTGGGCAAGGACTACATGTTAGCTATCATCTTGGTCAACTGCGATGGTGACTTGTGGGGTGATCAGAGCCTAGAGGGAGAGCCAGGCTTGCCTCCTGGGTGGCAAAAAATCCATGATGCTGCTGGCACCTTTTACTGGCATGTCCCCATTGGTAGTACTCAATGGCAGCGGCCAGTCTGGGAACCTGGGGATTCCGTACCACCTGACTTGAGCACAGGAGGGGCTTGGGGATTACGACCCTCCCAAAGGGAGATCATTTTCTAGCCTGGAAATTCACTGGACCGAAGGACTTCTCTACCCTGGTGTGGGGAAGAAACCTGTGTGCATGGTTACATCCGAAACATGGACCAGGCTCCAAGTACTTTGCAGTATGATCTCTGGGCTGGGTAGAGGTTCCTGAAGAGGACTTGGCACCTGGAAAGAACAGCATTGCTGTCAATAACTTCATTCAACAGCTGACACAGAGCCGGGGTCAAAGCCGACCACCTGCTAGGGCCTGGGGTGAGGGTCATAACATGTTGATGATTTTGAAGAAAGACATGATGAGTCTGGTGAATCCCTTGGACCACATCCTAATCCATTGTCAGCCCTTTGTGCATATCAGAGTCTGGGGTGTGGGAAGCATTTATGGCCAGGACAGGGATTTCACCTTTGTGGCGGGTGACAAGGACACCTGCATGTTGAAATGCCACATGTTTTGCTGTGATGTCCCAGCCAAGGCCATTGTCCGTGCCCTGCATGGGCTGTGTGCCCAGATTCTGTCAGAGAGAGCTGGGTTGAGTGGTGACCCTCCTCGATGTTCCTTGGACCCCATTTCCCCTGAGGATCTACCCAGGCAAGTGGAACTTCTTGATGTGGTGAGCCAGGCTGCCCCGCAGTATGAGGCTCTCTATATTGGGACCCTGCCAGCTAACAAGGCCATGGAAGCTGCAATGGATATATCCCCCCCAGGGATGGATGTGCTGAATGAAGCCATTGGGGCCTTGACTTCCCAGGGGGACCATCATTCCTGGACCCCAACTATACTCAGCGTCTCTGACTCACTCATGAATGCATTGCAGGTAAAGCTGGGTGCAGAAGAAGAGCCACTGTGGCAATGTCCAGTACGACATGTGACCTTCATTGGTGTTGGCCATGACCCCCACACCTTTGGACTCATTGCTGACCTTGGTCACCAGTGATTCCAGTGAGCTGCCTTCTGGTGCCAGCTCCATGCTGGGGTACTATATGAGGCCTTTCAGGCTGCATGCATGGTACAGTATTAGAAGTATCTTGTGGCCTCGGCAGCCCGAGGGAAGGCCCGGGCTCAACTTTGCCTCAAGAGGACAATCTCTGTGGACTCTGCAGGAGGGCCCCTGCTTCTCCCACTCCCCCTGCTCAAGGGTGGAGTTGGAGGTGCAGGGGCTGCCCCTCATAAAAGAGGTGTATTCTCCTTCGCTGACTCCTTCCTCCATATTGCATATGCCCCAGATTGAGCTGGGGAAGGTCGGGAAAGGGAGACTTTGGGAGCCCTGTAAGCAGTTTCACACCACTCATATTCTAGGGGTCTAACTGGCCACCCTACTACCTCCCTATTCTCACCTGCCCCCATTACCTGTGGAGTCTTCCTTACTTGCCCCTCATCTTTCTGCCTGCCCTATCCCTTTCTCTTCTATTAATATAGTAATAATTTATATTGAACATTTATTAGTCTTCTCTGGGTTGACTGCAACCTCTACCCTTGTCCCAGACCCATTTCCCCCACCTTCTTACTGGTTCCTTAAGATCCCTGCCCCTGTCCAGTCCTGGGCAGTTGGCTCTACCTCAGCAACACTTTTTAGCAAAATCAGTTCAAATAAAATCTCAGAGTGGCCAAAAAAAAAAAAGAGATGGTTTTCTTATACAAATAAATAGCCTTTAGGCTGAACTTATCTTCAGATATCACTTTGCTTTCTATATGAAATAACATTTGTAAAGGAATTAGCACAGTGCCTGGCACATATTATGTCTTTATTCCTTTCTTCCCTTATAATTCCTTACCACGTCAGCTTTTAAAATAAATATGGATGTTTGTTAATATCTGTGTGTGTACGTGATACTGAATATATGTATGCATATATGTGTTTTATGTGTTCATAGTTATGTACACACCTATGTACAGATATGAGTATACACATATGCACATATGTGTATATGTGTACACGTATACACATATATGTATTTATGTACACATATATACATGCTTGTATGTGTACGTATATACTAGAGATTTAACTTGCTTTGTATCTCTTGTAGTATCTAGAAGACCAAAGCAAGCCAGTCACAATGATTCAAGTCAAAGAAATCTTGTAAAAATAAATATTCTAGGTATTTTTCATAGCGCAGAGCTCTACTTAGACATCTATTACCCTACTTCAGGCCCTTATCACTTCTTAATCTAGATTATTGCAACCACCTACTAATTGGTTTCCTTACCTTGAGTCTCTAACTCATGTCAATATATCCTATGTACTGTTGCTAATTTTCCTTAGGTGCAGAATTGACCCTGTGACTCCTTGTTTGGTCAGCTCCAGTGGCTTCTTGTTGGTTCTAGGGCAGAGTATAAATTCTTTTATTTAAGTTTTAAAGTCCTGCACAACTTGACTCTCACTTATCTTTCTAGTCTTATTGGATATTACTCTCCCTCCAGCTGCTCTCAGATCCAGCCATACTGGGCTATTTCACACAGAATCCTTCCTCTCTCCCTTCTCTCCACCTTTATAGCCTTACAACTTTTTGGAACAGGCTTTCCTCCTTCCCTGAGCTTCCTTGAGTCTCCTCCTTCCTCTAAGACCCATCTGTAGCACCATAGTTATAAAACCTTTCCTGATCCTCTCTAATAGCTGATGCTCTCCCTCCCAAACCATTTTGTTTGTAATTATTTTCTTTATATTTATTAACTTATGTCTGTGCTCTATTGTCTTCCCCATTAAAATGTGACCTCCATATCAGTAGTGAAGTAAGTGCCTGGCACATAGTATGTGCTTAATACATATTTGTTGATTTACAACTTTTTAATTGATGAGTTCTTAGATGATAAGCTTGAACTCTATACCTAAAAATAAGTAACCTATTTGACAGAGGTAATTTGGCTATATATTTCTATTTTTTTTTAAGGTTTTGACAAACTTGGTGACCTGTATTTAAAAAAAATTAATTTCCTGTTTAAAAATATATGGAAGAGACTGAACATATTTTTAGGGGAAAGAGATAGTAAATAGTCAGGTTGATGAGGGTGGGAGTGAGAGAGAGTAAATTATAGCACTATCTTAGAGAATGCAGAAAGGGAGATCATATGTCTTAATTTTAAGTAAAGCAAAGAGAATGGAGTATGCAGACATTACACTAGCAACCTTGACTTTGACCCTTGGCAAAGTTTTATAATGTATTATTAATGGAATGCTTAGTAAACATGTAGAAAATAAAAGGGTGTTAGGAGACGAGAACAGTGTGACTTCTATAAGAACGTGCCATACTAATCAATTTTTTTTCTTTTATAGCAGTTATTAAGCTTTTTATTAGGGGAATTATATTGATTGCATATATTTTAGCAATCATCTGATAAAATCTCATGCAGTTCTTGTGGAAAAGATGGAACATGAGATAGATAGAAATACTGAAAGCTATATTCATAATTGGTCAAATGATCAGATTTATAGAGTAACCATCTATGGAAACATTTTTGGAAGCAGTTTCCTGGGGGAATGCCCTAGAAATCTGTGCTTGATCTTGTGTTATTTAACATTTAGCACCAGTAACTTAGATAAAGTCTTAGCAGTTTTGCAGATGACAGGTTGAAAGGCTTGAACATTGGGCCAAATCTAAGATAATAAAATTTAACAATGATAAATGTAAAGTCTTTTACGTAGGTCCAAAAAATCAAGTTCATTAGTATGGTGTGGGGGAGGAATAATTTTGTCTGGGGAAATTTGATGTTTTTAATGTACATTGCACAATATGAGTTGTTAATGTGATTTGACATCCAAGAATGCTAATTCAGTCTTTTGCTGCATTAAGAGACATAACTTTAGGAATCAGGATGCATCAGTCCCCTGTATTCTTCTCTAGTTAGACTACAATAGGTCAAATGTGTTGAGTTGTGAGTATCTTGTTTTAGGAAAAACCCTCAATAATCTGGAGTACTTACAGAAGGAGGCATCCAGGATACCAAAGGACCATGTTGTATGATTATCTTTTGGTAGAATAGAGGATATTTATTCTGGAGAAGAGGATGCCAAAGAGGACAATATGATAGGTTTTTTTTTTACTTAAATATTTCAAAGATTCATGTGGAGACAGGTCAAATTTTCCTCTATGACCTTAGAAGATAGAACCAGGAGCAGTGAGTAGAAGTTTTGAAGATGAGATTGATGTTTGATATAAGGAAAAACTTCCAAATGACTTAAGGTATACAAAAGTGAAAAGGGTTGCCTCAGGAAATAGTGGATTCTTTGTTGTCTTGAGATCTTCAAACTAAAGTTGAATGACCATGTTTTGGGAATGTTGAAGATTTTTTTTTTCTCTAGGTTTGGTTCACACTAGATGGCAGCCAAGTCCTTCAATGCTGAAATTCTTTTACATTTATAGAGCATAAGCCATTTATTATTGCTTGAATATTAAGTTAGTGTGTGTAAAGACATTTAGATCTGAGTGGTGTTTATTGAACATTCTTTGGTATGTTACTGTATACTCTAGTTAAAATACTCAGTTTTTGGAGATTATTTGCTTCTGGAGATTATTTGCTTCTCATACTAAGTAGTTTTCTAAATTAATGCTGTTTGTTTTCAGCATAACATCTTGCAGTTTTTATCAGAAACTTGTATGAAAACATAGCTTTGATATTTGCAGATGATAAGCTAGAAAGGGTAGCTGATAAAGATAGATGACAATCAATATGCATTTATTAAGCTTCTATGTGACATCAGTGGATCTGGAGTGTGGACCATATATCAAAGATAAAATGGAATGGAAGAATATACAGTCCTACTGTAGTTAAAAGACAATTGCATATAATAAAAATATTTCACCTTTATTCACTTTCACGTTTGCTTTCCTTACAATAACTTTGAATATAGGTAGTACAGATTTTTTTTTTCAATAGATGAGGGAACTGAGGCTCTGGGAAGTTAACTTCTCAGTTATTGTTGGAAGACACCAGTGGAGAAAACTTTTGAGAGTGCCCATCTCAGTTACCAACCTAATTTGAAGAACTGTCTGAACCAGAAGCACCAAAAAGGGAGGGAGGGAAGGAGAAGGAGAGAGGGAGAGGGCGAGAGACAGAGAGAGAGAGAGAGAGAGAGAGAGAGAGAGAGAGAGAGAGAGAGAGAGAGAGAGAGAGAGAGAGAGAGAGAGAGAGAGAGAGAGAGAGAGAGAGAGAGAGAGATAGATGGGGGAGGTTGGTTAGAAGAAACGTGGAGTGAAGAGAAAAAAATGAACTTAAATGGCAAAATAGGAAATCTGGTATTGATTTGAGATAAGAACTATGCCATATACAGCTGTCTATTTAGAATGAAAAGGTAGTTGAGGAAGAGAAGTGTTGCATTAATTATTTCAGTGCTATAATTTGTGTGTGTGTGTATATATACATATATGTATACATATATACATAAACACTCACGCATTTGACATTACCTTGGTATTACATATACATATGCCCACACCTTTGTTATTACCTTGATGTGTTTGTGTTTTCATATGTCATAGTGTTTTTTGGATATAGCAAATAGTACATATGTAGTTTTAAAAACATTTGGGTCACATATAGAAATTCAGTAATTTATCCAACCGAAAGGATTTATTTACAATCAATTTGTAATAAAACCCCAGTAGACTAATTAGTAGTTAAAAGCAGTTTTGTTCTTTCAAGGGCCCACAGTGTCAGAGGAAAATATAAAATCACAGATAAATGCAAAATTGTTCAAAGTAAACATGGTGCTACATTTTTTAAAAGAGCAGAATTTGAGGAATAGTTTCATAATTAACTAAAGTAAAAACTTCAGTTTGATACATTGCCAATCAGAAATAGTTCTGCCTTATATTTGATGAATTACAGTTTGCAAAATACTTTCTTGTATATTTTCTCATGTGATCCTAACAATAACTATGAAGTAAGTAATTGTAAAAAAAAAAAAAAGAATAGAAAGAACTCTTATATTTACCTCACAGAGTTTTTGTGTGGATGTGAAATATTTTGAAAACCTTAATGTGATACATAAATATCACTTTTTATTTATTTATTTTATTTATTGTCAGCCTCATTCTCATTTTAGAGGTTGTGACTTGTCCAACATTATATATTACCTTGCAGAAATCAGAAACTTTAATGCTGGTAACTGAGATAATAACCACTTAGTTTAGTTTCTTCCCTTGCTTTAAAGTTAAGGAAACTGAAACCCAGAAAAATGATGGTCATGTAGTTACTGATTGACAAGAGACAGGATTTGAATTCAGGTTTTCTGATAGAAACTTGGTGCTCTTTTTACCATACCATGTGACATTGGTGGTGTTTGAAATTCAACTTCATCTATATTTTGAGAGATAGATGTTTCAAAGATAAAATTTAATGAAAAATACATAAAACAACATTTGGGAAGGAGGTGTCTCTAAATTTGCACATCTCACGTTTCTTTTGAGCTGCAATTCTGCTTTGCTTATAGAACACAGCACCTTTGATGCAGGCACACCCTACTAGATATTCCTTTGCCTGTGTGTCTCCCATGTCTCACAATCCCATAGTTCCAAAGTTTTTCAGGACTTAGAAGCCAAGAAAGATAGGTTCATATCTTGATTCTGATACTTAAATAAGCTTAGGAAAAAGCTCTTTCAAGAGACCTTGAGAGTGTCCTTGTATTACTTCTTCTGACCTCTGTGTGAGCACTTGCCTCCTGAAGTTCTCCATAAAGTAATCTTTTAGTAAACTTATTTTTGGCATTTGAACAATATGGCCAGCCTATCACAGTTGTGTTCTCTGCAATAGAGTTTGAGTGCTTGACAGTTCAACTTGAGAGAGGACCTAGGTGTCTAGTATCTTATCTTGCTAGTAATCTTCAGAATCTTCCTAAGACAATTCAAATGAAAGTGATTGAGTTTCCTGGTGTGACACTGGTAGACTTTCCAGGTTTCACAGGCATACTACAATAAGGTCAGCTGAGGGGCTATGTAGGCCTTCAGTTTGGTAGGCAATCTAACACCTCTCTCCCACACTTTGTTTTGGAGCCTCCCTGACACTGAACTGATTCTGGCAGTGCATGTGTCAGCTTCATTATCTATGTGTACATTCCTGAAAAGTATACTGCCATGGCAAAATGAACTTACCCACTGCATTCAGAATTTCTTTATTTGTTGAAATTGATGGTTTTATATGGATGGTGAAGAGCTGGCTCGTAGAAAACCTGTGTTTTCTTGGTGTTAATTTTTAGGCCAAACTTAGCACAAGCAGTAGAGAATTGATGTAAACTCTTTTGCATCCCAGCCCCAGAGATGGCATTGAGTACAAAATCATCTCTGAACAAAAAGTTGTGCACCATCTCTCCTTCCACTTTTTTCTTGGTTTTTAGACTTTTCAAATTAAATAATTTACTGTTAGTATGGTAGCTGACCTTGAGGCCGTTTTTATCCACATTGGAGGTACCCAACAGCATCACTAAAAACATTATACTAAAAAGCATGGGAACAAACACACAGCCCTGCTTCTCTCCATTGGTGACTGGGAAAGCACAAGAGCATTTTTCTTCATCAAGAAGGAAGGCAAGCATGCTATCATAAAACTGGCATGCAATATTGATAAACTTTGCTGGGCAATCAAATTTTGCCATGATCTTCCACAAATCCTCATAACTAACATATCAAAAGCCTTCAGATGAACAAACATCTGTACAGACCTCTGCTCTGTTTCTGGCATTTCTCCGGGAGTTGTCAGGCAGCAAACACCATCTCAGCCATTCCTCAGCACTTTTCTGAAGCCACACTGGCGCTTGGGTATATGATCATCTTCTAGGTGAAGGACTGGAAAGAATGAAGAATGTTGCTTACTGTAAGTAAGAGAGACATGATACCCTCTACCCCTAGTTGTCAGAGGACAACCTATTTCTTCTTTATATAGATGGACATCTATATAGATGAAGGCATCCTTGAACTCCTGGGAGATAATCTCCTCTTGCCATATAACTTGGAAGATTTCAGTCAACTTTTTTTATGAGCAGGGCATCCTCTGCCTTGTAAATCTTTGCTGAAATGGAATTGGCACCAGGTACTTTGCCACAAAAGAGAAGCCTAATGGCATTCAAAACCTCTGGAAGTTCAGATAGATAGGGGTTGACTTGAGCCTGAGTTGTATGATTATTGGCTTCAATATTGATGATATAGTCAGTTGAACACTTTGGAAGTGCTCAGCCCATCTCTGTAGGATCATATCTTGAATAGTTGAGATACACTGTAGGTCTTTGGTTCATAAATAGCCTTTAACAGCATCATAAAAATCCTTTTCTTGTTACTATCAGTGTAAAGTTGAATTTCATCTGACTTCTTACTGAGCCAAGAATCCTACATCTTTCTAAACTTTGATTGAAATTTGCTCTTGATGGAGTTAAACATTGTCTTCTTAGAGAGGTTAAACTATTTTGCTGGTGCACCCTGTGGAGTTCTCGTTTTTTCATTCAGTGGCTTCTGAATTTCCCCATCATTTTCATCAAACCAGTCCTGATGTTTTTGAGTGTTCTGGCCCAGATGAGTAAATTGCAACAATTCTCTACAAGCTGCTCACTCCCTTTCTGCTCTACTGTTTTGCCAACCTTGTATAAGCTATTTTCCACCCCAAGTCAGCAACAGTCTGCACACAGAGAAGCTGTCTTCTCTTGCCCTGGGGCCACCACTTTTGTTGAGAGCAAATATTTAGCTTGGAGAGGATAATCTAGCACTCTGAGCTACACTTTACCTTTGTTACTTTCACATTCTGTGTCTCTTCTTACAATTGCATAGTCTATTTTAAATGCCAGTGTTTGCTTTGAGGTTGCATCCTGAAGCTTTTGTTAGGTAAATGGAAGACAGTATTGGTGATAAAATCATGAGCTGCACAAGTCTGCAGTAGTAAGTTACTGTTGCTGTTTCCTACTCCTTTCCTTTCAAGGACTCCCTCCCGTGTTTGGTAGTCCTTGTCTACTCTGGCTTTAAAGTCACCGAGAATTACAAGCTTGTCTTTTTTTTTTGGCACATTGATGATGAAAGTCTCCAGGCTTCATAAAACTTTTTTGACCTCATCAGGGTTTATCATAGTGGGACCATATGCACTGATGATGGTAGCATGACACTTTTCCTGCAAGTGGCTGTTGTATTTTTGTGAGCTTGTCATTCACTTTTTTTGGAAGTGCAAGCTTGTTGACCAGAATAGATTTAATTGCAAAATCTTTGCCAACTTTGCAACACAGCTTATCCCAGCCCTCATTCCAGAAAAATGTGTATCTAGCTCCAACTTCAATAAGCTAGCCTTCATCTGTCGGCCTTGTTTCACTCATGCATGCTATTTGGATGTGATACAGCAAGAGTTGTTTGTCTTTCAGGTCTATTGTATTTTGTGTTGTCCACAAGCGTGTGCATACTCCATGTACCAATTATCTTTGCAAAAGGTTTTGTACATTTTTTGTGTTTTGACTGCAAAGTGGGGTCCCTGCCTGCTTGGAGGTAAGCAGGCTAGGTTTAGGTGAAGCAGACAATTTTTAGGACACCTTTTCTAGCCCCTTCCTTATGCCAGGAGATGAACAGTACATTCACTGGTTATTTCACTGTCTAATAACATGCCCTCATCTATTCCATCCTTATAAAAATCTTCATTTGACCCTCGTATCTCCTTAAACTATTGTCCTATATCTTTGAAAGGCATGGTCTTTCATAGCCAGTTTTACAGAAAATGTCTACGGCAATCCAGACTTCCTATTCCCTACTCACTTCTCTGAGGAAAAAATCAGTGAACACTTATTAAATCCTTTCTATACTCCAGGCACTTTGTGATAAGCACTGGGGATACCAAAAGGGGCAAAAGACAGTCCTTGCCTTCAAGGAGCTCATGCTCTAATTAAGAAGACCGTGAGCAAACAAAGGCATACAAACACAGTATGCACAACAAATAATTAAGAAAAGGAAGGCACTAGAATTAAGAGGGGTTGGGAAAGGCTTTCTGTGGAAAAGGGAGTTTTAATTGGGACTTAAATACAATATATGTAGTTGTATACATATATATGATAGTATGTATATTCATTATCCCATCTCCATCTCTTTAGAGATAGGAGAGAAACATTTTCTCAACTCTTCTGTGGGGCCAATTTAGTGTATTATAATTATACAGCATCACTTTTTGTATTTTGATCTTTCCTTTGATGTTGTTGTAGTAACATTTATCATTTTCCTAGTTGTGTTTCATTTTATTCTGAGTCAGTTGATATGTCTTTCCATGCTTCTCTGAATTGTTAATGTTCATCATTTCTTGTGATTCAATAATATTCCATTATATTCAAGCATTGTAGCTTATTGAATCACTCTATTTCATAGGTATCCTAACACAAAAGTTGTTGCTACATAATTTTTTTTTTCTATATGGTACCTTTTTTTTCCCTTAACCTCTTTGGGTTATATGCTTAGTGTTGAGTTCTCTCTATCAAAGGGACCCATTTTTAGCATATTTACAATTTGCTTTCCAGAATGATTAGATTAATTTAAAACTTCATTAGTATTTTAGTGTATCTGTCTTTGCTCAACCTTTTCAACATTGTTTCCAACTCCTGTCGTTTTTACCAATTTGCTGAATGTCGGGTTTGCATTTCTTTTGTTGTGATACAGAGTAATTTTATTATGGGTATTAGTTTATTATTTTTCTGACAAATGTTCATATTCTTTGACTGCTTGTCCACTAAGGGATGATAGTTGGTTTTATTTTTTTTCTGTTAGTTTAATATCTCTTTTTGGATATCAGACCGTTATCAAATAGGTTGGGAAGGATTAAGACTGAGAAAAGACCAAATTTGGCAACATAGAAATCATTGGAACTTTGGAGAAAATAGTTTCATTTTAGAGATGAGGACAGAAGTCATTACTGCAAAGACTGGAGGAGTGAATGAGAGGAAAGAAGTGAAGATGGGAGTCTAGACATACTTCAGGGCTTTGTCCTGGGCCCCATTTTCTCTCTTTGTAGTTTTGGTAATCTCATCAACTCCTTTGGATTCAAGCATGATATTTAATCAAGCTTTAATCTTTCACATGAGCTTTAATTTTGAGTTATCAACTCTGATGGTTAGTCACAGTCCAAGTCCAAAAGGGGAAAGTGGTGGGAAAGAAATAAGTATTTTTAAAATGTGTACGCTGTGCCAGACATTCTACCAAGCTATTTATAAGTATTATCTGATTGGATCCTCCCAACAACGCTGGGAGTCAGATGCTATTATTATCCTCATTTTATAGGTGAGGAAATTGAGGAAGACAGTTTAAATGACTTGCTCAGAGTCATACAGTAGGAAGTGTTTTAGGTTGAATTTAAACTTAGCTCTTACTAACTATCCATTGTTTCACCTAGTTCTTCTCTTTCTCTCCAAAACCTCTTCTTTCCCCTTGGAAGAATCCTCAACTCCTGGGTCTCACACGTGTCTTTCATTTCTCATCAGTTGCCAAGTCTTATTCACTTGGTTTCATAATCCCCCTTTAACCTATTGCATTCTTTTCACTCATCTGGCCAGAGCCATAGTTCAGGGCCTTATTGCATCTTAATGTTTACTTTTGTAAGAGATCCCCAAATTGTCTTCATGCCTCTGTTACTCTGTCTCCTCTCCAGTTGTTCTCTGCAGATCTGCTAAAATGATGTTGCCTAAAGAATGTGTGATAAACGTGTCATATTCCTTTTCAGAGAACTTCAATGTTCCCTATTACTTCTAAAATAAAATATAAATTGAGCTAACATTTAAAGTAATTTACAATGTCTCTAACTTATCTTTCCAAAATGATTTCATAATATTGTCTCTGACAAATTCTTTGTATAGCTTAAATGTACTCCTTTCTTTTTCCTCTGTACCACCTATCCCACTTCTTTTCCTTATGGTGACAGTGAAGCTAAGCAGTGCCTGGGATGCTCTTCCTCTTTACTTCTTCCTTTTGGATTATCCAGCTCCCTTCAGAGCTCAGTTTAAGTATGCTTCATACAGGAAACCCTTTTTTTCCAAAGTTGTTAGTTTCCTTCTTCCTCAAACTCTGAAATTACTTTTTATTTGCTTTGAATATATTGTTTTTATTTACTTGTGTATATCCCCTAGAAAAATGTAAGCTTCTTAAGGAGCAATTGCGAATTCTGCCTTGAAAGCTATAATTTTATTTTCTTATAAAAATAGAACTTATATTTTTGTTTTTCATCACTTAGATTTCCCCCTTATTCCTTCCTCTTTGCTTTTTTAGTGAGCCATCCCTTTTGATGAAGTACTTTTTGCATAACTTAGTGCTTTGCACAAAGTATGTTCTTAATAAATGTAGAATTAAACTGAATGTAAAATCAGAGGACCTGTGTTTAAATCTACACTTTGTCGTTTACCCCTGTTACCTTGGACAAATAACTTCACCTCTCCGGGCCTTAGTTTCCTTGTCTGTAAAATGAAGGGATTGCATTATATGATGTCTTATGGTCCTTTCCAGCTCAAAACCCTCCTATTCCAAGAAAGAAATAACAAATAAATAGGATAAAAATTTCAGTATTCAAAACAGCTCTCCTTTCTTTTCCAGCTACTTCAGTGATTTTAAGTGAAAATATCTATTTGAGGTTACTTCATATTCACATCTTTTACTATTGTTTTTCTTAGTGTAATTGGTATTTGGTCATTCATATAATATATATTATGAGTAAATTCATGTTTATATTCTTAAACTATTTTTTCTTAATCTAACAAACATTTTTCAAATAGCCCATGGCCATTCATATAACATATTTCACTGGTAAGTATAACTTAATTAACTGGAATTTTTAAGTAATTAGGACCTCTTATCTCTCCAGCCTGTCATATAAAACTTGAAATGTACAGTTTTTCAAATCCATACAAAAGTAGTAAAGATTGTTTGGAGGGCTAGAGTGTTTTAAGTTATTAAATAATATTAAATGAGGTTCATCTGGAAAGGGATTCATGGAAGAATATAATTTTAAGGAAAGTAGTTTGTTTTGAATTTTTCAAATTCTGTACCTGAACTCTAAATGAAATGAGCTTATACATAGTAAAATAGATAAAGAATATTGTACATGGAATCTGCTTGCTTTTTTAAAAAGTCTAAGTTCAATATGTAGCTTTTAAAGATGTCCTGCTTTTCTGTGATTCTGAAGTGATATCCTTTAGAAGGAAGCAGAAAGAGATGAATTACTATCTGTTAGATTTAAGGCAGGGCTAAAAGAATACCAGTTTGTTTTTGTTCAGTTTTAGTATACAATTTCTTTTGCACATTATCCAGTTATTTAAGGAAATTTGTCTTTATTTTAAAAGTGAAGCTTATACCTCATTAAAATTTTCCTTTGGTACATTATGACTTTTAAAGGCCTATGATGAACAAATCTGCACACAATTTTTGACAGATGCTCTTTTCTTAGCCTGCCTGATGATTATCAGTTATGATGCTTATCAGTACCACTTGAAATATTGATTTTAGGGATATTTATAATCCTCACATTAACAATTGGCTTAACATCAACTATTTCATATTGTTTGTTGAACAGTCATTTTACATTTTTTTTTATCATTGATTGAGCAGTGATTTAGAATAATGAAAATTGAGCTGATAGTCTACAATAGAACTTTTAATGTTTTTGATAAGTATCGGGAATTTACTACTGTTTTTATTGTATTGTGATACTTCTGTGTGGTAATTGGTTTATCCAAATAAGCAAGTGTCAGTGACTGATTTTGTGAAATGAATTTAATTAGGAAGTATATCTAAGGAGACATTTCTGAAGTGATTTAACATTTTTCTAAAAATTATTTCCCCCATAATAATTTTTCAATTAAAATTTGAACACTGCTGTACTACTGTTTGCCTACGTTGATTATACTTCTTCTTTTTTTTAAGGTAAAGTGCAAGTTAAGAGTTCAGACATACAAGTTGGAGACCTCATCATAGTGGAAAAGGTTGATGAATTTTTAATATATTATAGATGATAAACATACCTATTTACAATATGCACTGTTTGCAAATTTTATTTTTACATTGAATTTAACTGTTTGAAATATACATTTTAATTAATTAAATACTTTATACAACCTTGTATATAATGTACAAAAAATTAAATTTTTGTTGATTGTCTATATTAAGTGGGCTTTAAATTATATAGTTTAAACTATAGTCTAATTTGATCCAGAAATCTGAGTTAATTTTCTGTCATCAGACTCATCAAATCCATTTGAATTTGGAGAAGTTAGATTCTTTGTGTTGCAGAAAGTACCTATGGCTTGTTTTCTATGTTATTTCTGTCTTGGCATTCAAAACTTTATCTTTACAAAGAAACATGACTTTTAAAATTTATTGAGCTTGTCAGAAGGTATTAATTTTTACATTGTCTTTGTTTTGAGAGAGAAGGAAAGGAGGAGTGAGCAAGAGAAATAGAATATTACTTTCAACATAGATATTGAAAGCAAAAAGTTATTGGTCACTGCAAAGGAGAAAAGGGTAAAAGGAAGCAAAATCTGAGGAGTAGAGAAGTTCAAAGGTTTGTTGCTACATGCAACATGGATTTTATGTAGTTGATCCATTTGCATTTATAAATATATAATGAAAAATTTTCAAATTGTTGACACATTTATAAGAATTATATATATTTAAATCCCAAATATAAAACGTAGCTGCTTCATTTTATAGCAGAATGCATATAGGGAAAAGAGCTCTGGTCTGAATTGCAAAAGGTTGAAATCGTAGATCAGGAGATTGAGATTCTAGTTTCAGGTCTGTTAACAAGCTGTGACCTTGGGAAAATCACTTAATCCATTAGTATGCTTGTTTTCCCATTTTTCAGTTGAAGATCTATGCTTTGCTTATCTTGCAAATACTTTATGACAATAAGTTACTGACTGAATGGCATTATGGTATAGTGGATTTATGCTGGTCTCAGAATCAGGAAGATCTGGGTTCAATTCCCATTTCTGAAGTAGTTATTGTATGACCCTGGGCAACTCAGTTGAGACCTCATTGTCTTGGACCATTCTCTAGTTATGGAAAAAGTATTGCTCTTCTGCCATGGTAGGAGAAGCTCTTAATGAAATCATAGATTTGGCTGAAAAAGAGAGAATAAGGGAGTGATTAACTCTGGAGCCTTACCCTCCCTAATGGGATCTGCTAAATATGGCTATATCCCTCTTTTTTTTTTTTTTTTGGTTAAAAATTTTAGAATAGTGAAATAAATAATACGTATTTATATTTGCATTTAATGATATTAAGATGGAATTAACTAGTCACCATTTAAGTTTCAGGAGTAGTGACACTAGCTTTGTCTTATATTTGAGGGGTTATCAACTTGTACATTTAAATCCCCGAACATGAGAGTAGGAGTTGAGTCAGGCACTTAAAGTACTAAGAGAGGAGGAAGAATGTGTTAGCTCATAGGTAACAGCCAAAAGAATTTGGATTGAGTGACTGTAGCACCAGTGTACTATTCACAGCGCCTACAGTGGCTAAGAATATGCCGGTATAATTTTGAATTGCAAAATGTAACAGACTTTTCACATGGAAGACATAACCAAAACATTTATTCAAACACCAGATAGCTGAATCCCAACACCAGAAAGCTAAATGCATCATAGCAACAAAGAAATTTATATACAATACAATGTAAGGGGCACCGCCATCTGCAAGCCCTCCTCCTGCTAGGGCCTTTTCACAAATGAACACTGCCTTCTTCTTCTCTCTCTCCCTCAGCTGTAAGTTCTCTGACCAACTTACTCTCAAATCCCCTCCACCCTTCCTGCTTAACCTTTCTTGTTCTACCCATTCAGCAAGCTTCTCCCACCATAGGCTTTATTTGACTCAAACTCATGTGTTTTAAGCTTCCATGACTTAAGTGCGTCACATGGCCCTATTAATGGTTGGGAAAGATCTTCCTATTTACATTACCATTACATAGACAAAGTGCTGATTACTTACCTGCTTGTTGCTGTTTCCCCACCCCTCTAACCCCATTCTCCACCCCCACTCCCCACCCTTATGGTCATGGCTCTTATTTAGAGGAAACAACTTGTGCTACTGAAATCTTAAATGATTTTTTTTATTTTTATGCAATGAAAAGTTGTTCTTTTACATCTTTACTCTCTTCTCCAACCACTTTTCATTTTATACTCTACTTAAAAACTAGGTTGAAATTTTACTTCTGACAGGTATCAGTTTTGTGACCATAAACAAGCTAGTTAACTTTTCTTCCTTAGGTTCTTTTTCTGTAATATCTAACTCAAAGGGTTGTTGTGAGACTCAGTGAGATTATGTGTATAAAGCACTTTGCAAATTTTAAAGCACTATGTAAATGTTAATTAGTATTAGATTCACATTCTCACCTATGATTTATTGTCACATATCTATGCACCCTTTGTCATGCTTAATTCAAATTAACCTAATTTTCCCCATGATTTCTCTACTCTATCCATGTGTGTGTGTATTTTGTGTACGTGCCTTGTTTCTTTTCCCTTCAGCTTTTTTTTTTTGCTTTTTGGAGGGCAGTTGGGGCTAAGTGACTTGCCCAAGGTCACATAGCTAGTTTTTGTGTCAAGTGTCTGATGCCGGATTTGAACTCAGGTCCTCCTGACTCCAGGGCAGGTGCTCTATTCAATGTGCCACCTAGCCTCCCCTCCCTTCAGCTTTTTTGGTAGCTCTTCTACCTCCTCCTCTCTCCCCTGCCCCCACCCCACCTTTTTTTTTGTCTTTCATTTGCTGAGAAAATCATGTGGCTGAAAGTGATCTTCAGTATAAGGCACATAAGCATGCTTAGTAGCTACAACAGCTTTGATTTAGGTTTGGCAGATTTATGTCTCCAAAATCATTAATGTGGCCTAATGCATGGCTTGAGGTCTCTTATAACAGAGATTAAGGTCGATAGGACACAAACCATTTGTGCAAATTTTATCATAATATGCTTCAAAACTGACTTTTTAAATGTAATTTCTTTGTAACACACACTACAGTTATGAGTTTTGTATTGCTACTTCCTCCAAAAGCACTGTATTCATAACTGGAATTTTCTCATGTCAAGGACCTTTAAGTCAAACTTCATTATTTTTAAACTATGCATTCAAAGATAAAATGTAGAGATTGTATCCTATGATTTAGGAAAGATTAAAATAGGAGCTAATCTAGTTCATAGTTATTAAATAAAACTTCAACTTTTAAATAACTCACAACTATACTTAAATATTAACTATGCATAAAGGATTATTAAAGCCCCTCTTATTCAACTTAAGATTTTCTGACATTACTTTTTATATTGTTTTTGTACACGTTTACATTTTGTTTACATGAAGATTTGAAATTTAATAGAATGAAAAGTAATCCTTAGTGATTATAATTTACTAGAATTCAGGCCATAAATTCCATATGCTTGTATGAATGTCACTTTTTGGGCAATTTAAATTTTTCCTGAGAAGATTTTTTTCTATTGCCAATCATAGTAATCATTTATTACAAAATAACAGAGAATGATAATAATACATTGATTTTTCTGTTGACTTTCCTCTTAGAATAATTTCAGAATTTTTAAGGGACAAATTTCTCACTTGAGAACATCTGATATTTTTAAATGACCTTAACATTTTTCCCCCATAGTGGGATGGAGTCCCTAATGTTTCCTAATTTTTTTTCCTTTGATTTAAGCACAAAAAACTGAAGCCATTTTTTTTATATATTAATATTTAATGAGCAAAATACTATTCTAGAGTTGATTTTGTTTCAGAGATCTAGCTAGTAACTATTATTGCATTTGAAGTATAGTCACTTAGAATTTAAAAGTTAGCCTAATCGATCAGTATTTCAGATACATTTATTTTTAAAACTGTCTATAACTGTGATTTTTAATTCTTGATAGCTTAAGACCAAAACACTTTGGTAGTCTCAACTTTGTAAGTAGCAGTTGTTTTTATTCCTATCCCCTTTCTAAAGTTCTTGTGAGAAAAGTGCTTTATAGCCTGAAAATTTTTTGTAAATTAAAGTTGCTATTAACAAGGGAAGGAAAGGGAATATGCATTTTTAGTATATGGTGTCTAGTTTGTGCCAGGCACTGCTATGTGCTTTTTATAAGTATTATCTCACTTAACCCTCATAATAACTGTATGAGGTAAGTAGCATTATTACCATTTTACAGTTGAGGTAACTGAGACAAATAGAGATTAAATGACTTGTTGATGGTCATATACCTCGCTCACCACCAGTTGTTGGAGTTGTTGGTTATATCCAGGTTATGGAGCCTTTTTTTTATACAAAACTAAGGAAATCAGACTTAATATGCTTAGAAATAAGGAGCTTTTATGGGATTTATAGGTGAGTGGCATGATCTGACTTTTATATTCCAATTTATGTATTGTGTAGGATGGTTTGGGGTAGTGGTCTTACTAGGGAATTGGAGACAAAAGGACCAGTTAGAAAATTATCGCAACAATACAAAGTGAAGACAATGAGGTCCAAAATGAGAGTGGTGGAATTGGAAATGGAAATTTACCTGTTTCTTTTTAAAAAAAATATCTCAAGTTCCCTAACATTATTTTTAGATGGCTTATTTCCTAGACTTTTACCATCCCTCCTTGTCTTTTGGGCGTTCTCCAGATAGTGTTCTTCCTAAAATGTGCTTGTTCTCAACTGAGCACAGCATCCCAAATGTAATCTGATTAGCAGAGAATACAGTGGTACTGTCATTTCCCTCTTTTTGTACACTGTGCATCTTTTAATGTGGCCTCAGGTTGCATTAGATTTCTTGGTTGCTGTTTTTCATCTTCATCATCCTAAGGATAATTTCTGCTTCCTCATATAGCATATTGATTGGGTCCTGAGGTCTTAAAAATCGTAATGTCTTGCTTCCACAGTCATTATTGCTAAAACAAAACAAAAAAACAAAAACAAAACACTGGCCATTGTGTTCTATTTTTATCTCTCTGGTGGTTATGCTGAGTTTAGTATTAATTATAAAGACTCCTAAGGTGATTTAGCTTGGTTGGCTGACATCGTTTTCTTATGGCTTCTTTTCACTCTTTTGTGAGATTATATGTTCATTTATGTCTTACAAATGAGGGTTTTCTGTTATTAACGGCTGCAATTTCTCTCTATTTGACATGAACATTAGCTCATTGCTGCTACTTAGTTGGCTTCCTTGGACCTTTTTGACCTCTTTGCTGTGATGACTTTTATATTGGTTAAGATTCTCTGACATATGATGATAACCTGAGTCAGTGTTTTTACTTTTGTCCATTTTCCATTTTTCATAGTCAACAGTTTTTAAAAACAAGTTAGTTTAAAACTTTTAATATTCTTAACTGTATCATATCTCTAAGTGTGGTGTTGATTCTGTTTTGTGTCCTAATGAGTCAGTGTAGCTGACTCAAATTATAGTTGGTAAATAGGTTTACAGACACATTTATAATCTTGTTTCTTTTTGATTTCATATTCATGCTCATTCTCTTACAGTAATTTTCACATTCATGCTCATTTTTCTTATAGTAATATACTCTTGTTTATGAATTTAAATGCCTGTAATTATGAATGAAAATTAAAATACCTGTGTTAAAATAAGTTAGTTCTAGGTATCACCTTCTCTTTGATGCCTTCTTTTATCTCTTGCAAGTTGTTAGTATTCTGTCCCTCCTGAAATTGCTTGTTATTTTTGTACATATTATACCCACCCATTAGAATAAGTGAATGAATGAAAAAAGGATTAAAATCTTATTACTGAGCATTAAAATAAAAAGAAGTGAGAGTCCTTTTCTTGAAGGAGCTTTTGTTCTAATAGCAAGGGCTACCACATATAGGGTGATGGTGACCATGAAAGGGAGTTTTTACCAGTAGAGTTATAGGAGTGGTGTATATCAAGGTATCACATAGTTGATTGGTTGTGACTCCAGCTAGTTGTATCGGGCATTCATCCTCTAATGGTTTTGGATCGTCTCTATGTTGGAGTTTGGACTGAGTGAATTAACTTTTTCCAATGACTTAAATGGGAATAGGGGATGTCTCAGCTTTGTCTTTGAATTCTCAGTGTCATGTACAAAGTACTAGTTGTGCTAAGCTTTGAAGGAAGCTAAGAGATTAAGCCTGAGGTGATTAAGGAGGGAATCTTAGGGAAGGTGGACAATTTGGGCAAAGTCAGAGAGGCAGGAGGCAAATTGTTGTGAATAGGGAACAACACATTAGCCAGTTTTGCTGAATTGTACAGTGTGTGAAGGTAAATAATGCCTGGTATATATGGCAAGATAGGCTGGAAACAAATTATGAAGGGTTTTAAAATCAAAGTAGTTTGGATTTGATAGTCACTGAAGCTCTTTAAACTGGACACTCATGTGATTGAACCTGTACTTTCATAATGGAATACTGCTTCTGTAGTTGTGTGGAAGATGGATTGGAAAGAATAGACACTGTGGGGCAGGGAGACCAATAGTATAGTACCAATAATTTAGGCCAGTGATCTCCTAAATAAAGGGCTATGACATGACTCCAAGTGGTGGTGTGTAATCAGTTATTTGGATGGTGAGAAGATAGGTTACTTGCTGCTCTCCCTGAGGATACTTAATCATGGAACTTGTTTCCAACATAACCACATCTCTCCCCTTCAACCATCATCAGTTCAGCACTTCCCAATTCTAGCCTCTTTTGTAGCTAAGCTGTTCAGGCTCCTAATTTTCCTCTTTCTGTACTGGGTACCCATAGCAGCAGCTGCCATTGGGAAAACTCCACTGGCAAAATACCTACCCTTTGACTCAATATCATAAAGGGCAGTGATTGATGAGTAATATTTCCCCTCTGATTTTCATTTTGGGTGGGCCAGAGTGAATCACACAAGATGAGTGGCCATGAATGAATGGAATGTGCTTTGATTTGCAAATCTAATTATATTATTTTCTACCCCTTCAGCTTTACTCCTCTTCTGAACTTCCCTATTCTTGTCCAGAGAGCCATAATCTTTTCAGTCACTCATCTTCACACCTTCTTTATCATCTTAGACTCATCATGTTCAATCATTATCACATCCAAAGAGTTATCAAATCATTTGATTTTTAGCTATATAACATCTTTTATACTTGTCCCTGTATCTATAGTAATATAACCACCATCTTAGGATCAGAACCTCATCACCTATTGCCTGGACTATTGCTATGACTTAGTCATTGGCTTCCCTGTCTCAAGTCTCTCTCCCTTTCAACTTATCATCCATACAGCTGCCAAAATGATTTTTTCAAAGGCATGAGTCTGGTCATATCACTACTTCCCCCACTTCTAACTCCAGTGGCTCCTTATTGATTCTTGAATAATATATAAATTCCTTTAAATGCTTGACATATAAAACATTTTATAATCTGGTTCTAATCTATATTTCCAGCCTTATTAGTGCTACTTCTCATATACATACAAAAAAGTGTCTTAAAACAATTCTTCTCCTTGATTAGCCACATTAATAAAATTAACTAATTACTAATAAATAATTACAAATTACAAATTTGCCATTTCCCAGAACACACAGAGATCTTTTTGAAAATAATGATGCAAATTTAGTCATGTTTTTCACAAATTTTAAAATAATATTTTAGTGATAACTAAAAGGTTTTATATGCTGTTAAAATTTAAAAATATTGCTTATTTCATCATATCCTTTTAAATCTATTTATATATTTAAATGTTCATATATGTTAGTTCAGTAATACAGGCATGCAATTTATAATTGATATATATGTAGAGAACAAATGGTTATATATAATATACATTTTTTTTTTTTACTGCTAAAGGCGTGTGATCAAAACAGTTTTAGAAACATCTGGTGTAGGTGAGAAATGAAGGCCTGAAGTAGACTGTGGCTTGTACCTGGAGAAATTGGGATGTTGTGATGATAGAAGGACAAAATTTGGCAAGAGATTAGATATTTAGGGTGAAGGAGAAAAAAATTATTGAGATTGACTCAGTAAAATAAAATAAAATAAACCTTGGTGACTTGAAGGAGATAATGTCCAGGTGTGTGCTGGTATGGGTTTAACAATTGACTGTGTAAAAAAATTTAATTCGTGATGAACTTTTAAGATTAATCTGCATTATTAATATTTTCTCTATCACTGTCTTAAGTCTAGAACGTTATCAGAAAAATAAATCAGTATGTAGTATTTTTTGATTTCTAAGATGTAAGTGCTCACACTCAAAATTTAACTCTCAACTCTAAGAAGCCAGTTTGAGCTGACTTGTAGCACACACACTTCTGGGTCCTTGAATGAAATAGGAATAATAGAAAGAGGGATTCGGTTTGAAGAAAGATGATGAGTTTCTGTTTTGGATATGTTGAGTTTGAGTTGACTATATGGGACATATTCTGGATGCCCACAGTTGCCTGTCTAGCACTTGGTTGGTAATGTGGTACTGGAACTCAGGAGAGAGACTAAGGTTGGATTTAGAAATTTGGCAGTCATCTGAATACATGGACATTGATATCACTAAGAGAGAGAAGATATAGAGGGAAGAAAGCCCAGTCCAGAGGTCTGGGATACCCTCTCACCTTGAGAGCAGGGCATGGTTGATGATCCAGTGGAGGGTGCATATCAGCAAAAAACTATGTGAGAAAACTTAGTGAGAAGAGAGTGTTCAGGAGGAAAGGGAGGGTGGTCAGCAGTGTTACCTGCTGTAGAAAGTCAAGAGGGAGGAGGATTGATTGAAGATTGGACACTGGATTTCGCCATTCAGAGATTATTAATAATTTTGGAGGGAGCAGTTTCAGTTGAGTGGTGAGACCAGAAACTGGATGGCCAGGGTTTGAAAACTGAGACGAAGTAGTATGAAGCTTTTGTCAGTCAGTGAACAAATACTAAGTGCCTAATATATGCCAGGCACAGCCTTAAGCTGGGAGATAAAAAGAAAGGAAAAAGTCCTGCCCTCCAGGAATTCACAATCTTATGGGAGAAGACTGCATATAGAAAGAAGATGAAAAGGGAGGGAGGAGATGAGAACCTGGCCCTGAGGCATGAGAAAGTCCTGTTGAGTGCAGTTGGGCCGAGAATGTAGAGAAGTCTGCCCTGGGCACCTTCCTAGGAGGGGTAGGAGGAGGGATTTGTTTTGTCTTTTTGAATCTAAGCCCCATATTCCCCTTTCTTACTCAAGGGTATTGATGAGGTATGAACTTCAGGGTTGATGTGACCTTGTAGGATAAAAAGGTAGAGTGAGTCCAGAACAGTTCAGCCAGGTTGAAAATGAAGACACTTGCTGCTCTGGGTGGCCTCCTTAAATAGAGCATCTGGGAAGAGAAGTCTTTGATCCAGATCTCTTTTTATAGATGTGGAATATATGGCACAATGCATTGGTTTACTCAGCCACAGAGGTTGCAGAATTGTGATTTGAACATAGATCTCCAATTCAGTGCTTTTTCACAGTGCTGACCTAAGTCTTTATTCCCTCCTTAGCATTGAAATCAGAGTATCAAATTATATATTGGTTTGGTTTGGAACATTTTTAAAGGTTTAAAGAGTTTTTTTTTTCTTCATTCTCTTCAATGTAGGACATGAGTATTGAAGAATTTGAATAGGCAGAAAGGTGACTTTTTTTTGAGGTCTTCTTGAGAATTTCATCCTCTGATGAAAGATATCTTACTGTCTATTATTGATTTGGTACTTATCAATTTAATTTGCTGTATTGCTAGTTTTATTTAAGCTCCTTGAGTAGGGGAATATTTTTAATGTTATTTTTTCCCCCACTGCTCTACCTTCTGACATGATACAGTGCTTTATGTATGCAGTTTAAGTATTTAAAGACAACAGAGCTAAAATTTGTAACATAAGTTTTCTAATCTATAGTCACTGCTCTCTCCATAACTCTTTTAAGGGCTGAGTTTCATAAATGAGATTAAACAACACTAGTTCTTGGTCGTGGTTATTTCTCACATGGTAGAGCATAAGGAGATTAGAAAAAAGAATTAGAACCATTCAGGGGTACTTGTGTCATGGATTACCAAAATGTTATACCCTTAAGCATTATTGGTAGTGCAGAATATTAGTTTAAAATTATTAAGGGTAGCAAAGAAGAAATATCGGCCTGTCGCTTCAAATTCAAACTGCAGTTTTGAAAGATACTCATTATTAGCACCTCCTTACATGTAACCCTATATGTCCTGTACCCCTACTTGCTTTTCTTTTTTGCCCATACTTTTGGGGTTCCCAACCTCACTTTCCCAAACTTCTGTACATGTAGGACTTATTTCTTAGATTTATATTAGTAAAATTCACATGCTTTTCCCCTAAAGGTTTATGTCAGTAGATTTACAGGTTATGCTAACATGCAGATTCTGTATAATAATTTAAATTTTTTCCATGAGGCAGTATTTATTTCTTGTGAAAATTGTAGGCAAATTTCCTTTTATCCAGAATAGTTTAGAGAAGATGTATTCTCGTTGATGCGTCGATCATCTTACAATATGTAATATTGCAAGTATCATTCCTTTTTAAAAATTGCAAATATGAAACATCTGCTATGTACCAGGCATTGTGTTAAATGCTTTACAAATATTATTTCTTTGGTCTTCACAACATCCCTGGGGGGTAAGTGCTCTTACTAACATCATTTTACAATTGAGGAAATGGAGGTAGATAGAGATTAAGTGATTTATACAGGGTCTCATACTTAGTATTTGAGGTTGGATTTGAATTGTCTTTTTGAATCTAAGCCCCATATTTTATTCACTGAGTGCCATCTTGATCCTCTAGTGGCATACCCCATAAATTGTTTTGAGATAAAGGATTACTACTAGTTAATTTACTTGTTATATATATTCAAGGTTTTATGAAGGCAGATTTAATAAAATTCCAGGACCCTTAAAGTTGACTCTCTTGACTAATAAATTTTAAACAAGGAATAGGGAATTTAATCTTTTCCCTTCTCCATCCCATCTCTTGGAATTTTTTCCCATTCTTTAAGACCCAACTGAAATTATACCTTCTCCATGAAGCCTTTAGTGATCCCCCACCCAAATGGAAAAGATCTGGCATCCTTTTGTCCTCACATTACCAAAATGTTATACCTTTAAGCATTATTGGTATTGCAGAATATTAGTTTAAAATATTAAACTAATTTAATTAATTCATTTAATTAAACTAATATTAGTTTAAAATATTAAACTAAAAAGAATAAAACTGTTGCGTCACAGTTTTCTTATGTTCTTATCTTAATCTGTAATATAGTTATTTATATATTTCTAATATAGCATTGTGTACTTGCCTGTTAAAACTAGAGTAATTATAATTTCATAAGACAGTTGTTGTGATGAAAACATTTTGTAAATCTTAGAACATCACATAAATGAGAACGATTATTAGTAGTAATACTCATTTCCAACTAGTTGGCAAAAGCAGGTCATATAAGATTGATGAAGACATTTTACCAATAGAGCCTTTAAAAAGTTAAATTTACAAATAGCTGGTTTTGAAAGACATGTGGTTTGTGTAAACAAACTCCTAGGTATTTGTTACAATGTGTATTAAGTATGATGTTGTATCAGCAATGCCATATTCACAATGCCTATAGAGATTACAAATATGCTGATATAATTATCCATCACAAAATACCTCATGCTTGCCATATGGGGAAATAAACTAGAAAATTTAAGATACCAAAAGACTGAGTCCCAAAACCAGAAAGTGAAAGCCATCAGAGTAGTTATGATATTGGCACAGATAGATAAAGTAGAAAGCACCCACATTCTCAAGCCTTTAAAACAGAACAGGCTACCTCAGGCAAAGGTCCTCCTCTCCCCACGCACAGCAACCACCCAGTGTCTGGGAAGCGCGCTCCCAGCAGCTCCGGCCCCTGGCAGTCCTCAGCAGGAGTCCTTAGCAGAAAGTCCTTAGCAGTCCTAACTCAAAAAGGGCTTCACGCTGCCGCTGCCTCTGCTGCTGCCACCGCCGTCGCAACCACCGCCAGCCACCACAGGACCGCTAGCTCGGCTTTCGCTTTCCCTCACTCTCACTTTCCCTGGCTTTCGCTTTCGCTTGCTCCGCCCCTTCCTCCTACATCAGCACGTCCTTGGCTTTCGCTTTCTCTGGCTTTCGCTTTCTCTTGCTCTGCCCCTTCCTGCTATGTCAGCACGTCCATGGGGCATGGAAGATCTTTAAATCCCATAACCCTTACAGATGTATAACATGAAATGCAGTCCTGAATAGCCCACTGAACTGGGATTTGGAAGACTTTTGTTCTCAGTTTGGCTACTTTGTGATTTTATGTCACTTCACCTTTCATAACCTGTTTGCTTTTGTGGAAAAGAGTAGTGTTAGCTTAGATAATACTTAAAGTCCCATCTACTGCACTCATGTTCTGTGATCCTTTGATTTTAAGTGGTGCAAAAGACATTATTTAAGGACATTTTGAATGAAAAAGGACTAGTTTAGGTTTCAAAACTAGAAGGAAACAGATGTGTAGAGTGTAAATGCTAAAATGATGATGATGATGATGATGATGATAAACAGACCTTCAAGGATTTGGGTAGATTCCCTATCATTTGTTTTGTTTTTGTTTTAAACAAGGACAAGAATCATATGGAGGAAAAATGATGAAGTTGTAATCTTTTTATAAAAAATATTTATTTTTAGTTTTTAACACTCATTTCCATAAGATTTTGAGTTTCAGATTTTCTCCCCCCTACCCCAATATAGCATGCTTTCTGATTATCCCTTCCCCCAGTCTACACTCCCTTCTATCATGTACCCACCATCCACTTCCCCCTTATTTTCTTATGGGGCAAAATAGATTTCTAAACCCCATTCATTGCCTGTATATCTTATTTCCTAGTTGCATGTAAAAACAATTTTTAACATTTGTTTTTAAAAGTTTGAGTTCCACATTCTCTCCTTTCTTTCCTCCCCACCCCCTCAAGGCAAGCAATTCAGTATAGTTATGCAAAATACTTACCCTTATAGTCACCTTGTCAAAGACATTTACCTCCATCCTGTCCCAACCACTTATTCTATTTTCTCTTTGACCCTGTCCCATTTCAAGTGTTTGCTTAGTACTACCCCCTCCCCCAATCTTTTTTCCCTTCTATCACCCCCACTCTTTTCCCCTTCCCCCCTACATTCTTGTAGAGTAAGATTCATAATTGAGTGTGTATGTTCCATCCTTAAGCCAAATCCGAAGAGAGTAAGGTCCATTTATTCCCTCTCACCTCCCTCCCTTCTCCTCCATTGTGAAACCTTTTTCTTGCCTCTTTTATGTGAGATAATTTATCCCATTTATCATTCTATCTCTCCTTTTCTCCTTTTCTCAATATATTCCTCTCTCACCCCTTAATTTTGTTTTTAGATACCGTTCCTTCATATTCGACCTCACTCTGTACCCTCTATCTGCATACATACATGCATATATACATGTGTACATACACACAAACATACACATATATTTCCTCCAACTACCCTAAATCTGAGAAAGGTCTCATGAATTACAAATATCTTCTTTGCATGTAGGAATGTAAACAGTTCGACTTTGATAAGTCCCTTACCATTTCCCTTTCCTGTTTAGCTTTTCCGTGCTTCTCTTGATTCTTATATTTGAAAGTCAAATTTTCTGTTCAGTTCTGATGTTTTCATCAAGAGTACTCAAAAGTCCTTTATTTCATAAAATATCCATTTCCCCCCTGAAGTATCATACTTAGTTTTGCTGGGTAGGTGATTCTTGGTTTTAATCCCATAATCCCATCTCCTCTGACCCCTGGAATGTCATATCCCAAGTTCTTTGATCTCTTAATGTAGAAGCTGCTAGATCTTGTGCTATCCTGATTGTATTTCCTCAGTTTTCAAATTTTTTTCTTTCTGGCTGTTCGCAGTATTTTCTCCTTGACCTGAGAACTCTGGAATTTGCCTACAATATTCCTAGTAGTTTTCCTTTTGGGATCTCTTAGAAGTTGTAATCTTTATCAGTTGGAGCATGTAACAATGAAATCATAAGTAATTCATTTTTATCAAATTATCTGTCATTATATAAACCTAGTGAAAAGTTCCATTTGATACTTTGTTAAATAGAGTGGTTATTTATTTATTTATTTGTTTTTTTGGCTTTTTTAGAGGGGGGAGGGCAGGGCAGTTGGGGTCAAGTGCTTTGCCCAAGGTCACACAGCTAGTAAGTGTTAAGTGTCTGAGGCCACATTTGAACTCAGGTCCTCCTGACTCCAGCGCTGGTACTCTATTCACTGTACCACCTAGCCACCCTAGAGTGGTTATTTTTAAATGAACTTTTCTGGTGGAATATTTTACCCTGACTTACTTTTGTGTATTAATATTTTTAATAATGTATATCTTGAGGTAGAATTATTAATAGCTATTTGTGAAATTTTGTTGACAGGAGTACACCAGAACTTAAGTTAAGTATAATTAATTTTGGAATATTTACTTTAAGGAATAGAAGTAATTCTTCTGTATATTGTGAAAAACTCATTTTGCAAAAGTGCTTCAATAGTTGAAATTGTTCTCATATCTTAGGTTTTTATGGTGCTTATAGTTTTCAGAGAGTTTTCTTATATATTATCCATTTAATCACATATATTATCTTATTTCTTATATATTATTGACTTCACTGGACCGCAGTTTCCTCATTTGTAAAATAAATCTGTTAAACTGAGTTTCCAAGGTTCTTTCTAGCTTTAGAGTTATGTCACTACAGCAGCTGAGCTGGTAGAGAATAAAAAAATCCTTTCTTTGAAGGACTGCACTAACTATACTCCACAAAGTTTTGAATATTATCTTATTCATTGTTATTTAATACTGTTATTAGTTTGCATCATTTGTTCTTTGATCCTGTTATTTTGGATAACATTTTAAATTACCATAATAATTTTTGTCTTTTGTTCCTGTTTCAGTCAGTGAGTCTGTAGGGTATTTTTTATCATCTGTTATGTGCTAGGCATTGTGCTAAGCATTAGAGATACATGAAGAGACATATATAGTCTCTAAACTTGAAGTGCTCTGAATCTAATGGGTGAGATCACAAACAGATATCCAGAGCAGCTGGATGGAGTAAAAGGCTTGGAGTCAGGCCTTTAACCTTAGTTAAAATCCAACCTGCAAACACCTGGGCAAGTCACTTAACCTCTGTTTGCCATAGTTTCCTTATCTGCAGATTGGAGATAATAAACCTACCTACCTCTCCATATTGTTGGGAGGATTAAAATGTTAAATGCTTTGCTCTGTGCCAGTCTGGTAGTAAGTGCTGTATAAATGTTAACAATCATTATTCTGTACAAACAAGCTATACATAGGATAAATAGGAAATAAGAGAGGGGAAGCATTAGAATTAAGAAGAATTGGGAAAGACTTCCACTAGAAGGTGGGATTTTAGTTAGGAATTGAAGGAATCCAGTTGACACAGATGAGGAAGGAGGAAGACATTCCAACCATGAAGGACAGCCAGAGAAAATTCTTGGAGCTGAGACATATAGTGCCTTATTTGTGATTAGTAAGGAGGCCCAGGTCACTGGATCAAAGAGTATGTTTAGGGTAGGTTGTGGGGAGGGGGTGATGGAGAAGATATAGTGTGTAAATAGATGGAAAGATTGAGGCTAGGGGGTTGGGTTATAATTAAATTTGAATACCAAACAGAGGATTTTGCATTTGCTCCTGGAGGTGAGGGGGAGACAATAGAATTTAGTCAGTAGAGTGGTTGATATGGACAGATATACACCTGAGGAAAATCACTTTAATAGCTGAATGAAGGACAAACTATTGTGGAGAGAGAATTGTGGCAGGAAGACCAACCAGTAGGCCATTGTAATAATTCAAACAGTGGTCTGTCACCCTGAGATGATGAGCTCCTACACCAAGGTGGTAAGTATATTAGAGGAGAGAAGAGGTATTGCCAAAGTAAAGTGGACAGGTCTTGGCAATGGATTGGCTGTAGGGGGTGAGAGATGGTGAGGAGCCAAAGACCCCTAGATTGAGAAACTGGGAGGACAGTAGTGCCCTTGACAGTAATTGGGATGTCTGGAAGGAGGTGGGGAGGAGTTCCATTTTTAACAGCTATTGTATGTAAAAAGCAATATGACCTAGTAGAGAGAATTTAGGACTTGGTGCCAGGTAGCCCTGAGTTAAAATTCTGCCTGCGATACTTTTTTTGAGATTCTAGTAACTTTACCTTTCTGTTCTAAATCATCTCTTTTAAAATTACAAATTATAGACAGGTTGTGATCTAGGGTAGTGGAGAGCACCACCACACTGTCAAATGCTCTTCTTTAAATACATGCATTAATAGATTGTATTGTATTATAAGTTGGAGAGTAGGCTCCATTAGGGTAATGACTGTATATTATCTGAACTTTTTGATTCTCCTCTCTATCAAAATACTCTGCTTAAGAATATTTGTAGAATTAAATTGAACATAATCCTAAATGGTAGACAGTTCAATTAATTATTGTCTTTGCATTGTTTTTAGGCTTATATTTGATTATGAGTAAGTTTGATATTTTGAAAATTAATCATAATTTAAACAAAAATAATGAAACCATTTTTCCATTCTGTTCTAATGAAAGCATCTCATCTCAGTCCACTGTGAAAAAGACCAGCATGCTCCAGATAGTCTTTCATTTTTTATTTGCATTTTGAACATTTTTGAGTGACTGATTCACTTAAATATTTTGATTCAAAAGGCTTTTTACAGAACTTGTACTAGTGCTAAAGTTTTCTGGGGAACCCATAGAGTGTTAATTTTTTTCCTTAGCAAATCCACACACATCCTATGCATCCTTAACTCTATTTGATCAGGAACTTTTTAAGTTTTCTATACTTAGTGTAAGAGTTATTCTCTTCTGGTTTAAGTTTCAAATATTTTTTAATTATGTTAGGTGGTTTGGGTGACTTGATTGATTTATTCAACTATTCTCTCCTTTTTATATGAAAAGTAGTTGAACTTACTCAATTAACTCCCATCTATACATTAATATGAATGTGATGAGCATTTCTAATTTGTCAGAGACTATTATATTCTATTACAGGTAGTGGGGAACAGTGAAACAATCGCTGCTGTCAAGGGACTTCTCATTCTTTAGGGGAAAGAAAAAAACCTGAACACATTTAAGTAAATATAAAATATGTACTAAATAATTATAAGTTAATTTTCTTGAGGAAGACAGTAATAGCTAGAGGCTGGGGGATCAATAAAGACTTCATATAGTAAGGAAGTGGCATGGTCTCTTGGTTGATAACAGGTTAAGGTAAGGACAAAGAACAATCAGTAACAGATTGTTCTTTTGTTACACTCATCATCTTCGTGACTTCCCAGAACATAACTTTTTTCTAGCTACCACTCTCATATATGTGCTGTCTCTCTTATTAAAGTATAAGCTCTTTGAAGGTAAGGATTGTATTGATTCAGTTTAAGGGGTTCAGTGCCACCCCTCCCCCCAAGACCCCAGTACTGGACAGGATCATCTGGAATGAATCCCCATTGAACATGGTATTGTCATCAACTGGGATGACATGGAGAAGATCTGGCATCATACTTTCTACCATGAGTTCTGTGTGGCCCCTGAAGAGCACCCTGTGCTGCTCACAGAAGCCCCCCTGAACCCCAAAGCCAACAGAAAAAATGACTCAGACTATGTTTGAGACCTTCAATATCCCAGCCATGTACTTTGCCATCCAGGCTGTGCTGTCCCTCTATGCTTCTGGTCGTACCACTGGTATTGTGATGGACTCTGGTGATGGTGTGACCCACACTGTGCCCATCTATGAAGGTTATGCCCTTCCCCACGCCATCCTCCCTCTGGATCTGGCTGGCCATGATCTGGTGGACTGCCTCATGAAGATCGTGACCGAGAGAGGGTAGTTTCACCACCACAGCTGAGAGGAAAATTGTGCGTGACATCAAGAAGAAGCTGTGTTATGTTGCCCTAGACTTTGAGCAGGAGATGGCCACTGCTGCATCCAGCTCCTCTCTGGAAAAGATCTATGAGCTCCCTGATGATCAGGTTATCACCATTGGCAATGGGAGGTTCCGATGCCCAGAAGCTCTCTTTCAACCATCTTTCTTAGGTATGGAATCCACGAAATTACCTTCAACTCAGTCATGAAGTGTGATGTTGACATCTGTAAGGATTTATGTGCCAACACCGTATTGTCAGGTGGTACTGATGGGGGGAATGGCAATAGGTTATACAGGGACTCTGATCAAGATCAATGACCAGAATCCCTGCGATTCAGTCTGGAAAGAATTCAGTAGGCCCAAGCAATCTTGAAGTCAGGATTGTAAAAGTTTATTGTTACACTTTTACAGAGGGCAAGAGTTCTTAGGGAACCTGCAAGTTTATTGAAGTCATAGGTATAGTTTTTAAGGAGTCCCAACAGTAAATCAGGTGTCAATTATGCTATGGTGAGTAAGGGTGGGATTAGGGAGGAGTTAAGGAGTGGTCAGTGCTTAAAGGAACATGCACTTTTAATATCAACTGCCAGGTGTATTACCCATAATTCACTGGGAAATAGCCCAAGGGTGGGCTACCTGGAGGTGTGGTTTTAGGCTTGAAATGTCACTAAGTCAGCTAGCGGAGGGAGAGGTGCCTAGTCTGCCACCCATCAGTGTCATGTTTGACCAGATGGATGTTGGGAACCAAGGCTAATGGAGACTCATTATGTGTATAATTGGCTAAGGAGTTAACTTACAGATAGTGCATTGAAGGATTCATAGGTACAGCTGGCCACTGTGCTAGGGGGAGATAACATCTGCCTAAGCTAAAATGTTTATAGATGATTTAGTGAAGGATTCATAGGTGTAGCTTGTTATTGTTCCAAGCAGAATTAAGCAGTTCATGAGTTGTTGCTGTGCAGAGTGCTGGCAGGGGGGAGGGGCGGAGTTAATGCTCTGAGACTGGGGCAGGAGAATGTGATTTTATGGACTGGTTTTACAAATTGATTTTACAAACTGATGTTACAAACTGATATTACAGACTTATGTTACAGACATAGATCCCAAGCACCCCACCAGTACCACCATGTACCCAGGCATTGCTGACAGGATGCAGAAGGAGATTACAGCCCTAGCTCCCAGCATAGTGAAAATCAAGATCATTGCCCAACCTGAGCCCAAATACTCTGTCTGGATTGGAGGCTCCATCCTGGCGTCTCTTTCCACCTTTCAGCAGATGTGGATCAGCAAGGAGGAGTATGATGAATCTGGCCCCTCCATTGTTCACCACAAATGCCTCTAAACGGACTGTTTTTTTTTCCCATTTTTTTTTGTCAAAGGGTGTGACATGATGACATGATAATTGCCCCCAAAAAGAGATGAGATTGACATGGCTTTACTTGTTTTTGTTTTTGGGGGCACTTGACTCAGGATTTAAAAACTGAAATGGTGAAGGTGATGAGTAGTCTAAGTATGCTGGAGGCAAACATCCCCAAAGTTCTACAGTGTGTCTTCAGGACTCTGATTGTACTTTTGTTATTGTTTTTTTAATAGTCATTCCAAATACCGTATAATGCATTGTTACAGAGTTACAAGCCTCCTGTGAAGGCTGTCCTCTGCTAGAGCAAAGGAGTGACAAAATAACAAAGATCCAGATGGGGAGGGGGGAGAGGGGAAGGTACTAATACTGCTTTAAATGTAAATTATGGAATCCTTTAAAAAAAAAAAACTTTTTGTATCTTCTGCCTTAATACTTGTTCCTTTTTTAAATTGTCAGCCATTTTGAATGGCCCCTTAAATTCCTTCCCTGCCCCCAACATAGATGTGAATGAGGACTTTTATAGTCTCCCATCGAGTTTTGAGATTGGTGCCAGTTCTTGGGGGAGGGGAGGAGCTTTACTTTTACACTGACTTAAGACCAGTTCAAAATAAAAGTGCACATGTTAAAGAAAAAAAAAATCTTACCAAACTGGCTCTAACCTAACTTTCCAAACTTTTTTCTTCCTTACCTACTTAATGATTAAAGATAAATTGGCCTATTTGCTATTTCTTATGCAAAGTACTTTATTTCTTAATTCTGTGCATTTTCACAGGATGTCTCCCATGTTTGGAATATACTTTCTCTTTACTTTTCCCCTTGAAATCCTTAGCTCTATTCAAGGCTCAAAACTCAAGTGCTGCACACTTTAAAAAGCCATTCTTGGCTCACAGTCATTAATGTTTCCCTGCCAAATTACTTTTATTTCCTTTATATATTTAAAAGATTGACTTATTTCTGTACTTGTGATTTTCCCTCTGTAGCATATAGACTCTCTGCCGGCAGGAGGAACCTACCATCTCTCAAAGCAGCCCATTCTACTTTTGGGTAGCTCTGGTTGTTAGTAATTTTTTTCCTGAAATCAGATTTAAAATTACCTCTTAATAGTTTCAGCTCATTGTTCCTTCTCTGTGAGGACAAAACTGAGAAAATGTAATCATTTTATTTTGTAGATGGTGCCTTAGGTGCTATCATTCATAGTATACCTATAGTGGGGGAGAAAATTTAATTAAAGGGGATGTCAGTACTTGTTCACTTTAATAATTGAATAATTTTTATCATTGTTTAGATACTGCCTTGCTGAAAGTGCACCAACCAGTATGGTTCACTAGTCTGAGGTATTTTCACTAGTCTTTGAGGAGTTCAGCCTTAGTAAAACTTGGCCTTTAGACTGAGCAAAACAGTTTAAAACTGACAAGCTCCAGAACAAATGCACATAAAATTAATTTCTGTGCATTGTCTTTCTCCCCTTCAGTTTTTTAGTGTTGGTCACAGTGAGCTTTATTTTTTATTTTTTTTTAATTTTGCTTCCACCTGGATATAAATTTAGTTCTTTCTAGTTCTTTCTCTGGATGCACGTTTTTCTCTCCATCATGCGTCTTTTGGGATTGACTTATATCCCTGCATTGTTGAGAAGAGTCCAGTCTATCAAAGTTGGTCATAACACATACGTTGTGTCTGTAATTGTGTACAAATTCCTCCTGGTTCTACTCTTCTCATTTAGCATCAGTTCTTTTAAGCCTCTCCAGGTAAATATGAAGACCGCCTGCTCCCCGTTTCTTATAGCGCAATAATATTCCATAACATGCATATACCACAACTTGTTCAGCCATTCCCCAATTGATGGACACCCCCTTAATTTCCAATTCTTTGCCACAACAAAAAGAGCTGCTATAAACATTTTTGTACATATGGGTCTTTCTCCCATTTCTATGATCTCTTTGGGATATAACCCTAGGAGTGGTATTGCTGGATCAAAGGGTATGAAAGTATTTATAGCCCTTTGGGCATAGTTCCAGATTGCTTTCCAGAAAGGCTGGATCAGTTCACAACTCCACCAACAATGTGTTCCAGTTTGCCCACATCCTCTCCAGCATTTGTCATTTTCCTGTTTTGTCATCTTAGCCAATCTAACTGGTGAGATGTGGTACCTCAGAGTTGTTTTGATTTGCATTTCTCTAATCAATAGTGAATTAGAGCATTTCTTCATGTGCTTACAGATAGCTTTAATTTCTTTCTCTGAAAACTGCCTGTTCATATCCTTTGACCATTTATCAATTGGGGAGTGACTTGTATTCTTATAAATTTGACTCAGTTCTCTGTATATTTTAGAGATGAGTCCTTTGTCAGAGACATAGGTTGTAAAGATTCTTTCCCAATTTCCCACCTCCCTCCTAATCTTGGTTACATTGGCTTTATTTGTACCGAAACTTTTCAATTTCATGTAGTCAAAATTATCCATTTTACATTTTATAATGTTCTCTAATTCCTGTTTCGTCATAAAGTCATTCCCTCTCCACAAGTCTGATAGGTAAACTATTCCTTGTTTTAGCAGACTGCTTACAGTATCAACCTTTATACCTAGATCATGAACCCATTTAGACTTGATTTTGGTATATGGTGTTAGATAATGGTCTATGTCCAGTTTCTGCCATACTATATTCCAGTTTTCCCAGCAGTTTTTGTCAAATAGTGAGTTCTTATCCCAAAAACCAGGGTCTGGGGGTTTATCAAACAATACATTACTGTAGTCGTTGACTTCTGAATCTCGTGTGCCTAATCTATTCCATTGATCCACTCCTCTATTCCTAAGCCAGTACCAAGTAGTTTTGATGACTGCTGCTTTATAGTACAGATTGAAATCTGGTAAAGCTAGTCCACCTTCCCTAGAATTTTTTTTCATTAATCCCCTTGATATTCTGGACCGTTTATTCTTCCAGATGAATTTTGTTACTATTTTTTATAACTCTATAAAGTAGTTTTTTGGTAAATTAATTGGTATGGCACTAAATATATAATTTAATTTAGGTAAAATTGTCATTTTTATTATATTAGCTCGACCCAGCCATGAGCAATTGATATTTTTCCAATTAGTTAGATCTGACTTTATTTGTGTGAAAAGTGTTTTGTAGTTATGATCATACAGGTCCTGGGTTTGTTTTGGCAGGTAGATTCCCAAATATTTTATAATGTCTACAGTAACTTTAAATGGGATTTCTCTTTCTACTTCTTGCTGTTGAGTTTCATTGGAAATATATAGGAATGCCGAGGATTTATGTGGGTTTATTTTATATCCTGCAACTTTGCCAAATTTATTTATTGTCTCAAGCAGTTTTTTACTTGATTCTCTAGGATTCTCTAAGTATATCATCATATCATCTGCGAAGAGTGATAACTTGGTCTCTTCTTTGCCTAACTTGATTTCTTTGATTTCTTTTTCTTCTCTAACTGCTACTGCTAACATTTCTAGTACCAGATTAAATAAGAGGGGTGATAGTGGACACCCTTGTTTCACCCCTGATCTTATGGGAAATGCTTCCAGCTTCTCCCCATTGCATATAATACTTGCCGATGGGTTTAAATAGATGCTACCTATTATTTTAAGGAAGGCTCCATTTATTCCTATACTTTCTAATGTTTTTAATAGGAATGGATGTTGTATTTTCTCAAAAGCCTTTTCTGCATCTATTGAGATGATCATGTGGTTTCTGCTAGTTTTATTGTTGATATGCTCAATTATACTGATGGTTTTCCTAATATTAAACCATCCTTGCATTCCTGAAATAAATCATACCTGATCAAAGTGTATTATTCTTGAGATAAGTTGCTGTAGTCTTTTGGCTAGTATTTTATTTAGAATTTTTGCATCTATATTCATGAGGGAGATTGGTCTATAATTTTCTTTCTCTGTTTTATCTCTTCCTGATTTAGGTATCAGTACCATATTTGTGTCATAAAAAGAATTTGGTAGGACTCCTTCTTCACTAATTTTCCCAAATAATTTGTAGAGTATTGGAATCAATTGTTCTTTAAATGTTTGATAGAATTCACTAGTGAATCCATCTGGCCCTGGAGATTTTTTCCTAGGGAGGTGACTGATGGCTTGTTCAATTTCTTTTTCTGAGATGGGATTATTTAAGTAATTTACTTCCTCTTCAGTTAATCTGGGCAACTTGTATGTTTCTAAATATTCATCCATTTCCCTAAGATTGTCAAATTTATGTGCATACAATTGGGAAAAATAATTCCTAATTATTGTTTTGATTTCCTCTTCATTGGAGGTAGATTCACCCTTTTCATTTTTGATACTCATAATTTGGTTTTCTTCTTTCTTTTTTTTATCATATTGACTAAGGGTCTATCAATTTTGTTGGTTTTTTCATAAAACCAGCTCTTGATTTTATTTATTAGTTCAATAGTTTTCTTAATTTCGATTTTATTAATCTCTCCTTTAGTCTTCAATATTTCTAGTTTAGTATTTAATTGGGGATTTTGAATTTGTTCTTTTTCTAGGTTTTTTAATTGCATGCCCAATTTGTTGAGCTCCCTTTTCTCTAATTTAATCACGTATGCACTCAGGGATATAAAACTTCCCCTAAGAATTGCCTTTAATGCATCCCACAAATTTTGGTATGTTGTCTCATTATTATCATTCTCTTGAATGAAATTACTGATTGTTTCTATAATTTCTTGTTTGACCCACTCATTCTTTAGGATCAAATTGTTTAATTTCCAGTTAGTTTTTAGTCTGTCTTTCCCTGGCCCTTTATTGCAAATAATTTTTATTGCATCATGATCTGAGAATGATGCGTTTAATATTTCTGCCTTACTGCATAGAATTGTGAGGTTTTTGTGCCCTAGAACATGGTCAATTTTTGAATATGTGCCATGAACTGCTGAGAAGAAAGTATATTCCTTTTTATCCCCATTCAGCTTTCTCCAGAGATCTATCATACCTATCCTCTCTAAAATCCTGTTCACTTCCTTAACTTCTTTCTTGTTTATTTTGAGGTTGGATTTATCAAGTTCAGAGAGGGGGAGATTAAGGTCTCCCACTAGTATAGTTTTGCTATCTATTTCTTCCTCTAATTCCTTTACCTTTACCTCTAGGAATTTGGATGCTACACCACTTGGTGCATATATGTTAAGTAGTGATATTGCTTCATTCTCGATGGTACCTTTTAACAGGATATAGTTTCCTTCCTTATCTCTTTTAATTAGGTCAATTTTTGCATTTGCTTTATCTGAGATAAGGATTGCTACCCCTGCTTTTTTTTTACTTTAGCTGAGGCATGATATATTTTACTCCAACCTTTTACCTTTACCTTGTGTGTATCCCTCTGTTTCAAATGTGTTTCTTGTAAACAGCATATTGTAGGATTATGATTTCTAATCCATTCTGCTATCCGTCTCCGTTTTATAGGAGAGTTCATTCCATTCACATTTACAGTTATGATTGTTATATGTTTCTTTCCCCTCATCCTATTCCTGCCCCTGTTAATGTTCGTATTTTCCCTCCCTTCTCCCTTCCCCCCCTTATTAGTTTTCCTTTTCACCACCGCCTCCCTCAGTGTTCCCTTTTCGGCCCCCCTCCCTTTTCCTCCCCTTTTCCCCTTACTACTTACCTCCCTACAAATCACTCCCACCCCCCTTTTGTAACCCTTTCCCCCTCCTACTGCCTGTAGGATATTGTTATACTTAATGAGGTATGCAATTTTTTCTTCGCATCAAGAATCACAGGAATAGATCTCATGCGAAGCTCCTCTCCCTCCCCTCTTTCCCTCTAAAATGATGTGTGTTCTCCTTGTTTACCTTTCTAAGTCACTGTTGCTTCTCGTAATTGGAGGTTGAATTTTCCATTGAGTTGTGGCTTTTTTATCAAGAAGGTCTGGAACTCTGTTATATCATTGAATGACCATCTCTTTGCCTGGAAGAATATGCTCAGTCTCGCTGGGTATGTGATCCTTGGTTGTAATCCGAGCTGTTTTGCCTTCCTGAAAATTGTATTCCACTGCCTCCGATCCCTCAGTGTGGAGGCTGACAAATCCTGTGCAATCCTCACTGTGGACCCTCGATATTTGAATTGTTTCTTTCTGGCCGCATGAAGTATTTTCTCTTTTATCTGGTAGTTCTGGAGTTTGGCCACAACATTTCGAGGATTTTTCAGTTTGGGATCTCTTACAGCAGGTGTCCGGTGGATTCTGTCAATTTCTATTTTCCCCTCAGGTTCTAGTATCTCAGGTCAGTTTTCCTGAACGAGCTCTTGGAGAATGTTGTCCAGGCTCATTTTTTCATCGTAATTTTCTGGTAGGCCTATGATTCTCAGATTATCTCTCCTGGATCTGTTTTCCAGGTCAGTTATTTTTTCTTTGAGGTATTTTACCTCTTTTTCTAATTTTTCATTTTTGTTGTTTTGCTTGGCTAATTCTTGGTTCCTCATAGAGTTATTTGTTTCCATTTGGTTAATTCTGGTTTTTAGCAAGTCATTTTCCTTGGTTAATTTTTGAAGCTCCTTTTCCATATCATACACTTTTCTTTTTATAGAGATGTTTTCCTCATTATAATGTTTTTCGAATTCTGCTATTTTTGTTTTGAGAGAATTATTCATTTTGTCTTCTATCTCTCTCATTTTGCCACAGTGAGCTTTAAAGGAATATTTGGGACAGATTTTTTTAACTGATCTCTTCTATCTTCTACATTCACTGAATGATCATTTTAGAGCTATAGGCTTACTTGAAAGATATAAAAATACCTTCCTGAAAGATAATTATGTTGCCAACTCTGGGCAATTCAACTTATTTGGTAATATTTTTTACATTGTTCTACTTGACATTTAATGTTAAGTTAGCATAATTCAGTATGTAACTCAGTTATTGCAGAAATCAAATCAGATGCTAATATACTCTTACAATGCTACCTTCTTTTCATTTAAAAAAATCTTAACTGTGCAGAGTAGCAAGAATGAAAGCTAGGCTCTTCATGTGTGGGTGTGATGCGCTCACACACACATACACACGCACACACACACTTTTCACCCATTCACTCTTTGGAGAGCTAAACCTTACTTTTTTCAAAACCCCTTGCAGTCTGACTTCTGACCTCATCATTCTACTGAAACTGCCTTCCACACAGTTACCAGTAATTTATTAATGGCCAGATCTGTTGGTCTTTTCTTAATCCTCATACTTCTTAATGACTCCAAAGCATTTAACACTGTTATCATCTACTTCTCCTGTGTACTTTTCTCTCTTGGCTTTCATATGTTTGGCTCCTATCTGTCGAGCTGCCCTTCAGTTTCTTTGCTAGTTCTACATCCTCATCGGCTCACTGACTATGAATGTATTTCCATGTTCTGTTCTGGGCCCCATCTTTCTATTCTATTCTATTTCATTTGGTGATCTTAGCTCCTGTGGATTCTGTTGTCATCTCTACTGATATGGTTTGTAGATCCCTTATATCCAGCCCCGATTTCTCACTTCACTACAGTTCCAGTCACCAGCTGCCTTTTGGAATCAGGAAAAACTGAATTTCTGCCTCACCCTCTTATTATCTGTGTCTCTGAGGAAGTTATTTGTCCTAGTTTCCTCACTATTAAAATGGGTCTGAAAACAATATCTATTACAGGGAGTTATTGTAAAGGATTGAATGAGATAAGATGCAAAGATTTCCAAATCTTAAAGCCTTATATAAATGATAGCTGCTTTTATCATCAGTGATATGGGATATCATATGGGATATATCATAGGCATCTCAGAGTCAACATGTACAGACTATAACTTATCTTTACCTGTAAACTCTCCCCTCTTCCCAACTTGCCTTTGACTTTTGAGGGTGCCATCATCTTTTCTAGTTGCCTTTGCATATGATCTTGGTTTCCTGGGTTGTCTCTCTCATGACACGTGTAATCTGCCAGATCTTGTTTCTGCTTTCAAAACATCCTTCATGTTCCCTTCTCTCTACCCACACAGTAGCCTTCATCATTTCTTTCTTGGACTATGTCAGTGGCATTCTAATTGGACTCCATACCTTAAGGCTCCATTTACTCTAATCCATCTTCTCTTTTCCTAAAGTTTAGGTCTGACTATATCTTATTACACTTTTCTATTCTCCACGTACTCTAGGATTCAGCTACACTGGCCTATTTGTACCTCATGCACTATTTATGCTCCATCTCTTTACCTTGGCAGAGGATAACTGCTATCCTTGGAAAGCTCTCCCTCCTTATCTCTCCATCTTAGAATCCTGATTTCCTTCAAGGTTCAGCTTTAGTTCTTTCTACAAGAGACCTTTCTCATTCCCCCTCAACTACTAATGCCTTTCCTATTCAGATTACCTTCCACCCTCCATGTGTATGTCTTATATATGCCTGATTAATTGTGCGTGTTGTCTCCCTTATCAGCATTTGGGCTCCTTGAGATCAGGGACTGTTTTTATCTTTCTGTGTCATTCCTCAAACCATGTGCATCTTTAAATATACTTAAGAGTACTTTTATCTGTCGTGCTGTGCCTGTTTCCTAGCATACTTGTTGATTGACAATTCTATGCTTTTTTTTTTATAGATTTGACTCAGTTCTCTATATGTTTGAGAAATGAGGCTTTTATCAGAGAAACTTGCTTCAAAAAAAATTTTCCCCACACTTAACTATTGCTAACTGTATTTCCCTTCAACCTATTCCCCCACTACCATTTATTCTATTCTCTCTCCTTTCACCCTTTCCTTCCTCAAAAATGTTTTGCTTCTGACTGCTCCCTTCCCCCAATCTGCCCTTCTTTCTATCACCTCCCCCACTTCTCTTATCCCCTTCCTCTTCTACTTTCCTGTAGGGTAAGATAGATTTTTCTTTCCAATTGCATGTATATGTTATTCCTTCTTTGAGCCAATTCTGATGAGAGTAAGGTTCACTCACTACCCTCCTCTTCCCCTTCACTGAAAAAGCTTTTTCTTGCCTCTTTTATGTGAGATAAATTACCCCATTCTACCTCTCCCTTTTTCTTTCTTCCCAGTACGTTCCTCTCTCACCCCTTAATTTAATTTTTAGATATGGGATGACTTCTTTAACAGTTAGCTTTTTCTTCCCTTTAATATCAGATTAGTTGTCAACCAAATATTGTGCAGAGAGAAATATTCTTGATGGTAACATCATATCTTATGTGCATCATAAAAGCACATTAATTCTGGTGCAACAGCATACACTGAAATATGCTTTGTAGTCAGATAATACATACATTAATTTATTTGTTTTTTATATTAACCCTGTGAGATAGATAATACACAAATAGATACAATTTATAGATGTATAGTTTGATGCAGTATATAAAATGAGGAATCTTAGTATTAGAGAAGTGTGCCTTGACCAAAGCCACACAGCAATTAAGAAATGTAGTTCAGGCTTGAGCACAGGATTCATAACTAAAATTCCAGCCCTCTTTTCCACCAAACCAGTGCTTCTTTGATGGACAGTTTAGTGCGACATGGGAAGGAAGATTGCTGAGGGAGGCAGGTTTCAAAGGATGCTTTTTTTAGGCCATCTAAAACTTAATGAGCTTTATAGATTTGAAGTACTATTGTTAAAAATGCAGTTGAGTTTGTGTTCTTTACCCAACAGTACCTGGCCCCCTTTACAAAATGTTATTTTTATAAGACTATCTGAAAATCTGTTCTGAGTCATATAGTTTAAAATATATATTATGAATTTTAAATATAAGTTGCATAAATGTGAATTTAAATGTATAAATATGTATCACTTGTGTTTCAATATAAATAACTCATGTTTTTCATGTTTTCCATTTTTTTATAGAATCAAAGAATTCCATCTGATATGGTATTTCTCAGGACTTCAGAAAAAACAGGTATTATAAGAGAATTCAATGTAATTTATTATTTTAAAAATTCATTCTAAAAGTTTAATTTTTGCTTTTTAAATAAAAAATTCTGGAGCTGCTAACTTATCTCTTCTTTCTGAGCCAATTGATAGAAGATAGTGAGTGAGCTTGGTTACCTTCTTTCTCATCTGTTCTTCTCTCACCTCTACTTATTTTGATTTTTGGTGCCTTCTAAAACTGAAGGACAAAGATATGGCACTATTGGGAATATTCAAAGAAAAGAGTACTACAGACTCTCAGGTATTCCCAGCAGCATCATAAGGAAAATATATATTGTATCCCATGGTAACTACTCTGAAGAAAAGAGAATACTCTTTGGGATATGTATGTTCTTGCATGTTTGCTTAAACAATCTGTAATATTATTTATGTTACATTGTCAAGGAATAAGATATTGTGGTTAATTTGGATTTATGTTTTCAATGTAATAATTTATTCTGATAAAATGAATATATTCATTGCATCTGTAATTAGAGTATACTTAACATAATGACATAATTGAATCATTAAAGATTGAGAACTTTTGTATCACTTGGTCATTACCAATCATTTTATGGTAGATATAGTCAGTCATTCCATCAGTCAGTCAGTATAGGTTGTACATGTAGTTATGCAACTCGTTTCCATAGTAGTTATATTCTGAAAGACTAAATATATTTCTCTCCATCCTATCCTGCCCCCCACTTATTCTACTTTCTACTTTGACCCTGTCACTTTTCAAAGTATGTGCTTCTAACTACCCTCTCCCCCAATCTGCCCTCCCTTCTATCATCTTCCCTCTTATCCCATTCCCCCCTACTTTCCTGTAAGGTAAGAAACCCAAATGAGTGTGTATGTTATTCCCTCCTGTAGCAGCACGCACCCCAGCATCCCCAGGGTTTGCTGCTAATACAGGCTCTTGGATCTGCTTTGATAAAGGAAAGCAACTCAAAATGGGTTAACAAGCTTACTTTAATCAGTCAGACATACATCCTTTACCTTGTTCAGGGGAAAAAGGTCAGCACCCTGAACTTCAAAGTATATAGGCAGAATTATCAAGACAGAAACAGATCAAGTAGACAGCTTTCCAAACTGTCCAACCATTACATCCATACCAAATCAACATCTGGGTTTCAACATCTGGGTTTTTCAAAGCCGGGGGGCTCTGGACAATGGCTTCCCAGAATCCAGATGAAATCACAGAACACTTCTCAAAGTAAGCCCCCAAAACAAAGCTACACATTAGGGCTTATATAGCCTTCTCCTGGCTCAGAGAATGTAACAACCTTATTGACTCACTGGCCAATCAAGAAGTGTCTACTGAAAAACAAGCCTCCCAGCCCAGGCTCCAGGTGCACTTTAGCCTAGGGGCAGGGAAGATCTTTAAATTTACATTCCCATTACACCTCCTTAAGCCAAATTCAGTGAGAGTAAGGTTGACCCATTCCCTTTTTTACCTTCCTGCTCTCTCCCTCCATTGTAACAGTTTTCTCTTGCCTCTTTGATATGAGATAATTTGCCCTATTCTATCTCTCCTTTTCTCCTCTCATTATATTCCTCTCTCACCTCTTAACTTTATTTTTTAGATATTATCTCTTCACATTCAACTGATCGTGTGCCCTCTGTTTATGTATACATGTACACACATATATACACACTCAAATATGTATTTATAAACACATACAGCCTCCTATACATACATATATGTATGTATACACACATATACACACACACATACAGACATATATATTCCCTTCAGCTATCCTCATACTAAGAAAAGGCACATGAATTACAATTATCATTTTTCCATGTACGAATAAGTAATTCAATTTTAATGTGTTCCTTTTGATTTCTTTTTCCTGTTTACCTTCTCATGCTTCCCTTGCTTCTTGTATTTGAAAGTCAAATTTTCTGTTTAGCTCTGGTTTTTTCATCAAGAATGCTTGAAAGTCCTCTATTTCATTGAATGACCATATTTTCCCCTGAAACATTTATACTCGGTTTTTCTTAGTAGGTGATTCTTGGTTTTAACTCTAGCTCCTTTGACCTCTGGAATATCGTATTCCAAGTCCTTCAATCCCTTAGTGTAGAAGCTGCTAGGTATTATGTTATCCTGATTGTGTTTCCACAATACTAAAATTGTTTCTTCCTGGCAGCTTGTAATATTTTATCTTTGACCTAGGAACTCTGTAATTTGGCTATGATATTCCTAGGAGTTTTCTTTTGGGGATCTTTTTCAAGAAGTGATTGGTGAATTCTTTCAATTTCTATTTTGCCCTCTGGTTCTACAATATGAGGGCAATTTTCCTTGAGAATTTCTTGAAGGATGATTTCTAGGTTCTTTTTTTGGTCATGGCTTTCAGGTAGTCCAATATTTTTTTTAAAATCTCTCCTGGATCTATTTTCCAGGTTAGTGGTTTTTCCAGTGAGATATTTCACATTGCCTTATATATTTTTTCATTTGTTTGGATCTGTTTTATAGTATCTTCATTTCTCATAAAGTCATTAGCTTTCATTTGCTCTAATTAATTTTGAAGGAATTATTTTCTTCAGAGAGTTTTTGAAATTCCTTTCCCATCTGAGCAATTTGACTTTTTAAATGCATTCTTCTCCTCATTGGCTTTTTGGGCCTCTTTTGCCATTTGAGTTAGTCTGTTTTTTAAGATGTTATTTTCTTCAGTATCTTTTTGGGGGTCTCCTTTAGCAGGCTGTTGATTCACTTTTCATGATTTTCTTGCATCATTCTCATTTCTCTTTCTAATTTTTCTTCCACTTCTCTTACTTGATTTTCAAATCCTTCTTGAGCTCCTCCGTGGCCTGTAATCAGTTCATATTTTTCTTGGAAGCTTTTGATGCAGGAGTCTTGTCTTCATTGACTTCTTGTTCCATCCTTTGATCCTTTTTGTCCCTGAAAAAAGATTCTATAGTCTGATTTCACTTCCTCTGTTTGTTGATCTTGTCAGCAAATTACTTGAATTTTGAGCTTTTTGCCACTATAGAATTGTGCTTCCAGATTGCAGAGAGCTATGTCTCAAATTGCTGGGGTTTTTGCAGATGTCAGAGCTATGAGGAGGGCACCCTCTCTACAGACACCCCAACCTCTGGCTTACTGGCCACATACCCCAGGACCAGCACCCAAGACTGCAATCCAGATCCAAGCAGGTCAAAGCAAGAGTGATTACCCTCCAAATGGTTGCTTGCTTCCCCTATAATAAAGCCAGGAGTTTTAGAGTTAGGCACAGGGCAGTTGCTGAAGCCACCAGACATCTTCCACTTCTTGCCTTGGGGGAAGGACCTTGCTCTTTAGTTTACAGATTTCAAGAGTTCCCCACTGACCTTTTACTTTCTCTTTGTCTGCTCTGGCCAATTTGTGCTGCAGGTTGGGGCTTCCCTGTTTCTGGTCGTGGTTGGTTCACGTGGGAGTGTTTTTAGCTCCCAGCTAGGCGCAATAGACCTTTCCTTTTGGCCTGGCAGTCTGGCTTCAGTGGGAGATTTGTTTCTCTCTGTCACTTTGTGGGTTCTGTGGCTCTAAAATTTGTTTAGAGCTATATTTTACAGGTATTGGAGGTGTTTAGAGCAGGAGCCACGCAGAGTTCCCATTTTTACTCTGCCATCTTGGCTCCACCCTGAAGATGAACTTTTTGTTTTTGTCTGTTTTGCAGTTAAAATTTTCTTTGTGTTTATGGTATAGTTTTACAGGTATTTGCATTTTTAATGAGAAATATTGAAGTATCAAGTTTTTAGGATCTGCATAAGGAAGGGCTTCTACATTAGAACTTTTTCTTAAAGTATGTAATTTTGAATGTTAAATTTAAATTAATACTTTTATCAAAACATTTTATCAAAGACAATTTTTTAAAAGAACAATAAATAACAGTTATAGTTCATTTAAAATAAACTACGAGGCTAGGACCTTTTGTATAATGTTTAACTGGAAAATTATTAAACTGCTGAAAAAGAAGCTTTGAAATGCAAGCACAAAAGTATGGTGGTTTAAATGGGACTGTTTAAGTAAAGCTCTTTTGTCTTACTTACTGGCTACATTTAGAAGTCTCATTTTTAGTTCCTAAGTATAGTGCTATAAAAATGAAGTGTAATTGTCTTAGTAAATTAAAAAAGTATCTTCTGATTACTACTAGAAAATTTTAAGTGATGACACAAATTCTGACCCTTGGGAAACAAATATATTTTAGCCTAAGTGGGTAATTTAACATGCCATAGTATAGAAAAGAAGACAAAATCAAGAATCTAATGTATACTTTTCTGCTGTTTACAATGTTTCACTACATGGAGTAAGTCTTAAAAAAATAATAAATATATATAAAGAAAATGGTTTGGTGAGTGTCATGGTGAATAACCACAGATGTAATTACTGTAGCTATTAAGATGCAATTTCCGATATCTTTTACAAAGACTGAATTAGAGTGAGATGTATCATCATGGAAGGCAGCTGTAACATTCCTGTGCTTTGGTACGGAATTATAGTATCATTCATGCCAAAGTTTTTCTGAATTTTTAAGAGATATTTTTTTATTTAAAGCTAAAAATGTTTAATTTAGTTTTTGTTAAAAAAAAGACCAAGTTAATTTTCTTAGGTTAAATTCTAATATGCAAACAGTAAGGTACAGATAGGTTTGGTGTTTAGGGTCCTGGAGTTAAAAGTTAGGAAATACGAGTGCTGCTTTTTCAAGTCAGTTCAAGTCAACGAACATTTATTAAACACCTGATTTGCTAGTATTATCTCTTGTTGTAACTAGCTGGGTGAGTTGTCAAGTTTTTCTTTTTTCTTTCATCATCTTTAAGATGAAGATGACGATTTATTAATAGTAACCATTCTGTACTCACCATTCAAAGGTTTTCTGGAAGTCATATATGGTAATGCATACAAGTACACTTTCCCCCCCTTCATACAAGAATTAAGTTTTAAGAAAAGATTTAAAAGGAAATCACTTTGATATATTTTCTTTTTTTTCCTTCAATTTTATTTTATTAAATTTGTTTATCTACTTTTAGTTTACAACATTCAGTTTCACAATCCCCTGAGTTCCAAATTTTCTCTCCCTCCTTTTCCCCGCCACCACCCAGGGGCATGCAATCTGATATAGGCTCTACAAATACCTTTGCATTAAGCATTAGTCAGGTTATAAAGAAGAATTATAACCAATGAAGTGAACAAGGAGAAAGAAGGAATGAAACAACACTAAACACAAAAGGGAGAGGAAGTAGTTTCAATCTGCATTCGAACTCCATAGTTCTTTTATCTGCATGTGGATATCCTTTCCATCATGAGTCTTGTGGAGTTGTCTTCTAACCTTGCATTGCTGAGAGGAGCCCAGTCAATTAAAGTTAGTCATCACATATAGGATGTATCTGTAATTGTGTACAAAGTTCTCCTGGTTCTGCTCTTCTTACTCATCATCAGATTATATAAGTCTCTCCAGATTATTAAGAAGTCCTTCGGCTCCTCATTTCCTATAGCACAATAGTATTCCGTTACATTCATATACCACAACTTGTTTAGCCATTCCCCAATTGATGGGCATCCCCTTGATTTTCAATTATTTTTCCACCACAAAAAGAACTGCTATAAATATTTTTGTGCAAACAGGTCTTCCACTTACATTTTTCTTATATAAGTTTTCCTTCTTAACTTTTTCCTCCAAGGAATTAAAAAATTTTACAGTTAAGCAATATAATATTGTCTTCCCCTTCCCTTACCCTCAGTAACCATGATTATTCCACCCCTCTGACATTGAGGCTTGTGATGTACCATTATCATGTCCATTGTAGAATTACCTTCAATGAGTATGTTTTTGTACATTGGATTTCTATCTACTTTTTCTAGAACAATATGTTAATGATGTTTTTATTGAAATTTAGTGTGCTGTTATAGGAATGTAAATTTTTAAGATCTTCCCTGCCCCTAGGCTTAAGTGCACCTGGAGCCTGTGGTGGGAGGCTTGTTTTTCAGGAGATATTTTGTGATTGGGCAGTGGTTCTAGAGGGTTGCTACATTCTCTGACCCAGGAGAAGGTTATATAAACCCTGATGGGAGGCTTTGTTTTGGGGCTTACTTTGAGAAGTGTTATGTGATTTGACCAGAAAAACCCAGATGTTGATGCTTCCCTCTCTGGTAACTGACTAGATATAGTTGTAATGGTTGGACAGTTGGAGGCCTGTCTGCTTAATCTGTTTGTTTCTCTGTTTTCTTGTAACCTCTGTAATACTCTGAACTCAGGGTGCTGACTTTTTCCCCTGAACTAGGTAAATAATATGTTTGATTGATTAAAGCAAGATTGTTTACCCATTTTGAGTTGCTTCTCTTTAGAAAAGCAGATCTAAGAACCTGTGTTGGCAGCCACCCTGGGGATGCTGGGGTGCTTGCTGCTACATATACATATAGGACTTTTATTTAGAAAATTTGGCTTTTAGTATATATGTACTTAAAAAAACCTGTAGGCCATTGTGAAGAAAAAAAAATATGTTACAGTAATAGCAGTTCTCCATTTATTTTCTTATTCAGATCCATTGTCATGATAAGGAAGTAACTTTCTGTTCTCATAAACTCTTTCAGTAGTTTGTGTTCTGGGAAGTTTTGTCATCGTGGAAAATGTGATCCTATTGACAGGCTGCTTTTTGAGAACATGCTTACCTAAATATAAAAAGGCCTGTCATTCATAAGCTACTCACTTAAGTGTATATATTTTTCACCGTGGTAATCCATGAAACCTGTTCATTTGAGCTTTCATCTTTAAGTCTTTACATCTTATCTTTTATGTATTCCTTCCTTCCTTCCCTTCTGTCTTCCCTCTTATTTTTCCTTCTTCCTTCCTTTTTCTATCATCTCACATTCTGCAGGGAAGCCTTTCTCAATCTCTTTTAGTTCTAATACCCTTCCTTATTGTCTGTAATTTATTTTTGCTTCTTTTCTCCCCTTGGTCCTTGAGGACAGGGGCTGTTATTTTGCTTTCTTTATATACATAGTGCTTAGCACATGTGTAGAAGCAAGCACCCCAAGCTTCCCCAGGGTGGCTGCCAACACAGGTTCTTAGATCTGCTTTGCTAAAGGAAAGCAACTCAAAATGGGTTAACAAGCTTACTTTAATCAGTCAAACATATATTGTTTACCTTGTTCAGGGGAAAAATGTCAGTACCCCAAACTTCAGAGTATACAGGCAGAATTATCAAGACGGAGAAACAGATCAAGTAGACAGGTTTCCAAACAGTCCAACCATTTCATTCATACCAAATCAACATCTGGGTTTTTCAAAGCCGGGGGGGCTCTCAACAACGGCTTCCCAGAGTCTCATCTGATCAAATCATAGAACACTTCTCAAAGTGAGCCCCAAAGCAAAGCCCCACATCAGGGATTATATAGCCTTCTCCTGGGTCAGAGAATGTAACAACCTTCTGGACCCACTGGCCAATCAAAAAGTATCTACTGAAAAACAAGCCTCTCACCCCAGGCTCCAGGTGCACTTTAGCCTAGGGGCAGGGAAGATCTTAAAAATTTACATTCCCATTACAACATGGTAGGCACTTAATAAATGTTTATTCATTTTTTTTTTTTTTGAGCAATCAGGGTTAAGTAACTTGCTCAAGGTTACAAGGCCAGTTATTTCTGGGTGTGGTACTAAGTGTTGGAGCCTAGATTCGATCCCCAGGTCATCCTGACACTGGAGCCAGTGCTCTTACTAGCTGAGCCACCTGACTGCCCAATGTTTATTCATTATTGACTGACATATTGTCTTCCCACATTAGAATGTAAGCTTCTTGAGGGCAGGGACTATTATTGCCTTTTTTTTTCTTTAAAGTATTCCTGGTGCCTGTATATAACTTGTTGAATGATGCGAGGCAAAAATATGAAATGGTGTTCAGTGTTGTGTATTTTCCTTCCACTTCTGTGGTAATGGTGGCACAGTGATATAGAATGAATATGGAGAACATTCTGAAATGGTACTGACTTGATTTATTACAGACTTTTGTTAAGTAGTATCAACTGTGCCTTCACTGTAGTGGGACAGTAATTTTTTTTAACCTCCCTAATCAATTTATTATCCCACTTCAAACAGTCACTTCTCTAAACATTTTATTCCTCAAAGGTCCCATGGCTCCCCCTTTTCCTCCCCTCTTTTCTGAGAGCTTTGTCTTATATTTCATTGAAAAAAAAGTAGACTATTTGCCAAAATCTTCCTCTTCTTCCATCTTCCTGATTTCACATCATTCAGATGCCTTCCTGCACTATCTTCTCCTTTAGCCTGTCTCCCATGAAAATGTGACTCTTTGCCTTGCCAAGGCAAAACCCTGCATGTGCACAAGTGATCCTTTCTTTTCTAGCAGATTTCTTCTTCTGATCTGTGCAAGTCCTTGGCAGAAAACCTTGGCACTTAGCATAGTGCCTGGCAATAGTAGGCACTTAATAAGTGCTTTTTGACTGATAGAGTCTCTGCCTTTTTACTTGGCTACTTTTCTACTGTCTACAAACATGCCCAGGTCTTCCTATTCTCCAAAAACCTTCAGTCAGTCTCTGTCCCTACTAGCTGTCATGCTATATCTTTCATCTCTTCTGTAGTTAAATTTCTTCAGAAGGTAAACAAAACTGCCTCTTTTTCCTTTCCTTTTACTGTCTTAACTGTGTGCAGTCTAGTTTCCAACCTCATCACTCATTTGAAACTGTTTGCTCCACAGTTACCAGTGATCTCCTGTTTGACAGATCTAATGATTTTTTCTCAAACCTCATCCTTCTTAATTTCTCTGCAGCCTTTCTCACTGTCATTTACCCTCTTCTTAGGTTTTAATAATATTGCTTTTTTCCTCATTTTTCACTTAGTTACCTGACTCCCTATTCTTCTTTGTTGAATCTTCATCCAGGTCATGTCTGTTAATGGTTGATATCCCCAAAGACTGTTCTGGACCTTCTTCTCCCTGTACTGTGTTTCTTTTGGTGATCTTATCATCTCCTGTGGATTCACTTTATTTTTAGTTTACGTTATACATTTCCACAAGATTTTGAGTTACAAATTTTCCCTGTCTTTCCCCTACCCACTATCCCAACACAGCGATTCCACTGTATATCCCCTCCCCCAATCTGCTCTCTCCTATATCCTTCCCCATCCCCCCTCTGATTACCAGGAGGGCAAGATGGCTGTCTATACCCCAGTGCCTATATATCTTATTTCCCAGTTGCATGTAAAAAAATAATATGTTTTTTTTTGCTTTTGTGAGGGGCAATTGGGGTTGACTGCCCAAAGTCATACAGCTAGTAAGTGTTAAGTATCTGAAGCCGTATTTGAACTCAGGTCCTCCTGACTCCAGGGCCAGTACTCTATTCACTGGGCCACCTAGCCGCCCCAATAATATATTTTTTTAAACATTTTATTTTAAAACTTTGAATTCCAGATTCTTTCCCTTCCTCCCTCATCACCCACCCTTACTGGGAATATAAGCAATTCGATATAGGTTATACATGTGTAGCTATGCAAAACATTTCCATAGAGGATATATTGTGAAAGACTGACTACGTTTCCCTCTATCCTATCCTGCCCCCAACTTGTTCTATTCTCTACTTTGACCCTGTCCCTTTTCAAGTGTGTGCTTCTAACTTCCCTCCCCCCACCCTGCTCTCCCCTCCATCATTCCCTCTCTCATCCTCTTTCCCGCTATTGTCCTATAGGGCTAGATACCCTATTTAGTGTGTATGTCATTCCCTCCCTAAGCCAAATTCAAGGAAAGTAAGGTTGACCCATTCCCTTTTGCCTTCCTGTTCTTCCCCTCCATTGTAACAGTTTTTCCTTGCCTCTTCTGTATGAGAGAATTTACCCCATTCTGTCTTTCCCCATCTTCTCTCATTATATTCCTCTGTCACCTCTCAAATTCACCTTTTAATTATCATCCTTTCCTATTCAATTGGTCCTGGCCCTCTATGTATACCTGTACACATACATACACACACTCACATATGTATTCATACACCCATATGCCCTCCCACATAGACATATATATCTATGCATACATACACACACACACACACACACACACATATATATATATATATATATATACACATATATATGTACACATACATTTATATTCCCTTCCACTGTCCTCATACTGAGAAAAGTTTCATAAGTTACAATTCTCTTTTTGGAATGTAAATAGTTCAATGTTAAGTTCCTTATGATTTCTTTTCCCTCTTTACCTTCTCATGCTTCTCTTGCTTCTTGTATTTGAACGTCACATTTTGTATTCAACTTTGTTTTTTTCATCAAGAATGCTTGAAAGTCCTCTATTTCATTGAATGACTATATATTTCCCCTGAAATATGATACTTAGTTTTGCTGGGTAAATGATTCTTGGTTTTAATCCCAGCTCCTTTGACCTCCAGAATATCATATTCTAAGCCCTTTGATCCCTCAATGTAGAACCTGCCAGATTCTGTGTTATCCTGATTGTGTTTCCACAATATTCAAAATGTTTTTTTCTTGGCTGCTTGTAATATTTTCTCCTTAATCTGGGAATTCAGGAACCTGGCTATAATATTCCTAGGAGTTTTCTTTTTGGTATCTTTTTCAAGAGGTGATAAGGGGATTCTTTCGACCTCTATTTTGCCCTCTGGTTCTAAAATATCAAGGTAATTTGCCTTGAGAATTTCTTGAAGGATGATTTCTAGGTTCTTTTTTTGGTCATGGCTTTCAGGTAGTCCAATAATTTTTAAATTATCTCTCCTGGATCTATTTTCCAGGTTAGTGGTTTTTCCAATGAGATATTTCACATTGCCTTCTACTTTTTCATTTGTTTGGATCTGTTTAATAGTATCTTGATTTCTCACAAAGTCTCTAGCCTCCATTTGCTCCAATCTAATTCTGAAGGAATGATTCTCTTCAGTGAACTTTTGAGATTCTTTTTCCATCAGGCAAATTTGGCTTTTTAAGGCATTCTTCTCATTGGCTTTTTGAGCCTCTTTTTCCATTTGAGTTAGTCTGTTTTTTAAGGTGTTATTTTCCTCAGTCAAGTTGTTGACTCTCTTTTCATGATTTTCTTGCACCATTCTCATTTCTCTTCCCAATTTTTCCTCCACTTCTCTTATTTGGCTTTCAAAATCATTCTTAAGCTCCTCAATGGCCTGTAACCAGTTTATAATTTTCTTGGAAGTTTTTGGTGCAGGATTTCTGACTTCATTTTCTTCCTCCTGTTCCATACTTTGATCCTTTTTGTCCCCAAAAAAGGAATCCAAAGTTGGATTGCTGTGCTTGCTTTGCTCCCTTTGCTTGCTCATGTTGCCACTCAATTACTTTACTTTTGAGCTTTTTGCCATAGTAGAATTCTGCTTCCAGAGAGGAGAGCTTTATCCCAAATTGCTGGGGTTTTTAAAGCTGCTGGAGCTATTAGTTGTCTGTCCTCTCTGAAGCCTCCACGTGCTCTGGCTCCTGGTCACACACCCCAGGACCTCCACCCTAGACAGCAATCAAGATCCAAGCAGGTTAAATCAAGAGCAATTACCCTGTAAATGGTCACTTGGTCCCCCTACAATCTGCAGATTAGGGGCTCTGAAGCAGCCATGTGGCAGCGGCCACTGAGCCTCAGCCTCTTCTCCCTCTGGGGACAGAGGTAGGACTACACTCCCAGACCCTCTTTTCCTAAAGTCCACATTGACCTCTCACTTAGTCTTTGGCATTTATGGGTTGATAATTCTGGAAACCACCACAGCTGCTGGTGATCCACTCTCCCAAAGGCCCTCCAGCCATGGCTGGTCTGCTATCCTGAGGCTTAAACCACGGGCTCAGCTCTGCTCCCAGCCTGCTGTGATGAACCCTTCCTTTTTGCCTGTCGGGCTTCCTTCAGGGGGAGATTTGTTTCTCTCTGTCAATTTCTGGCTTCTGTAGCCCTAATGTTTGTTTAGAGTCATTTTTTATAGGTATTTGAGGTGATTATGGGGGGAGTACATGGAGTTTTCCTGCTTTTATGCTGCCATCTTGGCTCCACCCCTCTTCATGTAACTTTGGATAAGTTGGATTTCTTCCTTAATAATCTGCCTGTTCCTATCCTTTAACCATTTATTAATTGGACAAATGAATCTTATTCTTACACCAATTTATATTGCAAAACCTCAACTGAACTCTCACTTCTGTTATGCAGAATTTAGATTCTTGAATTTGTTTTCTTTCCGGTACTGTGACATTTTAGATTACTCACTTAGGCACAAATATAAGAGCTCCTCATGGGTATGGACTGTCTTTTGCTTTTATTTCTGCAGTGCTTTACATGGTGCCTGGCACGTAGTAGGCACTTCAAAAAGTGCTTATTGATTTGTTGACTAGTTAAGGAAAAAAAGGTAAAAATTGGGTAGTATAGAGAAAACTATAGTCAATATTGAAGTGTTCATTAGATAACTGCTCTGATTTTATAAAGTTTATTATTTTGTTTTTTTTTGCAACAATAATTGACTTGAAAGAGAAAAGACTCTTTGTTAAATTAATTTCTTTTTGTAAAACCTGACCCTACAAAGTAATAGGATAACAGCCTCCATCTTTTTCACACATCACCTAATTTTCCTTTATCTTTAAGAACTATATGTTCTATTGCCTACCAACCTTGTAGCTGAAAGTTTTTGGAAATATATTGCTACAGAAGATGAAAAATTACCGTAGTGAAATTTGTATATATGACCAGTTAGTCTTTTATCTTTCAGACCTGAGAGATTAGCAGTAATCTGTTTAAATTACTTTCAATCTGTTCTTACACCTTAATTGTCATTTAAGTTTTAAAATTTGATTTAACTCATGTTAGATGGGTTTGGCATGTACTTTATGTTCCTAAATACTAGCGCTTTCATATGATATAGCCATTACTTGAAACAGTAACCTCAAGTGATTGATAATATAACATGCATATTCCTTTTTTACTACAGAAGTAACATCAATATTCATTTTAAGATTTGTGTGAGAATATCAGCCAGCGTAATGCCAGAAAAAAATATTTATGTGAAAATTCATAATAGTGGGCTTGAATTTTTTTATTTTGGTCATTTGTCTTAAGAGTTCCTTATTTCTAAAATGAGTATAATAATGAGCATGCCATCTGCTTCTCTGTGATGTTTTTAGGAATATGCTTTGTAAAATTTTAAGCCATTAAGTTCAGTAATTCAGCAAACATATCTATTACCTCCTTTGTGAATAGCACTGTCACAGGCACTATGGATGCAGAGATTAAAAATTAAACAGCTCCTGATTTCAAAGAACTTAAGTTCTTCTGAGAAGAAGGTATATAAATGATGTCTTATTTGAATCTTGAAGGAAGATAAGTATTCTGAAATGACAAAGTGAGAACATCTGTATTTTTTTAATTCTTCCTCAAATCTCCTATGGACCTCCCTGCCTCCATTCCTCTCAGCTAAGAACCTCAGGTCATAATTCTTGAGAAAAAATTGAGGTCACACATCAAGGTCTCCCTGTTCACTCCTCATTTGACATTAGTCATATGCCTTTTGCTATTATTTCTCCCTTCTTTTTTTTCCACAAGAAGAGGTGACTCTTCTCCTTGACAAAGGTAACCCTTGTATGCACAAGTGATCCTATTCCATCTTGCCTCCTTTAGCATATTGTCCTCTCTGTCATCCCTATTCTCCCTCGTTTAACTGTTTGCTTTTCCACAGCCTACGTACATTCTGAAGGCTCCCCCATTCTCATAAAACTGTCACTTGATCCATCTATTCCCAATAGTTGTTGTCCCATATCTTTCCTCCCTTTTGCAGCTATACTCAGAAGGCTATGTGTAATAGGTTCCTTCACCTCTCCTCTCACTCTTTTCTGAACTTTCTGTAGTCTGTTTTCCAACTTCTCCATTCAGCTGAAACTGCCATCTCTAGAATAGCAACCAATGGATGTTCCATAGATATCTCATAATCATCCTCATGTCCAGTATTGAACCATTATCTTTTCTACCAAACTTCCTGTTACTGTTGAGGGTAACATCATCCTTTCAGTCCCTCAGGCTTACAATCTAGGTGTCATCCTCAATTTCTTACTATTTCTTATATCCCCATATACAGACTGTTGCCATTTTTCATTCAAACATTGATTTGGACTCTGCCTCCTGGTTCATTTTAACAAACACCTGCTCTCTGTTTGTGATGTAATTCTTGCTAGTGTTTAATGCAACTTCTTTCTCAAGTATCATATGTCTTTGGCTTTAAAACTCTACAGCCCTTACATTAACAGACTCTATAAGATTCTCTCCCATTGACCATCTTTTTTTTTTATGAGATTAATAAACTAGTAGGTGAAGGGAATGCTTTGGATATAATTTATATCTTAGCAAAGTTTTTGATAATATATTTTGTCCAGTGTATTGGATAAAGGCTGCTTTAATAGGGGCATATCATCTAGGAATAGAAAGGTGAAGGTCTGTAGCAGCAAGCACCCCAAGCGTCCTCAGGGTTTGCAGCTACCACAGGTTCTTGGATCTGCTTTGTTAAAGGAAAGCAACTCAAAATGGGTTAACAAGCTTACTTTAATCAGTCAGACATATATCGTTTACCTTGTTCAGGGGAAAAAGGTCAGCACCCCAAACTTCAAAATATACAGACAGAATTATCAAGACATTAACAGAGCAAGTAGACAGCTTTCCAAACTCTCCAACCATTACATCCATACCCAGTCAACATCTGAGTTTCCACATCTGGGTTTTTCAAAGCCGGGGGACTCTCAACAACGGCTTCCCAGAATTCAGATCAAATCACAGAACACTTCTCAAAGTGAGTCCCAAAACAAAGCTACACATCAGGGCTTATATAGCCTTCTCCTGGCTCAGAGAATGTAACAACCTTATTGACTCACTGGCCAATCAAGAAGTATCTACTGAAAAACAAGCCTCCCTCCCCAGGCTTCAGGTGCATTTTAGCCTAGGGGCAGGGAAGATCTTCCAAATTTGCATTCCCATTACATGGTCCCACTGTACTTTACCTTACCTGCAGTACTGTTTTTCCATTTCTGGACACTGTCATTCAAGAACTCCATAGATAAACAAGAGAGCACCAAAAGAGGGTAACTAGGATGATGAATGAGTTCTTGACAAATGTAGGATTGTTTGAAAGATTAACTATATTCAATAATTCAAATAATAATTCAATTATTAAACAGGATCTAATGTCAAAGAGCATTGGAGGTGGTTCTAATGATAATACTCTCTTAGTACAATGTTGATTTAAGGTAGGGTCCCAGTGAGTCATTCAATAGTCAACAAAAGGAGATTGGCTTCGAGTATGCAACAAAGATACAATAGCATTTAGTTCCCCTCATCTCCATATGGAAATATATCTGGTCATCCATGCAGGCTGTGGTGAAGGACATGGAGACTTACATGGTGACTCATATCATTTTCAGAAATCTATCAAGTTTAAGGGGTATGTACTCCACCTGGCTGGGACTTTTTATGCCCCGAGGTGACAGGGAAGCAGTGGGACCAAACCTTGTGAGGTATAGGGCTTGGTTTTATCTTTTTTTCCAGAAAGTAATCCTTGATACTGGAGAGGAGTGGGAGGGGCCTTGGCCTGCCCCACCTTGGGAGTGGGGCAAAAAGAAATTGCAGTAAGAGAAGAATGGATTAATCAGGTCCTGGGAGCATCTTTGTCTTATTTTAGAGAAAACTAATCTTAGCCACAAAAAGCAGAAGAGGGAAATGCTATTGGCTATTAGCCCTATCACAAAGAGTGACTAGTCTTTTCAGTGCCAGAGGTGAAAACAAAACTACAAGTCATGGGTAGAATCTGCAAGTTTAGGCTTGACGACTGGAAAATTTTCTTAAGGATTACAGCAGTTCAAAAATAGGAGGGCTTCCCTGAAGGAGGTTGTAGCTTACTTCTCCAGTGTTTTGCATTGCTGTCTCATTCATAGCCTTTCCAACTTACTTTTTTGTCAATTTATTTGAAACTTGTTAAACAGAAATTTAAAAATCACTTTGATGTCATAATCTTAAGAAATAAAATTGATATTCAGTAGATATTTTTTCTTTTTATTATGGATCAAGGAATAATATAAAATTTGAAAGATAGAATATTATTATTGTGAAAGAATACTAGTTAGAAATTAAATTTTTTAGATTTTTTCCCCTTAAAATAGTGACCTACAACTTTTATATACTCTTTGCTTGATGAAAAATAAAAATAAGAAATTAGGATGTTTCTACTTAACTTACTAATGCTTTTAGTATGTCTTTGATTCTTTATATATTTACTACAACACAGAGTTCCATAATCTACCATTTTTAGTAGAATAAAAATTTTAGGTCGCTGGCCCCAGAGTCAGGAGGACCCGAGTTCAGTTGCACTCTCAGACACTTAACACACACACACACAAAACTAGCCGTGTAACCTTGGGCAAGTTACTTCACCCCAATTGCCTTCCAAAAGGTCAAAAAAAAATAGAATAAAAATTTTATAGCATAAATATTACTAGAAAGTTCTGTCTGTTTAATTAGATGTCATTTCAACTTAATGTCCTAAATATATGCAATTTGATCAAGTCTGGTTAAAAACAGTTGTATGATTTTTAATACAGAATTGTGATGAGTGCAGTGGTATCATATTGACTGTATATTAATACATGGTGTCCTATTAGACCATCAGCTGATTGTTTAGAATGTAAACGAATCTGTTGATGGAGCTAGTGAGTGATGGCTTAAATTCCAGTTAATCAATTGCTTCATCAGTCTCTTAATTCAGATCAGATATCTCCTGAGTACACAGTTCTTAAATGGTAATAAGAGAAATTATTGCTTTAAAGCTAATTTCCATCAATCTTTTATAAATGTCAGTGTGTTTTTTCAGTTGTGTCGGAAGAGATACCATTATAGTTTACATGTTTGAGATATATTAGAGTTTTTTTTCCTCCATTGGCTATTAAAATTCAACTTTACCTTACAGAGTGGTCAATGAAATTCTGTACCCAGATATGTCATCTCTGTATTATTGTTCATCTTGTCACCAGCTTAAAATTTTCATGCACACAGTCATTAAGTCAAATAAATGATTTAAAAATTAAGTTGATGATAAATGATATGGTATTATACATGCAAAGTCAATGTCTATTTTTCTTTTGTTGGTTGTAGTCTTGAATTCCATCTCTTTTAGAGCTGTTGGACTTGTGGGCCACAGTAGGCAAGCTGCTAATATTACACAGTTACTTATAAGTTTATGACAGACTCATGCTCAGTTTCACGATGACTCATCAATTAATTCATCAGCACTTGACATAGACTCTTCTATGTGACACATATACCAGTTGATCTTAATTTGATTGCCATTAAACCCATCCTTTCCTGACAAGTCTTGTCAATTATACAAATAAAATCAAGTATTCATAAGTAGCCTGTAATAGGATATAGGCAGACAGATTTAATAATTCAGCTTTGCTGAGGCTTAACAGGCATTAGGTGTAGCTAATGTTTGCTTTTGTAAAATAGATTATTGCCTGCAACTATTTAATGATAAGTTGCACATAAGTTTGTTTTGATCAAGTTGCATAGTATTTTTAGGAAAACATACGTTATTTTTATTCAGGTATTCACTATTTCATGACAACTACAATTATATTTTTTCTAAGGACCTGAATGCTCTAAAATTATTTAGTGTGCAGAAAGCAATTTTTGGAAAAATAAATGGCATTTTTAATTTCTTTTTTAGGAGCATAAATAATTTATCAGCAATTTTTTCACTTAAAGTAAGTTATTTGATTTCAAGAATACACCTACATACTCGCATCATTGAAAAGAAAAGCAATATTAAGGAAAATCTATTTTTAAAGCACCTTTATCAAACACTGACATGAAAAAGGATATGTTTGGGGCGGCCAGGTAGCACAGTGAGTAAGAGCACCGGCCCCAGAGTTGGGATGACCTGGGATGGAATAGGGGCTCAGATACTTAGCACCACACCCAGAAATAAGTGTCCATGTAACCTTGAGCAAGTTATTTAACCCCAATTGCTTTAAAAAAAAATGAAAAAAAAAAAAGAAAAAGGGTATGTTTAAATGTGAGAGGCAGCAGGGCATTGTGCCTAGAGAAGATAACTTGGAGCCAGGAATACCTGGATTCAAGTCTTGCCTCTAAAACATATAGGATACATGACCCTGGGCAGGTCACTTTAACCTCTTAGTGCCTTAGTGCCTTATCTTTAATATTGTAAGTTGACTAAAAGGTGCTGACTTATGGGGTTTCCTCTTCCTGGATTTCCCCATACCAGTGAAATCATAGGTTCAATCCCTATCTTTAAAAAAATTTTAACTTATGTGAACAAAAAAAAAAGAACTTATTTGAGCTTATTTGTTTGTCTTAATATTTTGATAACATAATTGGCTTCCTTTGTAATCCTATGTATTTGAAATCATCATTCTGAGTTGACCATAGACTTCACCAGGTTGTTGAAAGAGTCCATGACATTAAAAAAGTTGAGGATCCTTGGTCTCCAGTAACCCTTAGATAAACTGAAATGCATCTTTTGTTAAAGGTAAATCATTCTCTATATTTTAAGTATTTTTGTTATGGATTCTAGTTGAATTATGTGCAGAATAGTTACTTCAGATGAATGTTACAATGTTCTTATTTTTCATGAACTCTGGATGAACTAGTTCACAAATATTTTTTAACTGAGTGGAGTTCTGTAGTATCAAGTTAATGTTTATTTATAAGGAAGCAAAATAGCCTTGTTTCATTACCAGAGCAATGTTTTTCCATCTTAGACTTATTTTTCTTTTGTAGTTTTAAGTTTGTAACACTTTATTGCTAAGGGTTTAAGCATATAGGTCAAATCTATAGATTTTAAAGATAGCCTGTAGTATTTCTCATAATCAGAAGTGCTTTAAAGATTTTGAAAGCCTAATTGTCAAGAAGGAATAGATTAATGTGATAAATTTTTGATAATAGAAGAAACTAAAGAGATTACTCAGGAGCAGTTACAGTTTAAATTTTTTTGTCTCCAACATTGTCAAATTGAAAAACAGAGGCCCTAAACACCTGTCCCTAAAATGAATTATTTATTAATTTTAAAAACTTATTAGTAATTTATGAAGAGCTTGCTGAGTCAGCGAGGTGGCACAAAGATCAAGGTCAGGAAAGACTTGAGTTTAAATCTGACCCCAGACAAAAACTATCTGTGTGAGCCTGGGCAAGTAATTTTACCTCTGTTTGCTTTTGTTTTCTCAACTATTAAGTAGAGATCATAATTGCACTAATCTCCCAGGGTTGTTGTGAGGATCAAATAGAATAATATTTGTAAAGAACTTGGTACATAGTAGATGCTATATATATGCTTAAGAATCAGAAAAAAAGCTAAAAATTTATCTGAGTTTTGACGGAAGAGAAGCTTCTAGGAGTAAAATTATCATGCATGAAGTTGACTGTGAAATCTATGTATATTCATCTCTATTGAACGCCAGGATCATATTGACAGTTATGTGCAGGAAATCTCCATCTAGAAATTCTATCATCCTTTCGATCTCAACATGTACAAAATAAGATTCATCTTATCCCACTGAATTCATCCTTTTTACTGATTTTGCTTTTTTGTTGTTGAAGATATATCACTACCCTTCTAATCTCCTATGTTCATAACCTTGGAGTTCTTCTAACTTTTCCCTCTAACACCTGTATATCCAATAAGTTGTAAGTTTTATTGATTCTACCTATCTCCAATAACATTTCCTGTATCTGTCACCTTCTTTCCACTCACATGATCCTTATCCTAGTTCTTTCTCACATTACTTCTCAAATGGCCTATTGCTATGGCTTCCTAATTGTTTTCTTTGCTTCTTGTCTATGATCTCTAGTTATCCACACAGTTGCCACTTACATTTATAAGACATAACTCTGACCTCTCTTGCTGAAGTCTTCAGTGACTTAATATGTACTCAGCTTATCATTTAAAATCTTATATACTCTGGCTCCGACCTGCCTTTCCATACTTATTTCATATTACTCTCATTCATATCATTCAGTCAATATATAGTTATTTAGTACCAGCTGTGTACCAGGGTTTGGTTGGCTAAACTATGGGATTACACAGAAAGCCAAAAAACAGTCTGTTACCAAAGAACTCCCAGCCTAATAGGTGAGACAGCTTCTAAACAGCTGTCTATAGGCAAGATAAATTGGAGTTAACCAACAGAGAGAAGGCACTAGCATTAAATTAGATCTTCTTGAAGAGAGTAGGATTTTAGCTGGGACTTGAAGGAAGTCCAAAAATGGAGCTGAGCGGTAAGATAAGTCCAGGCATAAGGGACAGCCAGGGAAATACCCAGAACCAGAAGGTGGAGTATCCTTTAATAAGGAACAGCAAAGAGGCCAGTATTGCTGGATCTCAAAATGCTTCTAGAGAAGTAAGGCATCAAGAAGATTGGAAAGATAGGAGGGGGCTAGTTTATAAACGGCTTTGGTTGCCAAGCAGGATTTTATATTTGATCCTGATGGTAACAGAGAGTCACTAGAGTTTGACTGTCGGGGTAATATGGTCAGATCTGTGCTTTAGGAGGATCACTTTGATGAATGAATGGAGGATGGATTGTAGAGAAGAGAGACTGGAGGCAGGGAGACCAGTTATTAGTCTTTTGCAATAGGCCAGTTATAAGGTAATAAGGACCTAGCTCAGGGTGGTGGCAGTGTAAAAGGAAAAAAGGAGGCATGTGAGAGTTGTTATGAAGGTGAAATTGACAGAACTTGATAACATATTGAATATGGGAGTTGAGAAAGGAGTTGATACCTAGCCGGAAAGATGGGGGTTCCCTCATGAGTAATAGGGAAATTAAAAGGTGAAGCTTTAGGAAAGGTAAGAGTCCAGTTTTGGACATATTTAGGTTAATATGTCTACTGGGCATACAGTTTGAGGTATACAGTAGGCAGTTTGAGATGTAAGATTAGAGATCAACAAAGAGGTTAAAACTGGATAGATTTGAGTATTACTAGTGCTTGTAGGCATCGCTCTAACTCAAGTCTTCTCTTAGTTCAGGTTAGCTCTTAGGACATGGAGCATTCATGAGTTATTGTGCAGAGGAAGTTTGTTTGAAAGGATACCATGCCATTTAACTTTTCTGAACTTGATTACCTTTGACTCCATTTGGAAACACAGCTTGTCAGCTTATCATCAGGGTATGGCAACTTGCATGGTTTTAGGCAAAAGCTAAATGACTGTGGGTAACTGGGACTTCTTATGCCCCCCCCCCCCCCACAAGAAAACTGTCAGGGAAGCTTAGGCCAATTGGGTTATCTGGAAGGAGGAACTAGGGATGTCAGGAAAGTAGGGACTCTGAGTCAGAAAAATGCTAGTTCTGTCACATCAGCATAGAGATGATAACTGAATCCCTAGTCAAACAGTAAAGAGGAGAATCAGGAGAGTGATGTATTACAAAAACCTAGAGAGAAGAGAATGTTAAGGAAAAGAGGGTAATCATAAGTGTCAAAGGCTGCAGAGAGATCAAGGATGAAGATTCAGAACAAGCCCTTAGATATAGAAATCTTTGAAACTTTGGAGCAAGTAGTTTCAGTTGAATGATGAGTTCAGAAACTGGACAGTAGAGAATTAAGAAGAGATTTAGAGGAAAGGAAGTGGAGGCATTGATTATAGATGGCCTTCTCAAGGAACTTAGCCGTAAAAAGGAAGAGGTATGGTACGATAACTATTGTGATGGATGGATCAAGTGAGGGTTTTTTTTTTTCCTGAAAATGAAAGAGACATGGTCTTGTTTATGGGCATTTTGGAGGCAGCCAATAGACTGGGAGAATTTGAAGATAAATGAGAGTACAGATGATAGAAAGAAGAATCTGCTTTGGAGACAAGATGGCAAGAGATCATTTGTATATGTAGAGTTTAGCCTTTTCAAGGAGGAGTGTCAGCCCTTCATGTGAGATAGGAGAAGGAGGAAGGAGAAAAAAGGTTTGGAAAAGTGGCTTTGGTTGAATGAGATGGTGAATGAGGCAGACTTGTCTTTCTCTAGGGAAGATCCAGTTAATTTATGTAAACCCAGTTTATAACTGGGAGTGAAGGCATTGGATAGTGGAAGTAATCCTGAGTCTTGACAGACCAAGATGATCAGTAGGGTAAAAGTGAGTCAAGGGAAAGGAGAGAATAATAGGGTTGAAGTGGTTACCCAAGGGGTCAAGATGAAAAAAGGGAGGAGTATGTAGCCATTGTAGGAGTGATGCCCTGGAAAAGAACTAACACTTCAAGAGCCTGTCAGCTGCAGTGAGTATGAAGAATATCATTAGGAGTTACAGGGTAGGAAGGGTGGAGTGAAAAGAGATTATGATTAGAGGTAGTAGCTAAATGGTACAATAGGTTGTGCTGGACCTGAACTCAGGAAGAACTGAGTTCAAATGAAGCCTAAGACGTTTGCTTAGCTCAACCTCTGTCTTCCTCAGTCTCTTCATCTATAAAATGAGGATAATGATAGCACTTAACTCCCTGGGTTTTTGTGAGGATAAAATGAGATAACATTTGTAAAAATCACTTTGCAAACTGTAGAGCACTTATCAGATGTTATTAGCTACAAGATAAGGGAATTTCAGAGTTTGAAAGTTCATATTTTTCAGTGATGGCTAGGTCGAGGGTATGGCTATATACATGAGTAGCTGAGGTGGGGTGGAAATAGAGGTCATGGAAAATGAGTAAGTTGAGGTCTGGGAGGTAGCAATATTTGAATGGGTATCATTATGTAAGTTGAAGTTCCCTTATGTGAGGGTAAGAGTTGGGGAGGAAAGATTGTGAGCCAGACAAGTCAGTGAGGAAAGAAAAAGATTGTCCTAGAACTCAGTAGATCTCAAGGCATTAGAATGATTGATTTGAAGGGGATGGGATAAGAAAGTAAGCAGTGGGGATATGGAGATGGGTTTTAAATGAAAGCCAGAGGTTTAGAATCACTGGGTTGATCAGGATATGACTTGATATGAGTTACTTATCATTGAAGAATGGCTTCATGTGACTATCATCATCACTAGGTATTTTCCCTCTGAGTAGAGTCCTCTTAGGGCAGGGGTAGGCAACTTTTTCATGTTGGAAGGCTGCATTAATATTTAGCTGTAATCAAATAAGGCCACATTCAAGAAACTTCAATTAGATATACTTTAAAATGTACATTTTATTTTGTAAAAATCTAACTACTATCTACTTAATTTCAGAAAATGAAAACTATTTTTTAATTTTAAATTTAGCTAACTCTTTGATAACTTTGTTGTGTCTGCTTTTTGTTGGAAAGCATTTGAATATTTGGCTGCAGCATGGAGGTCCCCGTTTCAGTTGATCCTCTAGATGGGTTATCAGTCATTTTTGACCTTAAGGGCTTCTTGGGTTAGATAGGAGAACGTATATTCGCAGCAATAAGTGGTTGAAAAGCAAGAAAGCATTTTTGGGCATGTTGCCAAAGACATGGGCATTCTACTGTATTTTTCCATATTCCATTTGTATCTTTCTTACCATCAAATAGTGACATTAAAATGTAATCTACTAAGAGCCTAATCAATTCCATCTGTAGTTCTTTAGGTGCCTTAGTGATAGGTGAGGCTGAAATGTTCATTTGAATGTGATATCATGATTTTCAAAGTCAGGCTGAAATGTTCATTTGAGTGTGATGTCATGGTTTTCAAAGTCAGCAAACCTTTCATTGTATTCTTCAAATGATTCACAGATATCATCCTGCTTATTAGTGATCTTTACTAACCGGGGACAATGTTCATCTGAAATTTCCTTTTAAAAAAATGTTTTGAAAAAAGATAGATTTTTCAAAATACTTGGATTTTTTTTGCCACATATCATATAAACTTAGCTTTACCTTGCAAAGAAATATTCAAATTATTTTGATATGACACGATATACAGAAATGTAGCGTTCCTATAGAAATCTTACAACAATTCACATTGCTGTTTCTTTTCTTCATAAAATTTAATTATCTGTTTTCTTAGAGATAAAATTTTGGCTAACACCTGTCCCTGTGATAGCCAACACACTCTAGAAGGATACAGCAAATCCACACTTAATATCTCATTGTTCGGCATGTTACGAAACTGATGATGCCATGTTGCATTTACATGAATGTAGTTAACAGTACTTAGTAGAACTTGTTGCAAAGTGTCACAGAAAATAGCAGGTTTAGCACAGAGATTTTTCTGATAAAAGATACAACGAAAAGAAAAGATAGCATCTGTATCTGTTAATAGCTGTGCAATTAACCCTTCATGTTTTTGTGTCATAGAAGGTACACCATCTGTACACTCACTCAGTACATATCTCAAATTCAGTCCAACGTCATGACATTTTTCTTGAAAGTTGTTGAAGATATCTATTCTCTGTGTTTTGTTCACAAAAGTGCCCAAAGTGAGTAACTCTTCATAGCAGAGAAGATCTTACGTTATTACCCAAATGGAATATAAAGCCTCTGCCAAATAAAACCTGTGCTGAATCAGTAGTATCAGTTGATTGATCAAAAGCAATTGAATAATATATATTTTCCTTTTGATGTATTGAATGAAGTTGTTCTGTTAAGTTGAAGGCTAATTCTTGCTGCTGATGAGTTATGGTTCTCCTTGAATAAAGAAGTTCTTTGTACTTTGAAACATTTTCAGGGTCTAAGCATCCTACATTGAGAATGCATTCTTTCACAATTGCTACATCACTGAATGGCTTCTCTTTTTCCCCAAGTACATAAACTGCTTTATAAGTTGCTTCAGTGCATTATTTCCAGGTCTTTCTGCTCTTTGAAAGAATTGTCTTTGCTTTTGCTTTTTATCTCTTAATTTCTACCATACAACCTTTCATGCGGTCCTTATGAGTGTTATAATGCTGATGAGCATTGAATTTCTTTAATGTTAATATTGCAGTATTGCAAAGCAAGCAAATCATTTTTGTAGCAGAAGGAAGATAATATTTCAATTTCCAATCCTCATTAAAAGATCTGTTTTCTTCCTTCAGCATTGTCTTGGTCTTCTTTTGCATGATGGGCTGTTTAGTAGACTTTAAAATCTGGCCTCAAACATTTGTCACACTTACTAGCCGTGTGACCTTGGGCAAATCACTTACCCCCAATTGTCCTCCAAAAAGAAAAAAATACTGGTGATCTATGCAACTATTCACAAATTCCACTTAAAACAGAAACAGAGTGCACTGTTGTCAAAAGCTGATAACAGAATGGCATACTTCACCCCCATGAACTCTTGCCAATCAGTCTTGTGCAGTAGTGGCACCACTCAGGTGGGGGAAGTTGCAACTAAATAATGAGTGTAGCAGCCATCAATTTAGCCTTTTTGGTTTACTATAAATGCTCTAATTGTGCCAGTCAAAATGGAAAGATTATTTCATTGAAACTTATTTTATTCTTTGGTATTTTAAATGTATTCATTTTAATTATAAAATAAAAATATGAAAGATGAACAACACTGTATAAATAAAAATAAAAGAATTTGTTCTATAAAATTTGGATTCAGTCAAAAGGCTGTAGTTAAGGACCTAGAAGGCCACATGTGGCCTTAAGTTTACAGGTTCCCCACACATGTCTTAGGGTATTAAAAACCTCTTAGGATATTATCAGTGAAGAGAGCTAATGAGGTGTTGAGGTTTATGGTTATTTTATCTTCTTTCCTGAAGGCTGGCTAGATCAGGAGATATAGGTGGCAGAAGCAGGATGAAATGTCATCCATCTGTCTCCATAGAGGCAGGAAGGGCCTTGTGAGATAAAAGGGCCTAGCCAGAAGATTAGCATGCAATGCAATGGTTTCTCTTTATGCACTCTTAAATTCCAGCCAAACTGGCCTGCTAGCTGTTCCTTCAACTCAGTAGAGCACTTTTTGCCTCACTGCTTTTGGACAGCTTGTCTGCCATACATAAACATACTTCCCTTTCACCACTTAGAATCTCTGACTTCCTGTGGTTCAACCCAGGTGTCACTGCCTTCATGAAGCATTTCCCTTACATGCAGTGCCCCCTACCTTTTGTTGTTAGTGCTTTTTCTCTACTGAAATTACTTAGTACTTGGCTATGCATATTATATTCCCCCAGTAGAATGTAAACTCCTTGACAATGGGAACTGTATGGGGTTTTTCTTTATATCCTCCACACTTAGTACAGCGCCTTATACATGGTAAGCATTTAGTAAGTGTTGACTTGAACCATTATGTATAAATCACTATGCTAGGATCTGGGATTAGAGATGAAAAAGCAGTATTTATACAAATCGCTGTCATGTGGGGTGTGTTGTGAGCAATCCAGACAGAATGCTCAGGAAGATTTAGGAGGAAGAAAACATCTTTAGCCAGGAGATTGTAGTCTGGGAATTTCAATAATAAGTAACATTTACATAATGCTTTAAGGTTTATAATAACTCTACATATATTTATTGGTCCTTACAACTATTCTTTTAGGTAGATACCACAGGTTTTGTGAGAATGCCATAGGTTAGAGAGGTTAAGTGACCTCATACTCCTGCAGTTTTGCAGCTAGTAAATGTTGGAGGCATCTGTGCCATTGTGTACCATTTAGCTTTCAGTGTGGATGGGGGATTGTCTCATCCATGATTTTTCCTTGTCACCTTTTTTTTTTTACCCCCCCCCCCCCCCCTAACAAAAAACGGAAGTTTTTTTTTTTTTTTTTTTTTTTTTTTTTTTTTTTTTTTTTT
>NW_027185887.1:7399376-7467131 GCF_028583685.1 Petaurus breviceps papuanus
TTTTTTTTTTTTTTTCTGGATTCTTCATTGTTCACAGTGTGGTTTTCTATCCTTAACAGAAATCTCCTTTAAAGATTTTCCTTGCTATTTTCTCTCTCTCTCTTCTGCATTGGCTTCCAGAAAAGTATTTTCCCCCCACTATCTTTATTTATTTATTTTATTAAATAAGCAAGTCTCTGTAGACAAACTCCCCCTCCCCCTGCCCAACCAATGTAAAAAAGAAAATCATCCTTCTAATGACTGATAGGAATATGACCAGGGTTACACTTGTATCAAGGAAATGAAAGCTATACAATTTGAATTGAAATTAGATGTGGTGAATAATCAGTGACAGTTTTTAATACCCTAGAAGTACCTTTAATATGTCTTTCTACAAGAATTTCTACCAGTCTTTATATATCTAAGTTGTCATTCTCATCTGATAGAAAAAAATAACTTTTAAGATAACTAATATAACTGTTTCATTCACTTTTGCTATTTTTATTGATACTTTAAAGCATTTTTTAATTATGTAAATTCATAGGTTGAATATTTCACCTACATTTTGCATTACATAGGGTTTTGTGTGTTTACCTAGGAACCTAGATATCATTTATAGCATTGTTTATACAGGATTTTTTTTGTTTGCATAACTAATTTACAATTTTAGAGACTTATTTGATAGTTGGTGGACACTGCTTTCATAAATGTGGTTCATTCTTGTAAACAGTTATAAATTATACAATTTCCTGTTTACTTGTTTTGTATCATATGTAATTATTATTAAATATTCCTATATTCTTATGCTCTGGTAATATGGTTTTAAAAGCTAATAATGCACAGGACATTTGAAACTATGATTTCAGTACTGACAAAGAATTATTTCAAAATAAGGGGAAATGTTTTACTTACTGTTTCAGTTTTGGTGCAGTGATTATTATTTAACGCTGACTTAGCACAAAGCAGTCTCTTTTTCTGGATAAAAGTGAAAAGACTATGAGATACGTTATCGATGAAATTAACTGTTGAAGTGGAGAGGAAATGCAGCTGGCCAATACTTGTCATAGTGTGAGCTCTATTGAATGAATATATGTGCAGTCAACCATTCACAAGAGTCACACTGGTCTTGAACTGCATTGATCTGTAGTATAATTCTAAATGAAATTGATGGATGAGAACAAACATTGACAGGGAAGGTAAAGAGAACCATGAAATGTCTTGGATAAGAAAAGTATGATAGAAAGTATCCTGTTACTGTCTGCTAGAGATTAAAATATTTATTTAAGTGTGACGTTCTTTAGTGTGATACTTATTCATCAAATTTTTTATGGTATTTCTCCTTTTTTTCTGATGACTGAAAGATTAAATGTTTGAACACAAAAAATTAATTTTTTCCTAGCATTTTATTTTTGTTTCAGAGATCTTAAGAGTTTTATGTTTTCGTATAGTATGATGACAAAGTTTTCAGAGGCTTAGAAATAATGTTTGATTTATATTGTTTAGAAATATAGTTACTAAGAGAGACGCGGACTGAGCGCCGCCACCGCCCGCCCCTCGCCGTCTGTGCTGCCTGCACCCGCACCCATGGCTCTGTGCAATGGAGACTCCAAGCCGGAAAATGCAGGAGGAGACCTCGGTGATGGCAGATACCACTATGAAGGGGCTGTTGTCATTCTGGATGCTGGTGCTCAGTATGGGAAAGTCATCGACAGGAGAGTGAGGGAACTGTTTGTACAGTCAGAGATCTTCCCTCTGGAAACACCAGCATTTGCCATCAAAGAGCATGGATTTCGTGCCATCATAATCTCTGGAGGACCAAATTCTGTGTATGCAGAAGATGCTCCATGGTTTGATCCAGCAATCTTCACCATTGGCAAGCCAGTCCTTGGAATTTGCTATGGCATGCAGATGATGAATAAAGTATTTGGAGGCACTGTGCACAAAAAAAATGTCAGTGAAGATGGAGTCTTCAACATTAACATAGACAACACCTGCTCGTTATTCAGGGGTCTTCAGAAGGAAGAGATTGTTCTGCTCACACATGGAGACAGCGTAGACAAAGTGGCTGAAGGATTCAAGGTTGTGGTGCAGTCTGGCAACATCGTAGCAGGAATAGCAAATGAATCTAAAAAATTGTACAGAGTACAGTTCCATCCTAAGGTCGGCCTTACAGAGAATGGGAAAGTGTTCCTGAAGAACTTCCTGTACGATATTGCTGGCTGCAGTGGGACCTTCACCGTGCACAACCGGGAGCTCAAGTGTATTGAAGAGGTCAAGGAGCAAGTGGGAACTTCCAAGGTTCTGGTTTTGCTCAGTGGTGGCGTCGACTCAACGGTCTGCACGGCTCTGTTGAATCGGGCTTTGGACCAAGATCAGATCATTGCTGTGCACATCAATAATGGCTTCATGAAGAAGAGGGAGAGCCAGTCTGTGGAGGAAGCTCTCAAGAAGCTTGGAATCCAGGTCAAAGTGGTAAATGCCGCTCATTCTTTCTCCAATGGCACAACAACTTTACCGATATCTGAAGAAGACAGGACTCCCCGAAAAAGGATCAGTAAGACATTGAACATGACTACAAGTCCTGAGGAAAAAAAGAAAGATCATTGGAGACACCTTTGTTAAGATTGCTAACGAAGTAATTGGAGAGATGAACCTGAAACCAGAAGAGGTTTTCCTTGCCCAGGGAATGCTAAGGCCTGATCTAATTGAAAGTGCATCCCTTGTTGCTAGTGGCAAAGCCGAAGTCATCAAAACTCATCACAATGATACAGAGCTCATCAGGAAACTGAGGGAGGAGGGAAAGGTCATAGAACCTCTGAAAGACTTCCATAAAGATGAAGTGAGAATTTTAGGCAGAGAACTTGGTCTCCCTGAAGAGCTGGTCTCTAGACATCCATTCCCAGGTCCAGGTCTGGCAATAAGAGTGATATGTGCTGAAGAGCCTTATGTCTGTAAAGACTTTCCTGAAACCAACAACATTTTGAAAATAGTGGCTGATTTTTCTGCAAGTGTTAAAAAGCCCCACACGCTGTCACAGAGAGTCAAAGCTTGTACGACAGAGGAGGACCAGGAGAAGCTCATGCAGATTACCAGCCTACACTCACTGAGCGCCTTCCTGCTGCCAATTAAAACCGTAGGGGTGCAGGGAGACTGCCGCTCCTACAGTTATGTCTGTGGCATTACCAGTAAAGACGACCCCGACTGGGAATCCCTGATGTTTCTTGCACGTCTGATCCCATGCATGTACCACAACATTAACAGGGTCGTCTTTGTGTTTGGTCCCCCTGTCAAAGAGCCTCCCACAGATGTCACGCCCACCTTCTTGACCACTGGAGTGCTCAGCACGCTGCCGCAAGCTGATTTTGAGGCTCACAACATTCTCAGGGAGTCCGGATATGCTTGGAAGATCAGCCAGATGCCGGTGATCTTGACCCCTCTGCATTTTGACCGGGACCCTCTTCAGAAGCAGCCGTCCTGCCAGAGATCGGTGGTTATTCGAACCTTTATCACAAGTGACTTCATGACTGGTATCGCAGCAACGCCTGGCAATGAGATTCCTGTAGAGGTGGTGCTGAAGATGGTCACTGAGATTAAGAAGATCCCGGGTATTTCTCGAGTTATGTATGACTTGATGTCAAAGCCCCCAGGAACTACTGAGTGGGAGTAATAAACTTCTTTTGGACCTGAGTGCTGTGTGCCGTTGAAATGATCTGAGACGTTGCCAGTGTTGACATACAGTACTGTGAGGAGGGAGCTGGGGCTGCTCCTTCCCTCTGGAGCCTGTCCTGGAACGTCAGGCACCAGGGAAGAGCTGTGGGGGACCCTGAGGGGGCTGAGGATTTGTACGGGTAACTAGCCAGGGCGTCACGGCCTGTGCTCAGACTCATTTGACTCTTGCCTTTGTGTTCATGCATTCATTCTGTGCTGGCTTTTCCTGTTGCAGTCACAGAGCTGCCTTTTTGTTCTCTGAAGGCATACCTCTTCTGGGTGACTATGGGGGTGCTTCTGTATCCTGCTAGGAGCTTGGGGGGCTTTTGGAAGCACCTGTGATGGACTGACTGATCCATTGTGGGGGGCACAAGCCTCTGGGGAAACTAAGACAGGTGAATCGCCTTGTTCCTCCCTCCCCGGGGGTTTACCAGTCATGCCATCGCTGGCACACGAGGGTTTTGGAGCTGTAGAAGTTAGTACTTTTTGGAAAGGGGGAAGCCTTCCCAACTTCTTGGCACGTGGCACCATTTTCTAGACCTCTGGGGTAAGGACACGCCAATATCCCCTTCACTAGTAAGAGCTTTGGGTTGTCTCAGTCTCAGATGTACTAGAATCACACAGCTTTTTTAACGTTAACGTTTTTCCTAAGAATAAAAGGAGAAAAAAAAAAAAAAGAAATATAGTTACTAAGCAGGCAGTAATTTGTTTTGGGAATTCTAATGTGTGAAAGTGCCACCTTTGGGTCAGTTATATATCAGGAACTTATCTCTTCTCCATGTTTTTCTAAGCACTTCACCTACTGAACTGCTAATGTACAGATATTAATGAATAAGATATCGATTGTATGTTAGATATTAGTCATGTCAGGGTCCACCCATACTTTGTGATACCAAATTCTTCTAGACCTGAGCACCTCAACAAACCATATTTTCTGGCCTTGTTGTTGATATATGCTCTGTAATTCTTAGAATTTTGTCTTATTTCATTGACACCCTTTTGCTAAATTGTCATTGTTAGATGTCTGAAAATATATGAGAAAATCCCTTTGCCAATGAATATATATATTTTTTGTAGGAACTAATGCTATCCTCTCCCCCCCCCCTTTTGTTCAACTTTGTTAGCTCCTAATAAAAGAACTGAAATTTAGAGGAAGACTGAAATTTACGATTTGGGAGTTCATTTCTATATTTATATAGTTTTGGATACATATTGTTCATGTAAAATACAAGTTTCTAATTTTAAAAATTTGGCCACATAGAGATAATAGGGATGGTAATCCATTAACACTATTTTGAGATATTGGGATTACTTAAATTTAGTTTTAATTTCACATTTTGTTGTTACTACCTTAATTACTTATTCTTTATAGATTTTGGGAAAGGGACACTTTGAAAGAATTCAGTTTTTAAAATAGGAATACTCTTCTAGATTAATTTTTTTTAAAGCAATTGGAGTTAAGTAACTTGACCAAGGTTACAGGACCAGTTTTTTTGTGTGGGTGTTAAGTATCTGAGGCTGGAACCGATCCCAGGTCCTCCCAACTCCAGGGCCAGCGCTCTTACTCACTGTGCCACCTAGCAGCCCCTAGATTAATTTTTAATAGGTAGAAATTAACAAGAAAATTTTCTTAGAAGAGATAGTGTTTCAGGTATAGAGTAATCCTTAAAAGTTCAGATTCAGATATAATGTCACTATATAAATTACCTATGTGGACATTTATTTGGATACATTTTAGAATTTTTGTAAGTATCTTAATATCTTATTTAAGAATTCCCCTAATTAAGAGTGTTAATGTGTTAACTGTGCAGTTTCAAGGGTATTGCATTTTTGAACTTGAAAAAAGAATCTGTATTTATAAAGCAGTCAGTGATAAATCTATTGTTTCTGTTGGAAAAATTAAGCGTGAATGTTGGATAAGTATAGTATTCTTTATTTGTGAATATAGATTTATATTGCCATTGTAAACATTATTGAACTCATTTTCAGTAGTCACCTTCTTTTTAAAATAGGTAACAAGTTCTCTTAAATTAATATTTTTTGAAAAATCACATTGAATAAAATGGATAGTAAATTTTACCCAAAAAGCTATATAATTTTTATGTCATTATAGCTGTTCAATCTTTATATGATTTATATATGCATAATGTTTTTAGTGTTTTTTTTAACTTTGTAATTCCGAGTAGAAGTATGTACACATACATGGAATTTATCTTCTATAAGACTTAAGTTCTCTAGTATGGTAATTTTTTTCTTTAATTTTAAGGTTCATGCTTCATTAGAACTGACCAGCTAGATGGTGAAACAGACTGGAAACTAAAAGTTGCAGTGAGTTGCACACAGAGATTACCAGCTTTGGGGGTAAGCATCATAGTTACTAAAAATAATTTCATAATGTTATGTAATCTATATGGTAAATGTTGATGTATACCTGGATATCAAGTATTTAGGGCATATTTAAGTAACTTGTTTCCCTAATTTGGTATCATTTGGAATAAAGCTAGTGTATTATTTGCATTTCTGTGGAAACAATGGATTAAGGCAACATGGAGTCTTTATTATTATTATTGTTGTTGTTGTAATTTTTCTATATCAAAGTTCTTGATTTGGGATTTCTCTTGTGAATATCACTTAATGGTTAATACAGTGCTATTCCACTACAGACATTAATTTTCCTCAGTTATGGCCATTTAAAAAATCTTATTTAATTCTTCCTATTCAAACTAGTGTTTCCCTGCCCATTTCTTTCCCCTTTCTCATTGGTTATATGTTTTGTTTTGTGTGTTATCTCCCGATCTTCTCTTTTTCCATATCTAGTTTTTCCATGGTAGTCTTTCCTTTGCATGTGTAGTATAGAGTGGGAAGTATTTAGTGATTTCTCTCTTCACAAGGCTCTCTACAACAGTTCACTTCCAAAAGATAAGGTTTTCTTATGTTGTTTAGAGTTAGGTTTCTTGCTCTGTGGAGACAGTTGTAATTGCTTTACCACTGGCCTATAATTCCTCTTTGGAGTGTTTTGAGAGTTAATAGGGTTTGGAAAAATATCGAATACTCTTATCTTTTGTTGGTCATGATCCCCAGAAGATTTCTATACATGTTGTCTCATCTTTTTTGACTTTTTTTATGCCTTCCCATAGAATCATCCACAAGAGCTTCACCCAATGTACTGTGAACCTTCCTCTTGATTTCTTAATTGTTGTGTGCTTTCTGATGGAGCTGAGGGAATGCTATTTGTTTATTATTTGTCCTCTCATTACTTGCCTAACTTCTTTTCAGGTCATACATCTTTGGTAATTTAAGATCATTTTTTTTAGTAAGTAGTTAGTTTGAGTTACTTATGTAATTAATCAAAAATTTATTTTAGTAGAGGTAAAAGTAATACAATAAGTATAGAAATGTGTATTTCTTCATTGCTATGACACCATGGTGGGCTCTTGTCCTTCTTAACTGATTAAACTAAGACTCCCTTTTGAAGAGGAGAGCCAGATCAAATATAAATACTTGGTTTCTATTCCTAGTTCTGGCACAAACTAACTGTGACCTTGAGGAAGTCTCATTATTTTCTTCTAAATTGTTTCTACATTTGCAGCTGAAGAGTTTGGGATTAAATGATTTTCAATATTGGTACCTAGTGGTAGGAGCAGTATCCTAACCTCTTCCTATATATAAGTTAAGGAAGTTTTGCTCTAAAAGGTATTGAAACCATCCTCAAGACTTAATTGTTTAGTGATATCAGTTTGGTTGGAATACTTGAATACAAAGTAACCACAAGGAGCTCTCAGGTGCTTGACTGGTAGAAAATGATGTGGGGAAATTCAGCCAAGGGAGTTTCACTTACCTGATCAATTTGAGGTGTCCTCAATGTCAGTCACTGATAACTATTTTTCTCCTGCTTTTTCAAAGTAAAATTCCTTTTACTAACTATTGAATAATATGTGATTGTCTCAGTTAGTTATATTATTTAACCTAAACTTATCTCCACCTGATGTCTTTCTGCCAGTTAGAAGGGTATGAGGTGAATCCTCCTTGTTTTGATTTGCATTTCTCTTATTAATGAATTGGAACGTCCTTTCAATATAGTTTGTAGTTCCTTTGAGAAATGTGTCCTTATATCTTTGGACTACTTATCAGGGAGTGGAGGTTTTGGTTTGTGTGTGTGTGTTTGTGTGTGTGTGTATGTATGTATAAATTTATTTGGATATGTACAATCCAAGCAATTATATATTATATTAAGACATAATTTACACAAGCACAAAACAGTATTAAATATATTATGAATGTATTAATATACTATACATAATTTATTCATGCATAAACAAATATGTTTGTGCATATGCATACACATATATGTATTAACCCTAATCAGATATTTGATAGAAAGATTTTTCTCCCCCATTTAACAACTTCCTTTCTTAGGTACATTAATTTTGATTCAGAATAAGCTTTTCAGTTTCATGGAATCAAAAGATAATCTGTTTTGTCTTTTGCAATTGCTTATATACCTTGTTTGGTTAGGAATATATCTTCCTTTTCTTTTTTTTTCCTATTTTTCAAATGCTTTATTGAATTCTGTTTTACATCATTCATTTCCTCCAGATTTTGAGCTACAAATTTTCTCCCCATTTTTCCCCTACCCACCGCTCCAAAAGAGCAGTCCCACAGGATATCCCCTCCTCCAATCTGTTCTCTCCCATATTTTCTCCCATACCCCTTTCGACTTTTCCAGTGGATCTCTATGCCCCAGGGCCTGTATATCTTATTTCCCAATTACCTGTAAATCCTATTCCACCTCCCACTTGTTCTATTCTCTACTTTGATCCCGTCCCTTTTCAAAAGTGGGTGCTTCCAACTTCCCTCCCCGCCCCAGCATTCCATCCCTTCCATCATCTCCCCTCTCATTCCCTTCCTCCCTACTCTCTTGGAGGGTGAGATACCCTATGTAGTGTATATTTCACTCCCTCCTCAAGCCAAATTCAGTGGGAATAAGGTTGACCCATTCCCTTTTGCCTTCCTGTTCTTCCCCTCCATTGTAACCATTTTCCCTTGCCTCTTCTATATGAGATAGTTTACCCCATTCTGTCTCTCCCCATCTACTCTCATTATATTCCTCTTTCACCTCTTAATTTCACCTTTTAAGTATCATCCCTTCCTGTTAAATTGGTCCTGTGCCCTCTATCTATGTATACCTGTAAACATGTATACATACATTCACATATGTATTCATATGCCCATATACCCTCATATGTGTATATATATTTATATATTATATTATATATTATTTTGTTAATTAATTATTAATATTAATATTATTATATTGTTTATATATATCATAAAATATATATATATTTCTATTCCCTTCAACTATGGAGAAAAATTTCATCAGTTACAATTATTGTTTTTCCATGTAAGAATGTTAATAGTTCAACTTTGACAAGTTCCTTATGATTTCTTTTCCCTGTTTACCTTCTCATGCATCTCTTGCTTCTTGTATCAGTATGCCAAATTTTCTATTCACCTCTGGTTTTTCATCAAGAATCCTTGAAAATCCTCTATTCCACTGAATGACCATATTTTTCCCTGAAACATGATACTCAGTTTTGCTGGGTAGGTGACTCTTGGTTTTAATCCCAGCTCCTTTGAACTCCAGAATATCATATTCCAAGCCCTTCGATCCCTCAGTGTAGAGGCTGCCAAATCCTGGTTTATCCTGACTGAGTTTCCACAATATTCAAATTGTTTCTTCCTGGCTACTTGTAATATTCTCTCCTTAACTGGGAATTCTGCAACCTGGCTATAATATTCCTAGGAGTTTTCTTTTGGGGATCTTTTTCAGGAGGTGATCAGTAGATTCTTTCAACCTCTATTTTGCCCTCTGGTACTAAAACATCAGGGCAGTTTTCTTTGAGAACTTCCTGGAGGATGATTTCTAGGTTCTTACTTTGATCATGGCTTTCAGGTAGTCCAATAATTTTGAAATTATCTCTCCTGCATCTGTTTTCCAGGTCAGTGGTTTTTCCCATGAGGTATTTCACATTGCCTTCTATTCTTTCATTTGTTTAGATCTGTTTCACAGCATCTTAGTTTCTCATAAAGTCATTAGCTTCCATTTGCTCCAATCTAATTCTGAAGCAATGATTCTCCTCAGTGAGCTTTTGAGATTCTTTTTCCATCTGGCAAATTTGGCTTTTTAAGGCATTCTTCTCCTCATTGCCTTTTTGAGCCTCATTTGCCATTTGAGTTAGTCAATTTTTTTAGGTGTGATTTTCCTCAGTCAGGCTGTTGACTCTCATTTTGTAATTTTCTTGCATCGTTCTCATTTCTCTCCCCAATTTTTCTTCCACTTCTCTTATCTGCTTCTTAAGGTCCTCTATGGCCTGTAACCAGCTTGTATTTTCCTTTGAAGCCTTTGGTGCAGGAGTTCTGACTTCACTGTCTTCCTCCTGTTCCATACTTTGCTCCTTTTTGTCCCCAAAATAGGAGTCTAATGTTGGAATCTTCTGTCAGCTTTCCTTCCTTTGCCTGGTCATATCACCCCTCAGTCACTTGACCCCTGGGCTTTTTGCCACAGTAGGATTCTGCCAGCAGACAGGGGAGCTTTCGTCCCAAATGCTGCGGTTTTCTCAGCTGCTGGAGGTATTAGTTGGGTGCCCTCTCTGAGGTCTCCACACGCTCTGGCAAGCTGGACACACACCCCAGGACCTCCACCCTAGACTGCAATCCAGATCCAAGCAGGTTAAAGCAAGAGTGATTACCCTTCAGACTGGTGCTTGGTTCCTCTACACTCTGCAGGCCAGGAGCTGAAGCTGCCACGTGGCACTGGATGGCTGTGTAGGCGTCTTAGCGGCTTCTCTCCCCGGGGGCAAAAGCTACACCCTCCCACTTACTGGGTCCCAAAGTCCAGACTGCAGTGACCTCTCACTTTGTCCTTCATCTTTGTGTTGATAAATCTGGAAATGGCCACAGCTGCTGCTGATTTGGAGTCCCTCTGGCCTGCAGCTGCTCAGGCCTGCCCTGGGGCTAAAACCTAGGTGTGGGACTGGGCTTGGCTCCCAGAGCTGCACTGGCGGATTCCTGCCAGCCTGCCGGGCTGTCCTTAGAGGGAGGTTAGCTTTTCTGTGTTATTTTGTGGGTTCTGCAGCTCCAAAGTTTGTTTAGAGTCCCCTTTTTACATGGATTGGGGAAGGTGGAAGCCGGAGCGGTGGGGAGGTCCTTCTTCTCCTCTGCCATCTTGACTCCCAGGAATATGTCTTCTACTCATAGCTTTGAAAAATATATGATTTCTCTCTCTTCTATTTTTTAATAGTATCTTTAATGTCAATGAGTACTATGCATTTTGAATGTATTGCAGAATAAATTGAATAGTGTTAGTCTAAGCCTAGTTTCTGCCAAACTGCTTTTCAAGTTTCCTTTCAGTTTTTGCCAAATAGGGAATTTTAACATAATTTATATTTTTCTGGTTTTTTGATCACTGGATTATTTTGTGCATGGTTTCTGATTTCTTCCTTGTCTAGTCTGTTGAATTAATCTAGTTCTCTGTTTTTTAACCAATTCCATATAGTTTTCATTATTACTGCTTTATAATATAATTTGAGGTCTGGAAGTACTATTTCTCCTTCTTCATACCTACCTCTTTTCACTATTTCCCTTAATAGTCTAGGTCTTTTATTTTTTTCAAATGAATCTTATTTTTTCATGTTTTATAATGTATCCCTTTGATAATTTCATTGGGCTAAATCAAAAGTATAAATTACTTTTGGTAGAATTATCATTCTAAATTATAATAATAGCTAGAATTTATATGGAGTTTTAAGATTTTTCAGGTTACTTTACAAATAGTATTTTATCCTTAATCTTGGGAGGTAGGTACTATATTATCTTCATTTTACAGATTAGGAAACCAAAACTTGGGTGAGGGATGGAGGGGGAGGGGCTTGATCAGGGTCACACAACATGTAAGTATTTGAGTTCATGTTTGAACTGATGTCTTTCCAACTTCATTGCCCAACAATAACATGGAAACTGTTCAGAAGAGGGAACCCAGCCTAGGTACTTAGAAGTCTAATAGACTAAAGAAGGAACAAATAAGTCTTTATTAATCAAAGAATAAAAGTCTGGAATTGACGGAAAGAGAAGGTAATGAAGAGAATGAGGTAAATAAATCATTTTTAGAACAAGGTGCAAAAAAGAAAATTTAAAACTATCCCCTCAAAAAAACAAAACCCTAGGTAATGGAGGAGGAGAGTACAGAGGATTTTAACTGGTTAACTGAGGGGAAAGAAAGAGGAAGAATTAGTAAGCTAGATAAAAGGAAGAAAGAAGCAGGAACTAATAATTGAAGTAAAACTCAAACTAGGGAACAAAGTAACAGATATGAAAAGATGTCTAAGTCTTAGTGAGGGAAAGAGAGCCAATGATAAGTTTCCTTTAAGAAGTTTAAGCTAAAATAACTGAAGAAACATAGTATTGTGTTCACAAAGTAAATGGGGAGTGAGGTGAAAATTCTATTTAAGAAACAAAAATAGTTTTAGAGTTAAATAGATAACAGATCCCTAACTTATAACTTTAAATTGGAATGGGGGAGAGAAGGGAATAGCATTTATTTAGTGCCTCCTTTGTGCCAGCTACTTTATTAAGGTGATGTGCTAAGCTTTTTTAGAAATGTTATTTCATTTGATTCTCACAGCAACTTTGGAAGGTATGTGCTGTTATTATCCCCATTATTATAGTGGAAGAAACTGAGGTAAATAGAAATTAAATGACTTGTCCAAGCTCTCACAGCTCTGAGTGTCTGAGGCTTGATTTGAACTCAGATCTTCTTAACTCCAGACCCAGTACTTAGGCCACTATACTACATAGTTGCCTTTAGGTATGAATGACTTGATCCAATAAAATAAACAAAAATGACAGAATGGATAAGAAAACAAAACTCCACAATCTTTTCCTTAGAAGGAACATACCTAAAATACAAAGACATACACAACACAAGATTGAGAGACTGGAAAAATTTGCTGTGCATTAATTAAGTCCACAAAAAGCAAGAGTTGCCATTATGCTGTCTGACAAAGCCAAAAGTACACCCAGAAGTGACAGAGAGAAACAAGGAAACTTCATTGTGTTGAAAGGGACCATAGACAAAAACCCAACATCAGTATTAAATGGGTATTCTCCAAATTCTTTAGCATCAAAATTCATAAGGGAGAAACTAGCATTACTGTAGACATAGTCAATAAACAAGTAGTGACAAATGATTTCTGTGTCTACCCCTCAATTTTTTTATGAACCTAACAGCCAGATAAACAGAATAGAAAATATGGAATTGAACAAATTCATAGAGAAACTAGAGTTATAAAACTTAGGACATCTGCTAAATGGAATTCCTAAAGAATATACATACACAAATGGAACTTTACCAAACAAAGCCTGACCACATGAATTTTGGAAATACATTTTTTAAAGAAGCAGCAGAAATAGTAAAAATATCCTTTATAGATCATAGTAGAGTAAAAAAAAAAATACACATACATGCATTGGCACCTCTGCATGAAACTGTGTGTGTGTTTGTGTGGCTTATTCAAGTGAAAACAAAAGTTACAGGTTCAAATGGAGACTTAATAGTGAAATCTTAGGATATAATGAGTAGGTCAAAAACAAATTATGGAAATAATTATGAATTAGGTGAAAGAATATGTTCGTAATGAAAAAACATACTAAAATTTAAGGGATACAACTAAAGCAGTTCTCAGGGTGAAAATTATATCTTAACAAATTATACATTAACTAAATGGAAAAGGAGAGGATTTATGAACTGAATATGCATTTTAAAAAATGGACAAACCAAAAGTAAACACAAAAAGGATATTTAAAAAGTAGAAGAGAAAAAAATATAGGAATTATATACTTAAAAATTATATAAAAATATTTTTAAAATACTTAAAAATTGGTTCTTTGAAAAAAATTAATAAAATTATAAATATTTAGACAATATAATTTTAAAAATGACAAATCAATTCAAGCAAATGGGAAAAAACATAAATCAAGATGAAATTGACAACAAATGAATTTTCAAAATGTACTGTGCATAATAAGCTATCAAAACAGAATACAAAGGGTGGCCAGGTGGCGCGGTGAGTAAGAGCGCCGGCCCCAGAGTCAGGAGACCTGCGTTCGGTTCCAGCCTCAGATACTTAACACTCACACAAAATAACTGGCCGTGTAATCTTGAGCAAGTTACTTAACCCCAATTGCTTAAAAAAAAAACAAGAAAACAGAATATAAAAAAAAGCCTTCAAAAGTATATCCAAATTGATAGAAGACCAAATCAAGATCATAAATAATCCATTCAGAACAAAACAAATGCAATTAATTGTAAAAGACATTTTCCCTTCTACTCTCCTGCAAAAAAAAAAAAACCCACCCATCTTGCTTCTAGTCCTGGTGGATTTACAAAAGAATTCTTTCAGATTCTTTCAATACTATCCAAATTATTCTTAAAAATTGAGAATGAAAGTATTTTACCTGAATCTTCTTTGTTTAAAATTGAAATGTCCTTTGTTTTCTCTTTTCAAAAATTTATTTATTTTTTTTTAGTTTACAACATTTAGATCCACAAGCTTTGGAGTTTTAAATTTTCTCCCCTTTCTTCTCCCTGTCCCTAAGATGGCATGCTATATGTTATAGGTTCTACATATGCATTCATATTAAATATATTTTCACATTAGTCATGTTGTAAAGAAGAATTCTAACCAATGAAATGAATCATGAGAAAGAAGAAACAAAACAAAAAAGAGAGAGCAAATAGTATGCTTTGATCTGCATTCAGATGCTTCAATTCTTTTCTCTGTGGATAGCATTTTCCATCATAAACCTTTTGGAGTTGCCTTAGAACATTGCATTGCTGAGAAAAGCCAAATCTATAGACATTCATCATTGTATAGTGTGGCTATAAGTATATACAAAATTCTCCTGGTTCTGCTCTCCTCACTCAGCATCAGTTCCTGCAAGTTGTTCCAGGTTTTTCTGAAGTCTTCCTGCTCATCATTTCTTATAGTGCAGTAGTATTCCATTACATTCATATACCACAACTTGTTCAGTCATTCCCCAATTAATGGGTATCCTCTCAATTTCCAATTCTTTGCTACCACAAAAAGAATTACTGTCAGTATTTTTGTACAGTAAAGTCTTTTAATGAGATAAATATAGGCCTAAATCCTAAATGCTTTCTAGTTGTGTGACCCTGGGCAAGTCACTTCAAGTGTATTTGCTTCATTTGTAAAATTTGAATGACAATAGTACTTATCTTAGTAGGATTGCTTTGAGGATGAAATATGATAACATTGGGGGGCAGGGAAGGGGGGGGGAGGAGAAGACTTAGCATAGTGCCTGACACAGAGGAGGCACTATACAAATTCTTTTTCCTTCCTTCTAATCTATTCCTCCATCAAGAAATGGTCAAAGGGAGAGGCCAGGTGACACAGTGAGTAAGTGGGCCGGCCCAGGCTTCAGGAGACCCAGGATCAGTTCCGGCCTCACCCACACAAAAATAACTGGCCTTGTAAGTTTGAGCAAGTTACTTAACCCCAATTGCTTAAAAAAAAATGGTCAAAGGATATGAACAGGCAGCTTTCAGATGAAGAAATAAAAGCTATCTGTAGTGTTATGAAAAAATACTTTAAATTAATGTTGATTAAAGAAATTCAAATCAGAACAACTCTGAGGTATGGTATCATACCTATCAGGTTGGCCAACAAGAAAAAACATGAACATGATAAATGTTGGAGAAAATTGGTACACTAATGCATTGTTGGTAGAGTTGTGAACTGATCCAACCATTCTTTTTTTTTTCCCCATGGGGACATCCCTTTATTTACCAATTTTAAAAGGTAGGACTACAAAGGATTATTACACATTGTGAACAATCAGAGACCTCAGGGATCATTTAGTAGGAGCCTCTCATTTTAGAGAGAAGAACACTGAGGCTAAGGAAAGGAAATGACTAAGTCAGGGTCATACAGTAAGGCAAAGGTAGCCAGCATTGGACCAGACCTCTCAGGTGCCTGGGGTGGGATTGATCAAGTGTTGTAGTTGAGTCTTCTCTTGGCCTTGGGATGGGGCCTGGCTGAGCGCTTAGGAGTGTAGGAGGCCGATGATCTTTGGTTTGAGGGCTGTCCGGTCATCTGACTGGGAGTGATATAGGCCCCTGGCCCCTGGATCTGTGTGGGCTCCAAGTCACTCCCCTCCAGGGGGCCTTTGGGGAGCCTGGTTCCAGAAAGATGCTCCCAACTGGAAGTGAGAATCTGACTTCTCAGAGTTTTGTATTATCTGGGCATAATCTATATCTTTCTGAGTTGGGAAGTGCAGGCTGGAGCTCCTTGGAGAGATCTGGGCCTTTTTCTGCTTGAGTAGATCAAGGGGTATTTCACCTGGGAGATCCAGGGAGGATAGAAGGCTACACCATTTCACCAGCTGGGGGTAGATAGGGTCAAGTTCTGTCTGCATCTTATTTTCACATGGTATAATCAGATCCTTTACTTCCATTTTGGCTGCTGGAAGGTGGTGGAAGGGTGGAGGGCTCCTCTGTGGTTGGTGGTGGCAGTGGTGATGGTGTTGGCAGAGGATGTCAGGGCCCCTTCTCCAGGAGGGGTACTCCTCTCAATGACGGTAGCAAGGGCTGCCTGCCAGTTCAGGATCAAGGTGCGATCATGTCAATTACACATGAAAGTGACCTAGGTTAGGGTTCCATTTCTCACTACTACATTCCTCAAGGAGGGCAGGAATTATTTCTATGTTTGTTTTTAGATCTTTACTCTTTTTCGCCAGTCCCCAATGCCCCCACCCAATCAAGATGCTTTAAGCAGTAGGGGCTTAATCAATGTTTGGTAAAGAAGTGAGCGTGTGGGATGGGCCGCCAGTGCTCCCCTAACTGGGACTCTTAAGCTAATGCTTGAGTGCCTTTGGTGGGGGATACGAGTTTGCTTGTTCGGCTATGGGATGGGTTGGATGGCCTCTGCTATCCTTCCTAGCTCCGGAGGCTTGGAAACCCAAGAATGAATGAATGAATGAAGGGAGGTGTGGCAGTGATTGACAGAAACGCCTGAGAACTTCACAGAGAGAGAGAGAGAGAGAGAGAGAGAGAGAGAGAGAGAGAGAGAGAGAGAGAGAGAGAGAGAGAGAGGAGGGGGAAAAAGGGAGAGAGGGGGGGAGGAAGGGGCAAGAGGGAGGAAGGGGGAGAGAGGGAGGTAGGGAGAGAGAGAGGGAGGAAGGGAAAAAGGAGGGGGGAGAGGAGAGAGGGATAGAGAATGAAAGGAAAAACAGGGGGGCGGGGAGGAGGCCCTGATTCAACCATTCTGGAGAGCAATTTGGAACTGTGCCCAAAGGGCTATAACACTTTGTATACCTTTTTACCCAGCAATACCACTTCTAGGTCTGTATCTCAAAGATATCATAAAAATGGGTAAGGATCCACATGTGCAAAAATATTTATAGCAGCTTCTTTTTGTGGTGGCCAAGAATTGGAAATTGAAGGGATGCCCATCTATTGGGGAATGGCTGAACAAGTTGTAGTATATTAATGGAATAGATTACTATTGTTCTATAAGACATGATGAACAGGAGACTTCAGAAAAACTTGGAAAGATTCACATGAACTGATGCTGAGTGAAGTGAGCAGAACCAGGAAAACATTGTACTTAGTAACAGCAACATTGTTCAGTGACTAACTTTGATGGACTTAGCTCTTCTCAGAAATGCAAGGATCTAAGATAACTTCAAAAGACTCATGACAGAAAATGCTATCCACATCCAGAAAAAGAACTATAGAGTCTGAATTCAGATCAAAGCATACTGTTTGTTCTTTTTTCTTTGTTTCTTCTTTGTCATGGGTCCTTTCATTGGTTCCAATTCTTCTTTACAACATGACTAATATGAAAATATGTTCCATATGAATGTATAATATATAGTCTATATCAGAATGTATGCTGTCTTGGAGAGGTGGGAAAATTTAGCGCTCACAATCTTTGGGAAAGTAAAATTAAATTGAATTTTTGAAAAATCTTTCTAATTCAGGAAAGGATAAAGCTCAGAAGGACAATTCTAGAGCAAAATCATTTATTAATATAAATTCAAAAATGTAAAAAATATCTTGTAGCTCAGACTATTTAGATTCATCCAGGAATTAATTCATCGCTAAGTATAAATTTAATTTGGTCCTGTATAACTTACACTGCTGATGGAAAAAGAAGAGTTACTTGGAAAGTTCTGAAAACTCAGAACTTTCTATAAAGGAAGCCTTTGGGAGAAGTTTATTGCTCTACCCTCAAGTCTTCTAATCAAATGGGGGAGGCAACTAAGGGAGTTTAGATGTTGAGTATAAAAAGTGAAGCCAATCTTTCATGGTAATGAGGTTTCAGGTGATCAGTATGATATTTAATGGATTTGAAATCTAGTAAAAAATGGAGAGTTGGAGAGTCAAGATGATAGAGTAAGAGCAGGGATTTGCTTGAGCTCCCCCCCACCCCAAACACCACCAAATTCCAGTAAAAAGTGACTCTAAACAAATTCTAGAGATACAGAATCCACAAAATGACAGAGTGAAGCAAATCTCCAGCCCAAGAAAACCTGAAAAGTTTACAGTAAAAGTATATTGCACCAGTCTGGGAGCAGAGCCCAGTCTGACATGGGCTGCACCAGCATAGATAGCACTACCAAGTCTCAGGGGATTGAATCACTGGCAGCTGTAGTGGTTTCCAGGCTTCTCAACCCACAAACACTCATGTGTGGGACCGAGGTGAAAGAGGAATGAGGTCCTATTGGGGTCCAGCCCTAGCCCCAGGGTATTGGAGGTGGCTGCAGCGGTGGCAGCATCAGTGGCAGCAGCAGCTACTTCTGGAACTCTGGACCCAAAAAGAGTGGGGGATCTAGCAGCTGATACAAAATACCTGAAGCATGGGACAGTACACCTACCCCCACCCCACTCCCACTGGAAGCAGAGTTCTACCTTGACAAAGAGTTAGAAAGTCAAGTATTTGGCTAGGAAGATGAGCAAACAATGGAGAAAAAAATCAGATTGTACAATCTTACTTTGGTGACAAAGAAAACCAAAACTTACAACGAGAAGAAGATAAAAAGTCAAAGCTTCTGCATCAAAAATCTCCAAGAAAAATGTGAATGGGTTGTAGGCCATGGAAGAGCTGAAAAAAGATTTTGAAAATCAAGTAAGAGAAGTAGAGGAAAAATTTGGAAGAGAAATGAGAGTGATGCAAGAAAATCATTAATCCTCAGCATTCCTATACATTTCTAATGAAGTCCAACAGTAAGAAATAGAGAAATTCCACTTAAAGTTACCGTAGACACAATAAAATATTTGGGAATCTACCTGCCAAAACAAACCCAGGAACTATATGAATACAAATATGAAATACTTGGCACACAAATAAAGTCAGATCTAAATAATTGGAAAAACATCAGTTGCTTGTGGCTAGGTCGAGCTAATGTAATAAAAATGACAATTTTACCTAAATTAATTGACCTGTTTAGTGCCATACCAATAAAGCTACCAGAAAATTATCTTATAGAGCTAGAAAAAATAGTAACAAAAGTCATCTGAAGGAACAAAAAGTTCAGAATACCAAGGGAACTAATGAAAAGGAATGCTAAGGAAGTGGGCTTACTTACTTACATACCAGATTTTAAAATCTGTTATAAAGCAGCAGTTATCAAAACTGCTTGGTACAGACTGCTGAATAGAGTAGTAGATCACTGGAATAGATTAGATAATTGAGACAAGGTGATCAATGACAATGATAATCTACTGTTCATCAAACCCAAAGACCCTAGCTTCTGGTATAAGAATTAACTATTTGACAAAAACTGCTGGGAAAACTGGAAAATAGCATGGCAGAAACTGGGTATAGACCAATATCATACACTGTATAGCAAAATAAAATGTAAATGGGTGTGTGATCTAGATATAAAGCCTGAGACTGTAAACAGTCTGGCAGAGCAAGGAATAGTTTACCTGTCAGATTTATGAAGAAGGGAATAATTTATGACCAAAGAAGAGATAGAGAGCATTACAAAATGCAAAATGGATAATTTTGATTTCATTAAATTGAAAAGTTTTTGTACAAATAAAGTTAATGTAACCAAGATTAGGAGGGAAGTAAAAAGTTGGGAAAGAATTTTTACAGCCTGTGTCTCTGATAAAGACCTAATTTCTTAAATATACAGAGAATCAAATCAAATGTATAAGAATACAAGTCATTCCCCAATTGATAAATGGTCAAAGGATATGAACAGCCAGTTTTCAGAGGAAGAAATTAAAGATATCTATAAACATAAGAAAAAATGCTTTAAATCACTATTGATTAGAGAAATGCAAATTAAAACAACTCTGAGGTACCACGTCTCACCAGTCAGATTGGCTAAGATTACAAAACAGGAAAATGATAAATGCTGGAGAGGATGTGGAAAAATTGGAGCACTAATGCATTGTTGGTATAGTTTTGAACTGATCCAACTATTCTGGAAAGCAATTTGGAACTATGCCCAAAGGGCTATAAAAATGTGCATATCCTTTGACCCAGTAATACCACTTTTAGGGATGTATCCTAAAGAAATCATACAACTGGGAGAAAGACCTGTTTGCACAAAAATATTTATAGCAGCTCTTTTTGTGGTAGCAAAGAATTGGAAATTGAGGGGATGCCCATCAAGTGGGGAATGACTAAACAAGTTGTGGTATATGAATGTAATGGAATACTGTTGTGCTATAAGAAATGAGGAGCATAGATTCATAATAATCTGGAGAGACTTATATAAACTGATGCTGAGTGAGAAGAAGAGAACCAAGAGAACTTTGTACATAATTATAGAAATATCATATGTGTGATGACTGACTTTGATAGACTGGGTTCCTCTCAGCAATGTGGGCTTATAAACAACTCCAAAAGACTCATGATGGGAAGGATATCCACATGCAGATAAAAGAACTATGGAGTTTGAATGCAGATTGAAGTAAACTACTTGCTATCTCTCTTTTGTGTTTAGTTTTGTTTCATTCCTTCTTTCTCGTTCATTTCATTGGTTATAATTCTTCTTTACAACCTAACTAATGCATAATGCGAAGGTATTTGTAGCGCCCATATTAGACTGCATGCCACTGCGGCAGGTGATTGGGGAGCAAATTTGGAGTTCAAGGGATTGTGGAGATGAATGTTGTAAACTAAAAGTAGATAAACAAATTTAATAAAATAAAATCGAAGGAAAAAGTAAATAAAACTTGTGACAATTTAAAAATTGTTACATGTAATTAGGAAAAAATAAAATATTATTTAAAAAAAAGAAAACTATGAAAAATGACTCAACAGTTTGCTAAAGGAGACCCCCCCAAAAATACTGAATAAAAAAAAAACCTTAAAAAAATAGAGTAACCTAATTGGTAAAGGAGGTCCAAAAAACCAGTGAGTAGAAGAATGCCTTTAAAAGTAGAATTGGCCAAATGGAAAAGTGGATCCAAAACCTCACTGAAGAAATTAATTCTCTAAAAAATTAGAATGGAGCAAATGGAAGCTAATTACTGTAGGAGAAATCAAGAAATTATAAAACAGAACCAAAAGAATGAAAAAAAAATAGAAGACAATGTAAAATATCTTATTGGAATAACCAGTCACCTGGAAAATAGATCTAGGAGAGAAAATTTTAAAATTATTAGACTACCTGAATGCCATGATCAAAAAAAGAGGTTAGACATGATCTTTCAAGAAATTATCAAGGAAAACTGCCCTGATACTCTAGAACAAGAGGGTAACATAGAAATTTAAGAATTTACTGATTGCCTCTTAGAAGAGATCCCAAAAGCAAAACTCCTAGGGATATTTTAGTGAAATTCCAGGGTTCCCAGGTCAAGGAGAAAATATTGCAAGCAGCCAGAAAGAAACAGTTGTGGAAATACCTTAGGATAACACACGATCAGGGTGCGAGAAGAATGTATTGGGAGAAGGAGAAAGGGAGAGATAGAATGGTATCTGTTATCTCACATAAAACAGGCAATAAAAAGATTTGACAATGAAGGGCAGGTTGGGGGAGGGGGTAGGCAGAAGCCAACATTTTTTAAAAGGAACAGGTCAAAGGAGAAAGTAGAATAAGTGGAGGTTATATCCTGGAGGGCCAGGATGGAGGGAAAGCTAGTTAGTCTTTCACAACATGAATATATATATATATATATATATTTTTTTTTTTAAACAATTGGGGTTAAGTAATTTGTTCAGGGTTACACTGCCAGTTATTTCTGGGTGTGGTGCTAAGTATCTGAGCCCGGATTTGATCCCCAGGTCATCCCAACAATGGGGCCAGTGCTCTTACTTGCTGAGCCACCTGGCCGCCCCTAAGTAATTGGGGTTAAGTAACTTGCTCAAGGTTACACGGCCAGGTGTTTCTGGGTGGGTGCTAAGTATCTGAGCCCGGATTTTATCCCCAGGTCATCCTGACACTGGGGCCAGTGCTCTTACTCCCTGTGCTACCTGGCTGCCCCACAACATGAATGTTATGGAAGTGTTTTGCGTAGCTACACATATATAACCTATATTGAATTGCTTGTCTTCTCAATGAGGGTGGGTGGGATGCGAAGAAGGGGAGAGTATTTGGAACTCAGTTTTAAAAACTAATGTTAAAATTCGTTTTTACATGTAACTTGGAAATAAGATATACAGGCAGTGGGATATAGAAATCTATCTTGCCCTACCAGGAAGTAAGGTGAAAGGAAATAAGAGGTGGGGTATGATAGAAGGGAGGGCAGAGTGGGGCAAGGGGTAATCACCATGCTTGCCATCTTGGGGTGGGGGGACGGGAGAGATGGGGAGAAAATTTGGAACTTAAAATCTTGTGGAAATGAATGTTGAAATCTAAAAATAAATTAATAAGGGGGAAAAAAAAGAAAATGGAGCGTTAGGCATCTTTGCTTGTTGAGATTACTGGAATAGAGTATTCATCTAAGGAACCTGTCAGCTAATGCTAGAAAGGGGAATCCTGCTAACCTTTCCTTTATATATTTTACCTGATGGTTATGACTATCAATGACTCTAAGTCAACAATAAGAATTTTCCCTCAGTCAATGGGACCAATCTGAAATAAAGTTGCTTTTATTAGTCCCAGTTAAGAGAATGTAAATGGGTTGGAGGATAATGATCCATCTTTTTTTCTCCATCATTTCCTTGTGATATTCCCCTATTATTCTCTTCAGGCTCTTTTAGAATATCATTCCAATAATTTTTCCCATACCCTTCTATCTCCAATTTCTTCTTCATTAGAGCATTTCCTTCTTGCATATAATGTATATTTGCCCCAAATTCCTATATCTTATTTTTTTTTTCATTTTTCAAATGCTTTATTAACTTCTGATTTACATCATTCATTTCTGCCAGATTTTGAGTTACAAATTTTCTCCCCTTTTTTACCCTACCCACTGCCCCAAAATAGCAGTCCCACAGGATATCTCCTCCTCCAATCTGCTCTCTCCCATATTTTCTCCAAAACACCTTTCAACATTTCCGGTAGGGCATGGTGGTTCTCTATGCCCCAGGGCCTGTATATCTTATTTCCCGATTACATGTAAAATAGTATTACTTACAGTGTGTGTATGTATGTGTGTATATATATATATATATATATATATATGTGTGTGTATTTTTTTTTAAACATTGGTTTTAAAACTTTGAATTCCATATTCATTCCCTTCCTCCCTTGTCACCCACACTGACTGGGAAGATAAGCAATTCATTATAGGTTATACATGTGTAGCTAATGCAAAACATTAACATAGATATATTGTAAAAGACTGACTATATTTCCCTCCCTTCTATCCCACCTTCCACTTGTTCTGTTCTCTACTTTGATCCCATCCCTTTTCAAAAGTGGGTGCTTTCAACTTCTCTCCCCCCCAGCCTTCCCTCCCTTCTATCATCCTTCCTCTCATTCCCTTCCCCCCTACTCTCCTGGAGGGTGAGATACCCTATTTAGTGTGTATTTTACTCCCTCCTCAAGCCAAATTCAGTGGGAATAAGGTTGACTCATTCCCTTTTGCCTTCCTATTCTTCCCCTCCATTGTAACCATTTTCCCTTGCCTCTTCTATATGAGATAGTTTACCCCATTCTGTCTCTCCCCATCTCCTCTCATTATATTCCTCTCTCAACTCTTAATTTCACCTTTTAAGTATCATCGCTTCCTACTAAATTGGTCCTGTGCCCTCTATGTATACCTGTAAACATATATACACACATTCACATATGTATTCATATGCCCATATACCCTCATATATAGACATACACACACACACACACATATATATTTCTATTCCCTACAACTATTTTCATACTGAGAAAAGTTTCATCAGTTACAATTATTGTTTTTCCATGTAGGAATGTTAATAGTTCAACTTTGATAAGTTCCTTATGATTTCTTTTCCCCATTTACCTTCTCATGCTTCTCCTGCTTCTTGTACCTGAATGTCAAATTTTCTATTCAACTCTGTTTTTTTTTTTCATCAAGAATGCTTGATTTATTTATTCTATTCCACTGAATGACTATATTTTCCCCTGAAACATGATACTCAGTTTTTCTGGGTAGGTGATTCTTGGTTTTAATCCCAGCTCCTTTGACCTCCAGAATATCATGTTCTAAGCCCTTCAATCCTTTAGTGTAGAAGCTGCCAGATCCTGGGTTATCTTGATTGTGTTTCCACAATATTCAAATTGTTTCTTCCTGGCTGCTTGTAATATTCTCTCCTTAACTGGGAATTCAGGAACCTGGCTATAATATTCCTAGCAGTTTTCTTTTGGGGATCTTTTTCAGGAGGTGATTGGTGGATTCTTTCAAACTCTGTTTTGTCCTCTGGTTCTAAAGCATCAGGGCAGTTTTCTTTGAGAACTTCCTGGAGGATGATTTCTAGGTTCTTACTTTGATCATGGCTTTCAGGTAGTCCAATAATTTTTAAATTATCTCTCCTGCATCTATTTTCCAGGTCAGTGGTTTTTCCCATGAGATATTTCACATTGCCTTCTATTCTTTCATTTGTTTGGATCTGTTTAACAGTATCTTGATTTCTCATAAAGTCATTAGCTTCCATTTCCTCCAATTTAATTCTGAAGCAATGATTCCCCTCAGTGAACTTTTGAGATTCTTTTTCCATCTGGCAAATTTGGCTTTTTAAGGCATTCTTCTCCTCATTGCCTTTTTGAGCCTCTTTTTCCATTTGAGTTAGTCTATTTTTTTAGGTGTGATTTTCCTCCGTCAGGCTGTTGGCTCTCATTTTGTAATTTCCTTGCATCTTTCTCATTTCTCTTCCCAATTTTTCCTTCACTTCTCTTATCTGCTTCTTAAGATCCTCTATGGCTTTTGGTGCAGGATTTCTGACTTCACTGTCTCCTCGTGTTCCATGCTTTGCTCCTTTTTGTCCCCAAAATAGGAGTCTAATGTTGGAATCTTCTGTCTGCTTTGTTTCCTTTGCCTGGTCATATCACCCCTCAGTCACTTGAACCCTGGGCTTTTTGCCACAGTAGGACTCTGCCATCAGGCAGGGGAGCTTTTGTCCCAAACACTGGGGTTTTCTCAGCTGCCGGAGGTTTTAGATGGGTGCCCTCTCTGAGGCCTCCACATGCTCTGGCAAGCTGGACACACACCTCAAGACCTCCACCCTAGACTGCAATCCAGGGTTGTGCAAGCCTGGGTTTTGCTCCCACAGCACTGCACTGGCCCATTCCTGCCGGGCTGTCCTCAGCAGGAGGTTAGCTTCTCTGTGTAATTTTGTGGGTTCTGCAGCTGCAAAGTTTGTTCAGAGTACCCCAGCTCAGATTCCTCTATCTTTAAAAAAAAAAAAAAAACTTTCCCTGAATACTACTATTTTAATTTTGATGAACTTTTTTTTAAAGATTGACCAGTGACCCATAGGATCCTAGTTTCTGCTAATGTTTGCAATAGAGTTTTAAAAAGTTTTTTTTTTAATTTTTCATTATTTTAGCAATTAAGCAGCCATTTCAGAAACTGTTATTTTCTCTATTTAACATTGTAATAATTATTACATTGTATTCTAGTTCCTTATAAGTTAAGTATATGTACTTGGAAATATTTTCCTTTATACTGCTGTAAAGCAGTTACATTTGGTACCAAAATTATACTCTCATAATGAGCATAGATGGTTTTACTTTGTAAGATTTTTGTCACCTGTTCCAGGAGAACTTATGTTTTGACTCTTTGGATTACTTATGATTCCATTTTAGCATTTTCCAAGCTGTTGTTAAAAACCAGTTTGATTTTAAATATTATTATTTAATCCCATCTCTGATTTAAATACTTGTGATTCAAAATTGTTATACACTTCTTTAATTTGTTATGACAAAATAAAATATTTTAGATGTAGAAATTATATTGATTATAGAATTAGGGAACTAGTAGAAATACTAGAAGGTCACTTAGTTTTCCTTCTATAGCTTTAGAATATACTTAACCATTTAAATATACCAGTTTCACTTTTCTAAAGAACATAGTATCTTATAAAATACAAAGAATTTTCAAAACTTTTTCTGGAAATCTTATAGCTTATAATCCCTTAGAAAAGAATATGCTCAAAATCAAACATAACAATTCTTGAATGCCACCTGCTGGACTGCCTTTAAAATAACTATGGGTTTTCAAAACCTTGAAAGAAGTGTTTGAATGTATGTAGTTTTTGGTATTTTTAAAATTTTCTAAGTGTTGTAATAAAATCAGGAATTAAGATAATATTAACTCATTGAGGATATTTTCTAAAAACTTTCTGGCATTTACTATTTTAGTTTGATATGAATATAGATAGACATTTTTGCATTTATAAAAGACATATGGCTTGCTTGAGAATAAACATTATGAGGTTGTAATGTGTAGAATTGCAGAATATGAAAAGCGTGAGGGACCCTGGAGCTCATCTTGTCCACTTGTTTTATTTTACAAATCAGGAACTTTGAAGTTTCACAGTGGAAGCATTGTGCCTCAAGTCATACAGATAGATTTTTTCAAAGCCTGGTATAAGAGCTCTCCTATTATTTGTTCCATTACACTTAATACATACATTATCACATTTTCAGAGTTCATGCTTTACATTGTTAGGATGAAGAATTGATTCAAACACCTAAATGTCACTTGAAAATATTTTAATATTTGAAACTTGACTATTAAAAGGATATTTAATACAAAGTATTTACTAGTATTTAGAAACCATTGCTAGAGTTGAAGTTTTTAGCTTTATAAAATTTGATAACATATATATAGGATTGTTTTGTTTTATTTTTTAAAGTGCAGAAGAAATTTGTAATTTGGTTATGGAAACAGGTGAGGCAATTTAATCTTTCAGTATGGTTTTTATGCTGCCCATAATTGTAGCTCATTTTGATTTCTATGTCTATCTACTGTAATGGATTGTGGACATCCAGTGTTGTCATGAGCTGTCAGTCTCATCATTAGTTTAGAATTGTAACCTTATCTACTGTGACACACAGAATACATAAACCTGCAAAGCTTCAGTGCTTTTCTTTAGGAATAGATGATACTTCCAAAGATGATCGGTACAGATTTTGTTGTCTTCCCAAACCACTTAATGTGATCAGAGAATTAAAATTTCAACAAGTCATTTAAAGATAGCTACATTGCAAGTCCTGTAACACCCAGGTTAGGTTTCTTGTGGCTTCGTAGTCATATGGAGATGATACAGAGTATTTCAGGCACTGTAGATAGTCTAGAAATTTATTCCTGGTTTGTGTGATCAAGCAGATTTATTAAGTGCAATGAGGTCACAGTAATTTTCAATAAACTGTGACTTGCTGATTTATATCAAAAGATCCATACAGCAGTAAACAATACCATTTACATTTAATTAGTTTTATTGAACCAAAGGCAATTTTATTTGTAATGAACCACATGTTATGATTAAGGATGTATTTTAATGATCTTTAAGTAAGGCGAACAAATGTTGCCCTTGACCTAATAGAGGAGGTTTTCCTGCGTTATTGATAACTTTAGAGTGATTTCTAAATTATTATTGTGAAATGCAAGAAAGACATTCTCATTATTATGTCATTATTCAGTCAATTCATGACTGATATAATAGATGGAATGCATTCTACTAAATGGTTATGTGCATATAAAAGGATTGTTGATAGCATGTTATTTGTTGCCATATTTTGGAAGGTATCTTCATAAAAATTTTCTTTTTTCAAATTACTTTGTTGACATAGACTTTTTGGTATCGTTGTAATCTAGAACTTAAGGAAAACGACCATTTCTTTGCTTGTAAGTTCTAACCCATATTGAATAGGTTGAAAGGCCATGAATTCATGATTTCTTCTATTCCAATTATTGCAGAATTATATTTTGAAGGAGAGCTCTGAGTATTATTATGATAATTATAAAACATCATGTTAATTCTCTTTATATTAGTAATCAGTATACACTCTGAAAAGAATTGTTTATAATTATGATTTATTAACATTTATATCATTATTGATTACTGTAGTATTTGTTTTCAAAGGAACTCAGAGCAGTTTACTAATTATGATCTTTATATGTTCACTATAATGAAAGGAGACCTGGAGTGGACAAACTGTAAAAACATGATAGTAGATTACTTTTATAAGCCAAAGGAGCCGATTGATTCCATCTTCTGGAATTAATAGCTATTCTCTTTTTTTAGAGTATGTTGTTTTTGCCTCTCAAAATCGAATATTGTTTCCTCATAGAACTCATTCCCTTGAAGGTTTTATGCTATTTCTTTTTTGTTGTTGTTCCTTTCATATTTGATACAAAGAATCAAATACCTTTGTAATGAAGTTGTTTTTTTTTCAGAAACCACTATGGCATAACTTTTAAAAATCAACCTATCCATTTAGAAAATTAAGATATGGCTTAATCCCTGCCAAAGCATAGTTCTTGGTTTTCTGTAATCATGGCTAAATGCTTTAGGATTTTAGTGTTTATTTCTTTTTGTACTGTGATATTTGGGACAATTCAATTCGAGAGATGTATTTATTCATTCTGTGTGCATTTGCTTTTATTTATTTGTAATATTTCATCAGTAACTTTTGTTTTTATGTAAGTTATTTTCCATACCCCTAATTGAACTCTCATCTCTGAAGAAGAAAAAAAGTAAACAGAATCAGTTGATACAAAGATTGTATCCAAAATTATATATGCTATTCTCACCTAGTATCTCCATCACTGCTTTGAGGAAAGAAGTAATCAGTAAACATTTATTATGCTTTCTACAAGGCATTGGCACTAGGCATATAAACTTTTAAGCAAAAAATAACTAACATAACCACTACTTTTAAGAAATTTGCATTCTATTTAACAGGATATGGCACTTATGTGCCAGGCATTTGTGCTAAGTGCTGGCATTACTAAAAAAAAAAAAAAAAAAAGCAAAAGCAGTCCCTACTTTCAAGGAACTTATATTCTAATTGGAGAAATGTGAGAGATAGGAGAGTAAGAAAGACCCCTTGCAAAAGTTTTTGTTTAAGTTGTATTAAAAGAAGCCAGAGTTTCTTAGAGGATGAGGTGAGGAACATTGTATTCATAAGGGACCGGTAGTACAAAGGCATGGAGAAGAGAAAATCAAAAATCATATATGAGGAAGTACAAACAGGCCCGAATTGACTACACTGTAGAATGTATTGAGATAATTGTATTAGACTAGGAATATAGAAAGGGACAAGGTTGGGAAGACCTTTAAATGGTAAATATGTATTTGCTTATATTTGGTCTTAGAGGAAATAGGGAACCACTGGGGTCATGACTTAAGGAATGACATGGTCAGACCTTCAATTCAGGGAAATCTTTTATAAGATAGTATGACAAGCATAAAGGAGACATTCAAACCAAGGATTGTATGATTATAAAGAACCTCTAAGTAAATGGTCTAGATATATTCAAGCCTTCACATACTTCTTTTCTTCATCATGGACATATTTGTAAATGGAGCTATGAATGTTTGCTTCATCTCATATAATTTAGTTTAGTCTCAAAAGATAGGTTTCTACCAAAAGGGTTGTTGTTGTTGTTGTTCAGTTGTTTGAGTCATTTCCCTATTTGGAGTTTTCTTGGCAAAGAGACTGGAGTGGTTTGCCATTTCCATTTTCAACTCCTTTTATAAGATGAGGAAATTGAGGCAAACAGGGTGAGGTGACTTGCTCAGGGTCACACAGCTAGTAAGTGTCTGAGGCTAGATTTGAACTCAGGAAGGTGAGTTCAGTGACTCCAAGCCTAGCATTCTATATGTTGTACCCAGCTTCCTTGATACCAAAGCATAGACTACACATTAAAGGGATTAAGGAAAAAGTGAAGCTAAGAGAATATTATTACATTGTATTAACACTACATTTTGTAGTCAGTGGAGAAATTAAATTTGTTGACTTTAAATTTCTCCCGAGGAAAATAGTTCACAGATCACATGTCTCCTTTATTCTTGATGACTGTTGACCTTGCTTTCTTTTACCTGAAGGGGTCCTCCCACCATGGAGGAGGTCTTCCTTTTTTGTTCCTGACATTATAGGGATACCAATGTGATACTGTGGCTGTCCACTTGCTATTTCTCACCCTTGCCAAATAACCAATCCTTCTCTTCTTCCTTTCAAAAAGGAAGCACATTTTCCTTTCATAGCAAATATTCTATTTTGTGATATAAAACATGGTGAGAATTTATCTTTTCCAGATGTTATTTAAGCCCATTGGTTTAAGAGTTGTAGGATGAGAGTGCTCTTGCCATTCATTAGGTTTTGGAACCAATTATCATTTTGTTGGGTAACAGATAAGACAGCAACTAGTTTAAAATTCATATAGAGCAAGTATTTTGTTAATCTCTTGTAACTTATATTATTGGAATTAATACATAAACTCAAGTCTTAGAAACTATTATAGTCACATAACCTACATCGAGTTTTAGAATTAAATATTCTTCTTTTTATAATCTATCATTTTCTAAGTTAGCTTTCATGCCTGTTACCGCCTTAGGGACCTTGGGAAAGTCATTCTCTCTGTACCCCAGTTTCCTTATTTGTAAAATGAGAGCCACATTAAATGGCTGTTAAGGGGTCTTCTAACTCTAAATTTGTGATTGTATGATCTCCAGGGAAGTACAGTGGTAAGCATAAGACAACTAGGTTCGATGCTGTAGGCAAATGGTGATACCTTAGGCATATTTCTTTACTTTTGTGTGTCTTCGGTTCCTTATATGTTCAACAAGGGAATTGAACTTATTGATCTGTGAGTTCCTTCCAGATTTAAAATTGACATGATTTTATTTCAGTTGTACACAAAGTATAGAGTATCCCTTCTTGTATTATTCTGTGAAAAAAGTGAATATAAATTGGTTATTGAAATTTTCTACATTGTTTCATTGAATTACAAAATTATAATTAACCTTTGATCTATTTCAGGACCTTTTCTCCATCAGTGCTTATGTTTATGCTCAGAAGCCACAACTAGATATTCATTGCTTTGAAGGCACTTTTACAAGGGTAAGTTGTCTTAATTACATTTATCTATATATGTATACATATACATATGTATACATATATCAATTTATAGACATTTATAATAGAAATTTAATTCAGTAAAGCAGTTTGCTATCATGAAATAATAATTAATAAATTTAAAGTAGGAAACTAATAAAAACTTCTATCACTAGCCTTTTAAAGTAATTGCCATTTTAAAAATGGAATAATCATTCTGGATGGATGTACCCAAGCTGCTTTACTTTTACCATATGTTTACCTATACCACGTTTCCTTTTACCACATGTTTGCTTCTAAATAAGATGTATCCCTAAAAATTATTAGGTATCTTCAATTTATATAATTTGACTATTCTGTCCTTGTGTCAGAAAACGTTAACATGACATCGTTTTCAAATTTTTCCCAGTTTTTCATTACTAACAATAGATATAAATTGTTACTTTTTACTAAATACCCTGTTCCATGATTTTTTGCTTTTGTTATAGAATTGTCATTGTAAATCGCTTGAAGCTTTCTATTAAAATTTAAACCAATAATGACTCAAATTACTTAAAACTTTTGGTTCTTTTGGACTAATGTTACTAACAAATCACTTTAGTTTGCTGTAAATACTTTATAATCCACCTATGGTACTACTAACCTACTGTTTCCTGTTCTTTACTCTAAAATTTTTGACACAATTTACACTTTTTTAAAAAAAGACAGTTATTCATAGAGGAAAATACTGTTAAGGAATTATATGATAGGAAGATGAGCTGGTAATATGGTGAGTGTGAGGAAAGATGAACAGATATAAGCTCTACTAGAACTTTTAGAGAAAGTCAGGACACTTTTCCATCACATTAGATATGTCTTCTCTGGTAAATTTATAGGAGGATACAAACAAGAGTTACACAGCATGAACAGGCATAGTTTGATAATATGATCTTCATAATGAAAGGTTTTCCAAATCAGTGACATAAATCCATGTGAGCATATGATCATAGCTTTACTCAGTGTTTATTTCCTTTCCAGTTGTATTCCCATTCATATTTTATTGAATAATTGTTATATTGTGGCTCCATACTAGTTTAATTTTTTAACATTGGTTATTCTTTTAATACAAAAGAATTCTTCAGATATAGAAAAATTCACTTTGAGTATGTATTATATATTGCATATATCTGAAGGTACTTTTTTTTTTAAGCAATTGGGGTTAAGTAACTTGCTCAGGGTTACACGGCTAGTTATTTCTGGGTGTGGTGCTAAGTATCTGAGCCCGGATCCTATCCCAGGTCATCCCGACTCTGGGGCCGGTGCTCTTACTCAATGAGCCATCTGGCTGCCCCTAAGCAATTGGGGTTAAGTAACTTGCTCCGGCCTAGTGTTTCTGGGTTGGTGCTAAGTGTCTGAGCCGGATTTGATCCCAGGTCATCCTGACTCTGGGGCTGGTGCTCTTACTCACTGTGCTACCTGGCCGCCCCTAAAGGTACTTTTTAGACTGAAAGAATTATACTGTGAACAGTCTCTTTAAATGATTATTTCCTCCGTGTTATCAATAACTGTCAGTGTGTTTTTGGTGACTTTACCTACCTGCACACTTTTTCAGAAGAATGTTATCTTATATTACTGACAACAGAGATTTGTAAAATGCTGTGCTTTTGTAATTCAGTTTTTATTGTTTTTTTATTCTTGGCAGTGGTGGTGATGGTACCATTTCCTTGGCACTCTTTATGTTGAATAAAATCCCCTCTCAACATATTTAATATAAATGTCTCTAGGCCCAATCTTTTTATCTCTTTGTTCTAGATCATATGGAGCTATAAGGAATTACTAAACTGATGTAGTGGAAAAGAGAATTATTCTAAAAATCAAGAGTTTAATGTTTTAATCTCGTCTTTTTTACTGGCTAACTTATTAACCACCTCTCTGTTGACTTTAGTTCCTTTGTCTAAATGAAGGATTGAAATGCATTCTCTACAGCTCTTAACAGTCTGATTATGTTTTTCTCCTCTACTAAAGACTTACTCTATTGCTTGATCCCTGGTTTAATTCAAAACTGAGTTCAAATGCCATGTTACACATTGGGATTTTCCTAATTTCCTCAGCAGTTACTGCTTTCCTACAACAAAATTACCTTTTATCCAATTTTCTAAATACCTATGAAGGAATGTGTTTTCTCTACATTAGAATATAAGGACCTTGAGGGAGGTATATTTTTTTTTAAAAATAGAACATAGCACATATCATGTTCTTAATAAATTATTATTTATTGATCATGAAAGTGACCCTGCTTTCTCAAGGTCTATGTTAGGGGAGCGCAAGCCTTGGTAATTTATTTTAAGGAGAAGAGTCTATGAGTATGGAACCAGTGATGGATTACTTGTTTTTTGTGTTTTTTCCCCCTTTTGTCCACATAGGATAATAAGTTTTTGGTATAACACAGTTCTCAAAGGTGATGTGATTGTTACAGACTTCCAGGATACATAGATTAGGAAAGTGGGTATCCTGTTTTATATGGAAAATGGAACAGCAGACCACAAAAGGCAAAATCTTGCTTGTGCCTGCCACTTATCTTTGAGCAATCTGTGATCAAAAATTCTTCACACGAATGCAACACACATATTTAGGCAAGGCATTTTTATCTTTTTCTTCTCAGTCCAGAGTTCCTTCACTTAGGTGAGAAAGCAGGAGCTAAATAAGAATTGAGTAGTTCAACTTTTTCATCAATTCTTTCTCATTTTTTATCATTTATTTCTTCAACCTCTAGTACTAGTCTTATCTTTTCTTTGATTTTCTTATTATTTCCAATTTAGCAAACTACTCTTCTCCTTAACATTTATTACCTACCCCTACTCTTCTTGGCCTTTATTGTTCCTGGTTGTATTCTTTTGTAATGGTACTGCTGTGCTTTTTTATTCATCTTCTTCTTGCCCTTATTTCCATTTTTTTCTGCATATTTTTCATAAATATGAGTTTTATGAGTTCTTTGTGTGTTCACATCAGATTCTTTAGGTTGGTTCCATTTTTGCTCTTCATCAGAACCATTTCCATCTCTTCAGAATTTCATTCTTGAACATTTCTTAGGTTTACTTCTCGTATAGTATTTTATGCCACTGGAATGTATCTCTTCTTTTCTTGAAACCTTTTAAATGTGTTATCAAATCTAGTATGCATGTCAGTCTGTCATGGAGTTTGTGATGAAGTGGTCACTTTTCCCCACATTTTATGTCGTTTACAAGTCTCCCACCTTGTCAGAATTGGGTCCAGAATTGCAGTTGCTATTGTTGCTTTTTCACTTTCTAAAGGATGTTTCACTTTTGAAGCAAGATGGAAATTTATCACCTGCTTTGATTTTGGCAAAGAGAACTCCATCAAAGTTTCACATTGCTTATTGCTCTCATAATGCTTCCTTGCCAGGTTTGTAAGGTTTCCCAAATTTCTCCTCTAATTCCCTTTTTTGTTTAAGCAAATACCCCGTTTACTGTGGACAGTGAAAATTTAGGGATAACAAACGTGACATATTCTTTGGCAGTGACACTAAAATGATAGAGAAGATGTAAGGGGGAGCTTATTTTTTTCCCTTCCAGGATGAGGAGATCTAGGTACCATCCCTGCAGATTAGACTGGCTATGTGAGGAGTGCCTACTATCACAGGTTTCATCTGAGTACCTCATTAATCTAGGCAATAGTAGTAGCTTTTCCCCCAGGGTAGGATTTTTTTCACCTCTTCTGCTTTAACACAGTACTATATATCTTTTCAGTTATTTTAGCTTAAGCTTTTTAAAGTTAGTTCCATTACTAGCTCTCTTCCCTTACTTGTTTAACTAACTTCTTTCCCTCACTCTTTCCATGCTGCTTAATACTTTTACGTCTGGTTTTGGTGTTTTGCTTATTAGTTTCTTTTCTTTTATGAATTTTAAATAGTTATTTAATTCTTCCTCTCATTTTTCCCTTCCCAGTTATCAAGTAGAATCTTATCTCCTTTATTTTTATTACTTTTTAAAATTTCATTTTCTGTTTCTTTTTCTATAACAGACTTGTTTCCATCATTCTCTGTATTATTTATCTTTCCTTGCTATTTATTTTTTGATTCATGGCCCTTCTACTTATTTAGTATTCCTTTATTTTCTATATTCTTTATTGAATTAAATTTTTTGAGATGCCTATTTTGAATTCTCTCTTCTAAATAAACAGTCTCTGTTTTTGCTTTGTATGTCTTGCCTCTTGGCCCCCCCCCCTTTTTTTTTCTTTTCTGCCTCACCCTTAGAAATACCAATGCCTTCAGGTGATAGGATATTGACTGGTGGTAGGATTCTTCTTCTGTCCCTAATTGTACATTGACCTTTGCTCTCCTGCTGCTAACTTTTCCTCCATTAGCTTCAAAATCTCTTCCTTGGGTCTATATTCTCCCATTCTTCTGGAGCTCTTATTCCCTTTGTTTCTGAGGCAGGATGGGTCATGTTGGATTTTATTATGAAAGGAGGAAGAGTGATAAAATTATGACATCAAACCTGCTTTATCAAGCCTAGCTATGAAAGTTACAGATTTAAACATAGTTGGATTGGAGAATGTTCCCTTCACATTCTTTGATCAAAGTAAAGGTCATAAATATATATATATTTTTGAAACAGCCAATTCATGAATCACGTCTTTACTGTTCACAGGGTGTCATATTCAGGTCTATCCCATTCAAAAGGAATAGCAGTGAGGAAACTGAGTCAAGAAGAACTTGTTGTTAACTTTCTACATTCATTTTCTTAGCTTTCCCATCATTTAACATCCATCTGGAACTAACTGTAATATTCAGGAGTACTAGATACAGCTATTTGTGGGCAGCTGTTGGGATTTTCTGTTACAAGTGACTCATTGACTCAACAGCAAAGTCACTTTTATTTGGATTCAAAGTAAGATTAAACCAGATTTGCAGTCCTAAGAGGTTCTGCCTCATACAGGTTCAACTGCTTACTGTTTAACTCAGAATACTGCTATTTCTTAAGTTAATACTGATACCAACAAGTTTACTGCCTTAATATAATCACTGATGATATAGATATACACACTCATGCCTGTGTGTCTAGAGAGAAAAAGTGAGAACCTATTAAATTTATAAAGCTCTTTTCTAAAAGCTTCCATCTTAAAGGAACACATTTCTAAAAAATAATTATTTAAAAAAGAATCACATTCAGAGATTTTACATAACAAATGAATACTTGGCAGTTTACAAAGAAATCACAAGAACTTTCTCAAAACCAAAAAATGTTAAGGTTGGCAAAGTAATTAATTGGCCTTAAGGTTGCAAAGACTGCATGTCAACCTATAGAGGGAACAAGAGTAGGATCTATAGATAGAAGGTTGTAGTTAGTAATGTCTAGCGTCAGTACTGGTCATCTGTGTCCCTGATGATGTCTTTTTTCAGCAAGCTTCAGGGCAATCTAAAACTCTGTTGCTTAGAGTAGAGATTCTAGGCCTATATCTATGATGTTAGGTAATTGAAAAATATTCAGAAAGGAAAACACAAGGCAATTTCCTATTTAGTATGGTCTTCATTCCTCAGCAGGAATATAGGTGCAGTTAGATGGTGCAGTGGAGAGGGTCCTAGACCTATAGCCAGGAAAAGTCATCTTCCTGAGTTCAAAACTGTTCTCAGATACTTTCTAGCTGTGTGATCCCTGGGCAGGTCACTGAACCCTGCTTGCATGTAAAGCCAATCATGAGCAGCTATCCTGAGGACTGCTGCTGTGAATAACTTTAAGGTTTTAATCACATAGTATAATGAATTCTATTCAGCAATAAGCTAAGGCATAACATGCAAGAAACTAAAGGATAACATTCATAATAATCTAACATGACTTATTACTGAGGTGGCCCACATAGTCTTAAATAAAACATATCATTCAGTATATCTTATAGTTATCTTTAAGATATAACAGAAAGTAAAAACACCATCCAACCCTAGTTCACAGTAAGTTACAAATCTCATCAGTCAATACAGAATATCCAAGTAAAGTCCGCATTTATCTTAACTTGAGGCTGACTTTCAAACCCTGCTGCTTTTCCTCCACAGGCCACTCCTCCTCCACAGACTGACTGCTCCCAACTCTTGCCTGGATTCACACACAAGCAGCTGTCTGCTCCTGTTCCATATCTCCGCTTACAGGGACTGCTCCACTCCAAGTTCTTCACTGTTTCTGTTTCTAGGAAAACAAAACTTAACAGGGCTACAACAATGTTTACATACATTACCGCCACTATTATCTTAATTCATGTTATGTCTGAGAAACCAGTATAGAACAACAGCTAGGACTTCCATATGAGAAATCAGTACAGAACAACAGACAGACTTCTGTCTGAGAAATCAAAACAGACCAACAGACAGGACTTGAGTCTGAGAAATTAGCACAGACAGACAAACAGAGCACTGACATCAAAAATATTCTGTTTCTCAGTTCTGCTTGCTCCCAGCTTTGCTCATGCTCTTATCTGCTCCTTCCTGTTCTACCCTTTTTTTAGCTTCTCCCACTGTGGGCTCCCATGTGATTACATTTGGCCTATTCAAGGGGCAGTGGAGATCTTCAGATTCCCTCAAGCCTATTTAGGGCAGGGAAGGTCTTCAAACTCCCTTAGGCCTATTAAGGGCAATATAATGCATACAGTTTCCAATCACAGACTCTTGATTCAGTCAAAGGTGAGGTTCAATCTTGATTAGTTGAAACTCAGTTCAGAAAAACAGCAAAAAAAAAAATCCTATTTCGCTTGTCATTACATTGCTTCAGTTTGTGATCTGTAAAATGAGCTTGAGAAGGTAATGGCAAATCATTCCAACATCTTTGCCAAGAAAACCCCTATATACCTAGTTCCTTCACCTTATTCTTATATAAAATGGAGTCAAGGGCCTTCACCATGTTGGTGGTCCTTCTTTGGACATTTTCTAACTTATCAGTGTCCTTAAACCATGATGTTTAGAACTGAACATCAGACTCTAGATGAGGTCTAGTAAGAATAGAGTACAAGAGAACTGTCACTTCCATGTTTCTGGAACCCAAATTCTCTGCTGACCTCCAGTCTCACATCTCTAACTGCCTTTTGGACATCTCAAATTGAATGTTTAATAGATGTCTTAAACTCAACATTTCCAAAACTGAACTTACTATCTGTCTCATCACCGTTTACCCCAAATATTCCCCTCCTCCTAGCTTTCTTGTTACTGTTGTGGTTACCACTGTCCTCTCAGTTTTTCAGACATGCAGCTTCTATGTCATCCTCAAGTCTTCCCTCCTCTCTCTTACCTTCCATATTTAATCATTTTCAAAGTTCTGTTGATTCTACCTTGGTAACATCTTTCACTTATCACTCCTTATTTCCTCTGATACTCACCTCACACCTTGATTTCTTCTGTAGCCTAAAATTTCTCCCAGCCTAAAATCTCTCCACTACAGTCATCCTTCACTCAGTTGTCAAATTGATCTTTCTAAAGAGTAGGTCTTATCATTTTATTCTCTTATTTCATAAACTCTAGTGGCTTCCATTTTTTCCAGGATCAAATATTAAATGCTCTGTTTAACCTTTAAAACCCTTCATAAATTGGTTTCTTCCTACCTCTTTTCAGTTCATTACATTTTACCCTCCTTAGACTGCTCCTCAGTTCAGGGATGTTGGTCTCCTTACTGTTCCTTGCATAAAATTCTCTTATCTTCTTACTTTGTACATTTTTACTGGCTATTCACCAGATCTAGAACTTTCTTTCCCTTCATTTCTACCTCCTGGATTCCTTCACATTTCAACTAAAATCCCACCATCTGCAAGAAACCTTTACCAATCCTTCCTAATTTCTCTCTACTTGTATTGTTTCTCTGAGACTATATCCAATTTATGCTGTATATATCTTGTTTATGCATAGTTTGTAGATTGTATCCTCCTTAATGAAACTAAGTAGTTTGAGAGCAGGACTGATTTTTGTTTGTTGTTTTTGCCTTTTTTTATATCACTAGCACTTAACACAGTGCCTAGCACATGTTAAGCACTTAATAAATGATGTTCACTTGACTTCTTCACCCCCTAATCTACACTTTAAATATGATATCGAAAAGGATTTTTACTTCTTCTATTTAACTTTAAATTCAAATTTAAATGCAAATTTGTTACTGATTACTCAACTACTATTTGGAAATTTGTTAAGAAAATGTGATAAAGACAAATGAATATTGGATTTATAGTCAGTGCAGCAGTAATTTTGTGTCTCACTTCAAAATTTATTAGCTCTAACCATGAGCAAGTTATACTTTGTAATCCTCTGTTTCTGCATCAGTACAAGTAAAGCCATGCAAGAGCAGCTTTCCAGAGGACTGCTACTGTGAACAGCTTTCAGGGTTCTGATTACATAGTTTAGTGAACACTCTATTTATTCATTAACAAATCAGAGCAAAACAAATGTTATAGCTTATCACAGAAAATCAAAATACAGAATTCACAATGACTTATCACTAAAATGGCCACATAGTTTTCACCAAAGTGGTCACAATAGTTTTCAACAAAGTACAGTCATTTAGTAACTCAATCATTCAATCATCCTTAAGGGTCACAAAATACAATAGTCAAAGTGCTCCACTCATGGGGCACACTAAGTTATAAATCAGTCTCTATTCATTCATCAGTCACTACTCAGTAACCTCTTAAGGGATGGTGGAAAATGCCATGTCATCCACCTCTAGGTCACAGTAAATCATAATCTTCTCAGTCAGTACACAATATCCAAATAAAGTCTTCTTTCAGCTTGACTTGAGGCTGGCTCTAAGCTTTTATGCTTCCTCTTCCATAATCCCAGCTCCAACTGTCACCTGGGTTCAAAGGCAGGCAGCTCCCAGTTCCTTGTCCAACTCCTTGTCCAGTTCCCATTCCACATTGAAACTCACAGTGTCCAGTCCACCTCAAGTTCTTCACAGTTCCTGTTTCTGAGAAGACAAAGCTTAACAGAGCTACAATAATATTCATCCACATTGCCGGCACCATCATCAGTTCACTGTCTGCCTGTGAAATCATCTCAGACCCACCAACAAGTTCTGAGAACTCAACACACATCATCAACATAGAAATCAACACAGACACACAAACAAGGTCCAAGAGGTCAGCACAAATCATCAGTAAAGTCCCAGGACCTTCAGAACCCTCCTCCAGGACTTCTGTAAACAGGCAACCAGAAAATCCTCTTTCAGGGCTTCCAGTAAGGTCCCAGGGCTTCTGTACAAAGTATCACAAACAAACATCAACAGACAGAACAGAAGAGTTCCAGGATACCACAAGTATTCTCCTTCTTGACTCTGCCACCACAAGAGTCTTCTCAGTTCCAGCTGTCTCTAGCCCTGGGGCTTTACTTATATAGTCATTAGCTCCTCCCCAGGAGTTTGCAAGTTCTAGGGTTCACAAGTTGTGGAGTTCACACATTGTTTCTTAACAGACTGAAGGTTAACTATTGAATTAAGGTGTTAATTCAATAGCTGAAAAAAGGTATGAACTACTTCTGTGCTTGCCATTACAGTAAATTAGGGATCAGTAGTAAACAGTGCATAGAGTCTAACTTCAAACATTAGCTTTTATTACCATTTTATTGTCATCCTTTTTCACTGAATAATGAATCTAGCATTTTAATGACACTTAAAATTTTTAGTATGACTGCTGGTATTCTATCGGTTTTTTTGCCCTCTCTTTGGGCTGTTAACAGAGTGAAGTTTCTGTCCCTACTTAGTCAAGTTTTAACCCAGTAATAATTTTAATAGCTTAGAACTACACTAATACTTTTTGGGACATTTATTGTATATTTATTGTATACTATCTGTTGCACATGATACAAAATTGTTCCCGCTTTCTGTTGTTAAATTCATACCAGAAGACACTGTGAGTGGGAAAGATGTTTAAATACTTATGAGATAAAGTAAATATGGAGTAAAGAATCATACTTTCTGTATGTAGGTTAAATTTTTTTAATAAGAGTTGGTGAACTTGTTCCCATTTACGTGAGGTCATTAAGCAAAAACTGATTGACTACTTATCAGGTATGTCTTGCAGAGGAAATTTTATTTTATTTTTTTTTGCTTTTTGGAGGGCAGTTGGGGTCAAGTGACTTGCCCAAGGTCACATGGCTACTAAGTGTTAAAGTGTCTGAGGCAGATTTGAACTCAGGTCCTCTTGACTCCAAGGGCCTGTGCTTTGTTCACTGTGCCACCTAGCTGCCCCCCCCCATTCAGAATCAGAAGATTTTTCAACAAAATTTACTGTGTATCAGATGAATTTTTACTTCTTTTTTTAAATAAAATTTTATTCTAGTCAACCCCAAAGATCACAACATATTTTAACTGAGGGTTGGTATTTAAGCTTAAAACTTTACACTAATTTCCTTCTCCAGTGTCTCGTTCAGGCATGGCTATGATAATGTGTTATATCAAAAGCTATGCCAAAATATAAACTTTGGTATAAAGTACCCAGTTACAATCTGTTGTGGTATATATCTAGTGATCATTTCTTGTTGTTTGTCTGTTGTTTTTGAAGAGGACCAGGACATCAGGGAGGTGATGTCATGTCATGCAAGTGAATTGGATTTAAGTGAGGAAGACCTGTCAAAGTCACCAGCCTCACTTTCTCCCCCAGAGCCATCTGGGTCCATTGGCAAGATATATATCAGCACAACTGGAGATGGCCCTGGATACAGTGGGAGACCTTGGCCTTTTTAAGACTACAGTCTTTATTAGCAAGTATCGGTTGGACTGAGTATATATCTAGTTATGATCAATTATAAGTTTACCTTCAAAGTACAACTTAATCATTTTCTGATATACTTATTGTTGTGGGTTTTTTTTTTTGCAAGTGTGATATATTTTTTCACCATGACACCTCTTGAAAACTGATAAATCATAGATAAGTTGCATTGTATTGGTGGTAGGAGGAAGTAGTCACATTGAAAAAAATCACAGATCAGTGAAATAAAGTTGGGAAGGAATGGCTCTTAAATAAATTAGTAATGTAATTAAATCTCAGTAGAGCACTTGTAGGCTGTGCTATAAAAATTATTGATAGTCACATGTGCTTTGAAACTTAGGTGAGACAGTTTAGGTACTGAAATACCAAATGGTCATTGCCATAAAATGTTTTCTCTCATATCAATAGCCATATAGCTTATAAGAGCAGACTATTACCTCTTTTTACTATATCCACTCGACCGTTAAACTAGATATGAAAAGAAACTGAATTCAAAGTTTGTGTGGGCAAATAAGTTTAATAGACTGGGACATATTTATAAAGTTTTGGTGGCTTTTAAATTCTTTGTCAGTCAAGCAATCCACAGATATTTATTAACCACTTATTGCCTACCAGGTACTGTACTGGGGATACAAAGTGAAGTAAAACATAGGATCCCTCTTGTCAAAGAGTTCACATTCTAACAGGGTGCACAATATGCTAACATCTATATATCAGCAAGATGCATACAGTGTACATAAGAAGTAATCTTAGGGGGGAAGATATTAAGGTGGTAGGGAGAACTAGAATCTTAACCTTCTGCAAGTAAGATTTGAAGGAAGCCAAGAGATAAAGACAAGAAAGAATGGCATTGCAGGAATTAAGGATAACCAGTGAAAAGGGGAATGTAGAGTCTTGTGCTAAATAATAGCAAGGAGACCAGTTTGGATTAGCAAGGAGGTTAGATGAATCTCAGGTTGCATGGAGAAGAGAAAGGGTTAAGAACATTGTGAAGATAAGAAGCAGCTAGGGTATAAAATCCTTTAAATGCCAAACAGCATTTTATATTTTTTCCCCCAGTAGCAGTAGGGAACTACTCAAATTTATTGAGTAGAAGGAGGGGAGGGTGATGAGGTAAAACCTAAGCTTTAAGAAAATCACTTTGGCAGATAAGTGGAAGATGCATTGGAGTGGGAGAAACTTGAGGCAGGGAGACTGACCAGATGACTGTTTTGATGATCCAAGAATGACGTGATGGGGGAGTTTGGGTGGGGGTGGGTAGACCTGCCCTGAGATGTTTATTATGTGAGTGAATAAAAGGGACTCCATACAAGAGATAGTGTGAAGTTTGAAAGAAGACTAGGCAACAGAATGTGGATTGTGTATAGAAAAAGAGTCAGAAATCATGCCAAAATTGTAAACTTTGCTGACTGAAAAGGTGATGATATCATTGATAGTAATAAGAAAGTTGAGAGGAAGGGAAGATTTAAAGGGAAGGGATCATAGTATCTTTTGTATTTCATGCACTTTGTCAGTTGCTTTTTACAAATATCTTACTTGATCCTCAGAACAACCCTGCAAGATAGGTGCTATATTTATTCTAATTTTATAGTTATGGACACTAAGGCAAAAAGAGGTTACATGACTTAGCCAAGGTCACACAGATAAGTGTCTGAGTCAGGATTTGAATTCCGGTCTTCTTGATTCTAGGCCTGTGCTCCATCTGCTGTGCCACCTTACTTCCTCAGAAGAGGTGGAAGATAATGAGTTTTGGACACGTTGAGTTTAAGATGTTTAGGGGATATCAGTTTAGAGGTATCCCACAGACGGTTGGTGATGAGACTGGAGATCAGAAGAGAAGTTAGGGCTGAGAGTTGATGAGATCACAAAGTTAGATAATACAGAGCACAGGTTCTTAATCTTTTTTGTCATGGACCTGTTTAGCAGTCTGGTGAAGCCTATGGACCATTGCTCAGTATGAGGTTTTAAAATGCATAAAATAAAATAAGTAAAATTACAAAGGAAACAAATTATATTTAAAAAGTTACCAAAACATCTTTTAAAAAACATTCCTACACCTTGGGTTAGGGACCAGGAGTATAAAGGAAGAAAAGGATCCAGAACAGAACTTTGGGTGGCACCCCCAGTTAGAGAGATTGACCTTTATGAAAAACTAGTAAAGGAAAATGAGAGTGGTGAGAAAGCAGGAGGAGAACCAAGAGAAAACAGTGTCATGAAAACCTAGAGAAAGGATAGATTATCCAGGAGAAGAGGGTGATCATCAATGTCAGTGGCTTTAGAAGATGTATCTGTATAGGGCATTATATGTATATGCAAGATTGTAACAATATTACCTAGTTCTGAACAGTTCCTAGAAAGATATCATGTGGACTAATGATGTCAAACATGAAGTATTCATAGAGAGCTGTCCTTAAAACAAGGAAGACCTGAATTCAGATGTCACCTCTGAAACCTGTCAGTGAGACTATAGATAAATCTCAGTGCTTTAGGCAGCTAACAAAAAGACTGTAAGTTACCAAGGGGGGAGGTACCAACTTTTATTTTTAGAAGAATTTTCCTTACCAGGGAGAACCCCTAAGTCTAATCCATATCTATATCCTATCATTATTGTAATTAATATGAAGTAACTTGTGTTTAGACCTATCAATCATTTTAGAGCAACAATATTAAAACTTTGAGTTTTAAAGTTTAGGTTTAAAATTTTATCTTTATTCCTATTTTTAACACCATTGCTTTCCATTTAGACTTTTTATAATGCATTTTCTGCTGTAAATTCTTTTTAAGCCATAGCACAGCTATGTTGTTTACGTCTTTCCCAATCAAAATACTCTCCTTTCAAATAGCAGATCTCTATTGTTTGCTAAGTAGTGTAAATTATTGAGAAAACAGCTTGAAATGCTAACATTTAGCATTTTCTCCCTTAGCAGATTTTATTTTTTTGAAACTTATAACATTAAGTAAAAGGAAACCTAAAGAAGTTATTTAGAGATAATTTCTTTTCTACCTTCCAGTCTTTATTTTGTACTATATGTGATTGGTAAAGAACCCTCATCCACAGTAATTTTCTTGATATTAGAAAAATGTTTCATGTTTAAAATCACATCATTACTATTTCCATATTGAAAGAAAACTGCATAGTTATTGTGTTTTCATCAGCATCTAATTGTGCCTTAGAAGTATAAAAAAAAAATGGATAAATGCCTATAGAAAAGTAATGAGAGAACCAACTTGAATGTCTAAAACTAAATTGCACAGAACCTTTTATTTTTAAATCAGAAGACATAAAAATCTTACTTTTCAGTGTCTTTGCTGCTTCTTAAATTTTATGACATGAAGGAAAAGGAAATACCACAATATAGCCCTTTCTCATAAATTTATAAAATTCTTGTGTTACAAGAAAATCTAAGAAAACATATTTTAGGTTCCTAAAATATGATACATTTTAGTTTACTAAGATGACAAGACGTGTGCTGGAACAAAAGTTAAAATTGGGTAACCACAATTAAAATAGGCTTTGCATTGTAGCCAGTATTGTGTAGTTATACTATTGTATAGCTAAAATCACAGTATTGCATTGTTGAAATTGTCCTCAGAATTCATCTAGAATCCCCATTCCTGAACAGTAGTCTCTGAGGGTTTTCTGTATTGGCAAATCTTCCTGAGATAATCCATTCTACTTTGGGATGTCTCTAATTTTCAGGAAGTTTTTTACTTATATGGAGCAGAAATCTTCAATTTCCATTAGTTTTTTTTTTTCCTTAGGTCTGCCCTCTGGGGCCGAGAAAAACAGATTTAATCCCCTTTTCGTACTTCATCAATTAATTGAAGATAAATATCATAGCATACTTTTTCTCCCACTTCTATCCCCCTTTCGCCTTAATTCTTTTGCCTGTTCAAGTTAAACATCCATAGTTTTCTCAACTTTTTTTTGGCCACTAGTCTTACTTTATACATGTTTCATTTGTTATTCACACCCAGTGTTCAGAAGTTTTTACTGATTTCCAGTTGACTACCAAATAACCTAAGAACCCAGTATCATTTTTGTACACACATCAAATTTGCAGATGACACAGTGATAGAAAGTATAACTAACCCATATAAGAAAGTCTGGTTCTGAAAATATCTTGAATAGTTTAGAAGTTTAGACCAAGTATATAATAAGATGAAACTTAGTAGGAAAAAAATTGTTTGGGTTTAAAAATTAGCCTTCCAAGTACAAGTCGAGGGAGAGTTGGTTAAATATCACTTCATCTGAAAGGAATCTTGGGGTTTTAATTGCCTGCAAGTTTAGAATAATTCAGTAGCGTTATATAGACAATGATACTGCTAGGTCTAAGACTAGTAGAGCTTATTAATCAGTCAGCAAGTATTTATTGAGTGACTCTTGTATTCCAGATACAGTCCTGAATGAATACTTTGGATAGAAAGACAAAGAAATAAGCTCTTCTCAAGAGGCTGACATTCTCTTAGATTAGACAGCATGTACATATATAAGTCAAGTTGAGTATTTATTAAGTGCTTACATTCAAATAGGAAAAAAACAACACATGAAAGTGTTGGAGGTTGAGGATAGAGGAGTGTCTGAGTAAAGCCTAGGAGGAAATGAATAACTGACTCACCTATGCACTTTCCTTAAAATAGGCAATAATAATTGAGGCAAAACAAAATAATTATAAAATTATAAAATAATTTTTAAATTAATAAATGATACTTATAATTTCTAAATTAATTTTTTTTATAAAATATAATTAAAACTATAAAATGATTTCCTAAAAATTGTCTTTTCTTGCAGTTGACAACCAATCAAAATAAATTATGACCAGAATAAATTCATAGAAAATAAATACAAAGTAAATAAATACAGGATAACAGGAAAGTTTTGTGTAGTACATGGCATTTAATGTGCAATTAAAAAAATTATTTTTAGTTTTCAACATTCATTTCCACAAGATTTTGTGTTTCAGATTTTCTCCCCGCCCTCCCTCCCTGAGACCGTACTCAATCTGATATCAACTATACATATACATTCATATTAAGCATATTTTCACATTAGTCATGTTGTAAAGAAGAATTAGAACCAATGGGATGAACTATGACAAAGAAGAAACAAACAAAAAAAGAGCAAATAGTATGCTTTGATCCACCTTTAGATGCCATCGTTCTTTTTCTGGATATAGATAGCATTTTCCATCATGAGGCTTTTGGAGTTGTCTTAGATCCTTGCATTGCTGAGAAGAGCTAAGTCTATCAAAGCTAGTCATTGCACAGTGTTGCTGTTACTATGTACAATATTCTCTCAAGATGCTCACTTCACTCAGCATCAGTTCATGTAAGTCTTTCCAGGTTTTTCTGAAGTCGACCTGCTCATCATTTCTTATGGAATAGTATATATATATATTTATATATATTTGTCATCTCTCTGTAATGGATAGCATTTTTCTATCAGTCCTTTTGAATCACAGATAGTTATTGCATTGATGATAGTGCTTATAGCTTTTGAAGTTGTTTGTTTTCAGAGTGTTTTTATTGTATAAATTGTGTTACTGGTACTACTCATTTCATTCACCATCAGTTTATTCTTCAGAACTGTTCATTTTCATAATATTAGTGATATAGTCTCAGTTGTTCATCTGGTTCTACTCACTTCACTCTCTATCATGTCATAAATTTTTCTATGTCTTTTTGGGATAGTTTATTTCCATATTTCCTACAGCACAATAGTATTCTTTTGCATTTATATGGAGGAGACAGGTAGGTGTGGCATCAAGGTTACCTGTAAAGGGTTGAACTTGTGAGAAAAAAGGCCACCTCTGCATCAGGGACTATAGTAAAGGAGGTGAGATTGGGAGATACTGTCAAGGATTTTTAAGTTTTAGAGAAGGAGAGATCATGAAGCTTATTATAAATGATCTCTTTTCTCAGTAAAGCATAAGATGTAATGACATTGTTGTTAAGTCATTCTGTCTTGTCTGATTCTTCATGACCCAGTGGACCACAGCACACCAGGCCCTTCTATTCTCCACTATCTCTCAAAGTCTGTCCAAGTTTATGTTCATTGTTTCCATGACACTATCCATCTCATCCTCTGCTGTCTCCTTTTTCTTTTGTGTTCAGTCTTTCCCATCATCAGGGTCTTTTCCAATGAATCCCATCTTCTTCTTATGTGGCCAGAGTATTTGAACTTCAGTATTTGACCTTCCAGTGAATAGCTTGAATTAATTTAAGTTTTGACTAATTTTATCTTCTTGCTGTCCAAGGGACTATCAGAACATTTTTCCAGCACCACAATTTGAAAATCAGCATTTTGAAATTTGGCTATGATATTCCTTGGCATTTTTGATTTGGGATCTTTTTCAGGAAATGATTGGTAGATTCTTTTGATGACTATTTTACCCTCTGTTTCTAGGACCTCATGGCAGTTTTCCTTGATGATTTCTTGAAAGATTATCTCTAGGCTCTTTTCCTGACCATGACTTTCAGATAGATTAGTAATTTTTAAGTTGTCTCTCTTAGATATATTTTCCAGGTCAGTTGTTTTACCAGTAAGGTATTCTACATTTTCTTCTATTTTTTCATTCTTTTGTTTTTGTTTGATTGATTCATGATATCTTATAGAGTCATTAGCTTCTACTTGCCCAATTCTAATTTTTAACAAATTGTTTTTTTCAATTAAATTTTGTACTTCCTTTTCCATTTGGCCCATTTTGCTTTTTAACGAATTCTTTTCTTCAGTGAGTTTTTGTGCCTCCTTTTCCACTTGCCCAATTCTACTTTTTAAGGAGTTATTTTCTTCAGTGTACTTTTTTTCTATTTGACCATGGAGGACTTGTTTTTTTACAGTCAATTTTTGTCCTTCCTGTCTCAGACTTTTTACTCTCTTGCATACCTCTCATTTCTTTTCCCAGTTTTTCTTCTGCCTCTCTTATTTGACTTTTAAAATCCTTCCTGAGCTCTTCCAAGATGGCTGTTTGGACTTGAGACTAGTTCATATTCACCTTTGAGGTTTCAGGTGTGGGTATATTGACAATGTTGTCCTCTTCTGAATTTGTACCTGGCTCTCACTGTCCCTATGATAAGAATCTGTGGTCATTATCTGTTTTTGCTTTTTGCTAATGGTGTTTGCCTATTTCCTGACTTTTAAAGTTGAACTCTCTTGCTGGAGCACAGGAGACTTTGACCCAGGCTTCTAGTGCTGTGAACCTGGTCACTGGCTTTGTGTTCTGGAGCCTCAGGTGCTGGCAGTTGGAAGATGTAGGGTTCGGGCAAATGATCTGGTGCTGAGCTGGGGTCAGCAACACTGATGCTCTCTGGGTGGGGATGGGGAATCTGGCTCCTGGAGGACACCTGCTCAACTGGGCTTCTTGAAAGCAGTGAAAGGTTTGGCTGCTGGAGGAAGCCTGTCAGCCTGGAGCTACTCCTTCTGGAGTTGTACTTCCTGGAGTTGTGCTGTAGTATCAGGGAGTTTGGCTGCAGGAGGATGCCTGCCCACTGGTGCATGTTTTGGTTTTCCAAGCTGGTGTCTACCAGTTTCCTTGCCTGTGCTAAAACACTCAGGTGTCCTGATGTTGGCTCTTGCCTCCTCTACCACCCTGGGGCTTAGGATTTCCCCCCAGTTTGCTGAGATGTGACTTGCTGGCTCACCTCCTGTCCTGTCCTGCTCCCCCTCCACCAGAACAAGAGGGGCCTTTCATGTTAATCCTCCAAGCTTTCCAGGCTACAAGACTGTTGCACCCTGTCTTTCTGCTGCCTCCACTGTTCTAGTTTTTTTTTTCCCGGACGTGATGTTTTCTAGGCCTTCAGAGGTCAATAAGGGAAAATGAGAATGATTTACATCTTATTCCATCTTTGCTCCTATAAGTCCCCTGATTCTCCACTTCATATTCTTAAGGGATATATTTAGGTCATAGCCGCTTGGTCTGATGGTTTTCCCTACTTTCTTCAATTTATTCTGAATTTTGCAATAAGAAGCTCATGATCAGAGCCACAGTGGACTTCAGGTCTTGTTTTCACTGACTGTATAGAGCTTCTCCACCTTTGCCTGCAAAGTATTTAATCAATGTGATAGCATGTTGACCATCTGGTGACATTTATGTGTAGTATTGCCTTTTTGGTTGTAGAAAAAGTATTATGAACAGCAAAATTTCTCAACAAAACTATTAGTCTCTGCCTTGCTTCATTTTGTACTCCAAGGCCAAACTTGCCTCTTATTCCAATTATGTTTTGATTTCCTATTTTAGCATTCCAGTTCCCTATAATGAGTATGAAATCTTTTTTTTTTTTTTTGGTGTTCTTTCTATATGTTGTAGGTCTTCATAGAACTGATCCACTTTGACCTGTTTGGCATCAGTGGTTGGTGCATAGACTTGTATTACTGTGATGTCCAACAGTTTATTTTGGATTTGAACAGATATCATTCTGTCATTTTTGAGATTATACCCCAGTACTGCTTTTCTCAACCTTTTATTGACTATCAGGGCTATTCCATTTTTTTTTCCTAAGGGATTCTTGCCCAACAGTAGTATATGTAATTTTACTTGCTTAAAAATAATTATGCATCACAGATAGATGATCACCTATTAGATAAAAAACATAACTGCAGAGAGTCCTTGGAATGGATAGATGGATGGATTGGATGGAATGGATGATTTACTCTGGGTCTCCTGTTTAGTTTCTGCTGTTCAGTTTTGTGAAAGTTATCTTTTAACTCTGTCACCAGCTGGATATCACCTGCAAATAGTTTAGTAGATCTCACCATCTATAGGAATTTTCTTTGGAATTTGAAATCTCTGCTAGATCTTTTCTATCTCACTGGACAGTACTGAAGCATATACCTTCCTATTTTATTATGATGAGAACATCTTTGAATAATTTATGTCTATTATCAAGTAGTCTTGAATGATTTGAACAGGATAGGTCCTTTTTAGAGGAAAACCTTAAAGGCAGTAATTTGCTCTATTGAATCAAAAACTTTTTATTTATAATCAAAAACAGCAAAGAGAAAAGGGTCTTTTTTTTCCTACATATTTTTTTGTTGTTTACATGATGGTAAAGATGGTAGTCCATTGTAAAATTATCCTCCAAAAAGTTTGCATATTCCCTGATAGTACTCTAATTTAGTGCATTGTATATGTATATAAATAACTCTCAAAACTGTTGTATAGGTGAACTGTAGGTTTAGTTTTTTCTTTTTGCTCAAATAGCTCTCTTGCTCTCTATTATAATTAAGAAGCCTTTAATAATAGTGTTATAAACTTAATATTATACTATAATAATTCTAAAACTTGTATAGATACTATGTTATTTTTCAGTACCTACATTTCCCTATCAATCCTTTCTCCCTACCTCCTCCCAGAAATCCATGCCTTAGAACAAAAACTAAAAAAGAGAGAGAATATAAAATGAGGAAATTCAACACATCATTAAACTCTCAAATTATCTATGGCTTTCCATACTCATATTCCCCTTATCCTACAAAGAATGGAGGGTACACTTTCCTGTAGCTTAATTTTTCTAGAGTAAGGTTGCTTATTATAATTTCTTAGCATTCAGTTTTGAATTTTTGTTGTAATTTCATTTATATGATTGAATATCATTGTGTATATTGTTTTTCTATTTCTGCTTACTTTGTTGTGCATCAATTCACATAGCCTTTCAATGTGTTCCTGTATTCACCGTGTTCTACTAGTGCCATTTTACCTTCTATTAGCATTTGAAACTGTAATATGATCATTCAGGCATGGTGGCTCTATTGTCCTTGATAGTGAAAATATTTTGTTATTAAAAAATCTTTGCAGATCTTTTTCATTTTTCTTCTGTTTGTTTCCCTCCTTCCACTGCTACCCTTAGTCATCCTCAGGATGGCATTGCTTAGTTTCTCCTAGGTCTCTCACCAGATTTTCTTTAAACTAAATTTACCCTCCACTTCTTCTCTATGCCTTATGAGATTATATTGTACATAAATTTCCAACATCCTTTTCCTTAAGTTTTTTGTAAACAGGCTTTGTTGGTGTTTTTCTATATCACTTATGCCTTTGGCTTCCATCTTTCTACTTGACAAGGTAGTCATATTTTCTAACTAAGGAAGCTTTTTAGACTCTTGGTTTCCTTTTTATGGCAATTATTTTACATAGGGTAGATTATTGTATATTATTTATCTTGATATCATTTCTGCTGTCTATATTCATTATCAGTAACTCATTTAATTCAGGATTCAGGCATTTCAGTTACATTTTCTCATCTTTTCGTCTTATTCTGCTCTTTGTACTAACACATCTGTACTCTCCTGATTCTAGAGTAGCTTCCACATCAACAATGATTATTTTTGTATTTGTTAAACTATAATTAATTTTATATTTGTGATATATGTCTTATGTCCAATGCTTATCAACTTTTTTCACAAGTAAAGCATTCATGGTGTATGCAGATTATATTGTCTACAAACATTTGACTTCTCTTATTTCTCCTTCTTAACTTATACTTTGATATACTGAACGTTCCAAAGCTTGTTCCCACTTCCTCTTTCAACACATCAAATATCAAAGTTCATGTTGATTTAATTTGGATGTCCTTATGAAGTTTCTTATTGAATATCTCTTCATCCTTTGCAACCAGTGTTGGTTCATTAGCTGCAGTTTTTTTTTTTTCATAGGGTCTTTTACAAAATATTTATTATGAAGACCTCATAATATTCCATGTTACTCAAGCTTTGAAAAAGTAGGAAAATGGTACATCTTGTAAAATATTAGATGAGCTAGTATTATTTCTTGGCAGATTTCTAGGATGTATAATTATAGAATTAGATATAGAAGGCACCTTTAGAGTCTTACCTAGTCATTCAAATAATAGATCTAGAGCTTTCAGGACATTCAGATGCTGTCTAGTACATCTCTTTCCTTTTGCAGGTTTATGTCTATTTTCTGACTCTGAATCCTTACATTTTTTTCATTTTCACTACATTTGTCATTTCTATAATTAATCAAGCATTATTTATTATGTCTCTCCTATATGCCAGGCACAGAAAATACAAATGAGAATGAAACAATCTTTACTAATTTGACTAATTTTCTAACAAGGGAAAATAAGTACATATAAGTACTGATTATTAAGTGAATGATGTGTGAGTATGTTTATAAACAATATAATGTCTTCAATAAGAATAAGTTGTAGAAAATGAAGCTTATTTTTCTGGATTTGTAGATCAGGAAGGCAAAACAAATAAATTTTGAAGTTATCTTGTAAGTGTTATGAAGGATAAGAAAGGAAGGTCATTTTCCTTCTTGCCTGTGTCAAGGAAACCCTCTGATCTAAAACCTTCATGAAGACTCTGACTAATGTGACAAACCTGGTATCAGGAATAAACATGTCTGTCTTCAGGGGGAAAAGCTTACTTGTAAATAACAACTATTTTCATAGACCATATTGATGATATGTTTGTGTGTATATACACAGATACCTATTTTTGTTGTGGATCTGTGATCTCATTGTAGGAAACTGCTAGTGAGGAGATTCTCTCAAAGTACAGATTGGCAACTACAGTGAAATTTTTACTTATAGAGAATTGACTGAATCAAGACAGATTAAGTAATTCTTGTAGGGTCACACAGTCAACATATAAGGTGGGAAAAGTCTTCCCAGCTTGTATCCACGATTCCACACTGTTTCTGTATAGTTACTGATGTAAAAAAAAATAAAATTGAGTAAAATACAAGTTATATTTATTAATTTTTGAGGGGCAGTTACAAAGCTTAATAGCATAATGGAAGTACTATCTTTAAGAAGGCATACAGCCTTGTTAATTACTATTGTAGAATTTTCTGATAATGCCTGCAAAAGGATTTTTCTGCCATATATTCTTAATTTGAAACACATATTTTTATCTGTCTATTTCCATAAACATTGTCCATTTATCAGTGACTGAACTTTGTGCCCAGTGGGTGCTAAATAAATGTTTAAATGAATGCCTTGTGATTAAATTATATCTATGCTGAATATTTCACATGGTTTTCAGAGAATATGATTTAACAAAATGAATTCTTTAGAATTCCCTTTTTAATATATTATCCTTTGTAAAACCTGTATTATTAATATTGCAACACTATTATAACTTATGAAGTCTTTTAATATTTCATAAGAAAATATAAAAAATTATTTCTCTAGTTTCTTTATTTCTTTCATCCCTGATAGTTTTATCTTACTACATTTTTCCTATCCCAGAATGCTGCTTTTAAAATTTGCTCAACTTTTATTCTATTTAATGACCATGTCCTTGGCACATTATATATTCATCTAGCATAAAATCACTTATTTGAAATTTTTTTTTAACAGGAAGATAGTGATCCACCCATTCATGAAAGTCTCAGCATAGAAAATACATTATGGGCAAGCACGGTTGTTGCTTCAGGTGAGAAATATTTTGTGCATTTACATTTGAATTCACATACAGAGATGGTACAACAAAGGTGAAAGTGTGTATGGGAGTGGGAGAGACTTTGATTAGTATGTCTCCTGCCATTCTGTAAGACTTCATGCCATACTGCATATTACTTCGCTGCTGTTTGCCTACTTCTTGAAAATGTAATATAGCTGAATCTGTTGTCTTGTCAGTTTTTATTAAAAGGTCAGCTTTGTTTTTGATGGCAGCAAGTATAGTGTCAGTCACCTAGACTCCAGACTTCTCAAACTTTTCTGACCCCTTTATTGCTTCTTAAACTGTGGGTCACAACCCCACAGTTTAAGAAGCATTAGAGAGCACTCCATAAATGTTAGTTGGTGATTCTAATTGCCTATTAGTAATTTGATCAACTTCAGTTGCTTCTCAGCAGTCTAGGGTGATAATATTGCATTATTTTGTGTTTACCATTTAACATTAATTTTCTCAAAACATAAGTTTTTGTGTGTCATAAACCTACTTGTGAATTTAGAATGCTTTCCTAATGCTTATTGCATCAAATTTAAAACCCTCACATTAGTATTCCAACTCTACACCTAGTCATCTTGATATTTTTTATACTCCCCCAAACTTCAATTCTTATTAGAGCAATTTCTTTTCTATCTCCTACATATAGTATTTTTCTATGTACTTTTGCTCATACTGATCTAAGACTTTTCTCATTTTTCTTCTTTATCATCTTCTACATGAATTTTTGTTTAATTAATATCACCTCATATGTCTTAAATTGAGAGAGACCTCACTGGATCCAACCTCATTTTGTAAATGGGGAAACTGAGGTTCGTAGTGCTTGACTGACTTCCCTAAGGTCTCACAGATAATAAGTTAAGAGGGCTGATGTTTGAACTCATTCCTATAACAAGTTCAGTGCTCTTTATCAAACTATATCAAACTGATTTTTCTTGTCTTAATTTCAAGGTCAATAATAGAATGCATAAATTTGGAGATTTTAGTGAAACCTCTCATTAGTGAGCTTATTACACTTATAGATTTTGATGGTGATTAGGAAATCTCTCAAGCCAGAGTTGTAAAACATGAAGCCCTGCATGTGATAGAAAAAATTGAAATGTAATTATGAAGTATTTTACAAAATAAATAAAAATACAGTAGAATACAATGTTAATATGTGGTTTTCTAAGTCAGTGTGTGACTCACATGGTCCCCCTTTCTATTTGCGTTTGACTCTTCTGCCTAAATAATTTATTTTAAATATTATAAATTTTATTTTCTCCCTAATAAAGACATAAACTAGAAAAATTGCATGCAAGCTTATTTGTCAGCAAATATATATTTTTAAATATATGTGCATCCTTTCTATGAGAGCAAGTTATTGGATGTTTCCTCCAAGAAACATTTAAAACCTGGAATTTGACATGAAGAACATGCTACCTAAAGCTGGATTCAGGTTTGTTTTGTTTCATTTTATGACCTTATCAGGTAGCCCAATGTTGAATTCTGAGTAAAACAAAAAGTGAGAATTGAGGATGTATTTTACAAAGTTTTTCAGTCGTAAAAATCACCTTTCTTCTTGCACTGGTGGGTTTGTTTGTTTGTTTTTTTGCAGGGGGGATCTGTGTCAGTGTCTTTGTGTGTGTTTCTGTATCTGTGTACAACAGGAATATTTTATAAGCAAGCATTTCCTAATCTGTCTCCCTTTAGATAACACTTTTTATTAGTTAGAGCATATCCATAGAAATTCTTATTTGATGTATAGAAAAATTATGTATAATGGATGGAATTGGTATTCTTTTCCCCATTTTAGAAGTAAAATCAGAGATGTTTTAAGTTTCTTACCTAAGGTGATACAGCTATTCAATAGGACAGATAAAACTAGAATTCTAGTACCATGAGATAAAATTTGAACTATCCTCAAGTCAAATTACATAGACTACAATAGGTAAATAGATGATATAGTGGATAGTGTTCTGGACTTGTAATTCAGTAGACCTGAGTTCAAATCCTACTTCAGATGTTTACTTAGCTGTATGATCCTCGGCAAATCAGCCTCTTTTACCCTTAGTTTCCTCATGTACAAAATGAAGGTGATAATAGCCCCTACTTACAGGGTTATTATGAGAATCAAATGAGATAAAATATGTAAATCACTTTGTAAATCTTAAACTGCTAGTTATTATTGTTGTTATTTTTATTATTACTGTTATTATTATTATAGACTATTCCCCCTAACCTAAATTTCTGGAAAAGCTGAGTTTCTCTATACTTCAGTATGAAGGGACGATGGGATACAAATTGCAAAGCTACAGTCACCTGGAATTATAATACAGATGTCTGCCACGAACAGCTGTTTTATATTGGAACAAATGTTTGCAGATGAAAATGTGCACAGATATGGAGAAACAAAGATAAAAAAAATTCTTCTTGCCTAACCAATATGGAGATTATTTTCTTTTAAGTTCATCCAGTTGGTATACCAGTTGATAGCAGAGGTATATCTCATTTAAGGCAATTTCTGTACTCCTACTTAGTATTCTGGCATAACAGTAAAGTTGAACCTCCTGGGAGCCTTTCAGTTCTATTAATGATGAATTATCTCATAAGGGTTTGGCATACTGTCATATACTGATAGATACTCTCCTCTGTATGCATTCATGGAGAGAAATCATTGAGCATTTTCATTGAGTCCTTAGTGAAGTAACTAGCTGAACAGGGATGAGGATTAAGTGAGACAGCAGTCATACCCATGAGTTTCCCTTTCTGACTCTTAAGGCTATCTTTCCATACTTGGTGAGTAGACTTTGGAGTGTTGAGTAGTTCTATTTCACTGGAACAGATTAAAAATCATTTCTTTGAAAGAAAGCTGGAAAGGTACATTGTAGTCAGTTTTTTAAGAGCTTTGAATGCCAAGCTAAGGAGTTTGACTTTAATTCTTAGATGATAGGAACTCACTGAAGGGTTGTTTTTGTGTTCCATGATCAGAGTAGTGCCTTAGGAATATAATTCAGATAGTTGGATGAAGAATGGCCACAGTACTGATGGGAAAGGAAATAATAGATTTGATATATGGTATCTTAAATAACATTCCTCCATGTAATATATTTTAGAAGTGATGCTGAGTGTTTCACAGTTCTAGAGGGATATAGGTAACAAATTCTACTTTCTGCAAAACTGGAAAACCAATCCCTCTTTATTAGCTTACATGCCCCATATTGGCACATAAATTACATTATTAGTGATGCACTTTGTCAGCTTCCTTATACACAGGCCTGTTATCTTAACTTTCTTACCAGAAAGCATCACAAATCCAGAGCCAAAAGGTGAGAAAACCAGTGATCCTTCTCAATATTTGCCATTTATATGGTTATACATTTTATACAATTGGCATTCACAGCTTCTATCTAAAAAACCTTAAAACCTTTAAACATTAAAAAAAAAAATCTGTCAGCTGTGGAGCAAAAAGAGTATTCCAGAAAATCTCAGAGCTATAAAGTGCAACTAATTATTGATTTAGTAATAATTGAATAAGCGACTCAAAAATGTTATAACATTTACCTTGCCTTTATTGGCCAAGTTTTTAACTCAGTTCTGCATTTATGGCATGGTTACAGCCTAAAAATATACATAATGGACTTAAATATATTGAGAACATATCCAGTGTCTGCATAGAAAGCTGTATTCTCTGGAAAGCAAAACTGCTACTAATATTATCAAAATCATATAGTACATGACATTTTTACAGGAAATAATTCAGTCTTATTATGGTTTTGCTAATCCTTTAATTCATTATCATCTTTTTTTTTTGCTTTATTTTTTGGAGTGCAGTTGGGGTTAAGTGACTTGCCCAAAGTCACACGTCTAGTAAGTGTGTCAAGTGTCTGAGGGCCTCCTGACTCCAGGGCTGGTGCTCTATTCACTGTGCCACCTAGCCACCCTATCATCTTTCTCAAATGGCAGTAAATATGCCTTTTAAGTTAAAAGAGAAACGAATGTAAAAATCACTTGTTATACATAGATGACATCCAACAGCATGACTGTACCAAAAAACATATTGAACACTATTTCATATCCTGGGATTTTTCTCCAGGGAAATTATTATATCATTTGGTCTCAATAATGTATGCACCAAGGAAAGACAGAAACTGAAACTTGAATCAGTGATCAATTTTTCTGTGAAGAAAGACACTACCTATACATAAATTTGTCTCCTCCAAGCAAGATATGTCTAATATAAAGCTATCAGGGGAAAGCTCTGACTAAATACTTTAATGAATTTACTGATATCCTTAAATCTAAATAGAAAGTACTCATTTAAAGCAATTAATACTTAGCCAATATCAGTCTTAATATACACTTTTGAAAATGTAAAATGGATAATAGTAGATTTACAAAGTATTCTAGTAATTACTCATACAATAGTAACAAAACAGAGGGTTCATCAACGCAAGACAGCTGTAGAAAGATTGGCACTTCCTCCCTAAAAGATAGGGGAAAGAGCAGAGGAAGACAAGAAGTATTTATTAAGCACCTACTATATACCAGAAACTTTGCTAAGTGTTTTACAAATATTACCTCATTTGATCCTCACAACCACCCTGTGAGGAAAGTTGCTGTTACGAACCTCTTTTTTACAGTTGAGGGAACTGAGGAAGGTGGAGTTTTAAGTTATTTGCCTGATGTACACACATTTATTAAGTGTCCAAGACTGAATTTGATTCTTAAGTCCCAGCCCAGTACTTTTTAATTGCACCACCTAACTGACCGAAAAAAGACAAGAATTGGTAGACATTCTTGGAGCATGTGATAAACAAGTCAAAAATATACAGAAATGCTTTAAGAACAAATGGCTATCACTTTATTGTGCAGTATTTACATGATAACAGGTATATGGCATTGTATTGTCACATGTAATCAAAAGTCTTTTTTATCCAGATAGAACACAATAAATCCAGATAGAACACAATGGTTAAAATCTAGTACTAGAATTAAAATATCTTTTATGGATAGCCTCTCCATAAACTCAGGTAACTTAACAAACGTTTAACATATGGCTGAGTTCTAGGAATATCTTTATAAAAATTGAGATTTATGATATAATTTAAGTGCCAGGTGATCACAATCAGAAATATAGGATTAACTTTAAAGAGATTGAATTTTGTGATCTACAAAGACTTTTTAAGAATTGTACCTCACACTTAACACCCACACAAAATAACTGGCCATGTAACCTTGAGCAAGTTACTTAACCCCAATTGCTTAAAAAAAAAAAAGAATTGTACCTCACAGTATTATACAAAAAATGTGTTACATACCTAGCAAGTTATAACTTGGTGCTTAGAATATTATGGTTATTAGAATTAAACATCAGACTTTTGCTATCTGCCATGGACTAACAGAAAACAAATTCCCAGATTTCAAAAAATAGAACTGAAATTATCCTTGAAAACTCAGCAAGTTAACTACTCTGATACTGGGGGATTATCACTAACATGACTTGCCCACAGTCACATGAATGTAATACTTTTGACCAAGAAAAACTTATGAACAATATTTTTTTAAATAAATGTTGCCTTGCCAATAGTTGTAATCTCTAAACCATATGGAACAAAAAGATTTCAAAATCTAGAGACCTAGAAGAGAAATCAAAATTATGTGGGTACCAGCTAAGGTACCAGTAATCATGTCTACTACTCGATGTTACCAATGACACTTTGAGCCTGTAAAAGAAGAGTTTGCATCTCAATTCTTTTACATATCTACAAAAGTCAGTGATTTTGTTTACCTGTTCAGTAGTATATAGCTGATTCAACATGAAAGAAGAGTGACAGGATAGTGACTTTTTCCCAGGATTGTTTCTAACTCAGTTCTTTTGAACAATATGGAAATAAATGATGATGATGATGATGATGATAAAAACTACACCTTCAAAGTACATCCTATCATCCTTGTCTCTATGGTAAGGCAGAGCAAAAGCAGAGAAACACTAGTGAATGTACTCTGAGAATATTGAGTTCATTGTGACTACTGTGGTAGAACTGAAATTTTGCCAAGAACCCTAGAACACTGACAAATTGGATGCTGGCAGTGTGTTCAAAGAGTCAAAGAAATATGTGAGGCAACATAGGATTCCAGGGTGGCTGTACTCAAAGCCATAGTAATGCTCAGCTTAACATGGAATATAAAAGATTTAAGTAGTGCCCTTTTATATTTTTGTACCACAAGAACAAAATATTTAATGCAATAAATCAGAAACATAATCCTTCCTGCTGGAAATGCTTCATTAAATATTCTGATGACCATTGAAAGCAGACAAAATAGAAGTTGCCATGAGATAGACTGATAATAAGATGGCTTTTGTTGTTTGCTGATATCATATTCCAACAATCCAAAATATTTTGCCAGTTGTGTGCTGATTTCATATTGGTTTTGCACCACTGTTGGAACACATGATAGACACATTAAAAGCTCATAGAAATAGGCACATACCATGGGATTTAATGTATGTAGCCAATGGAGCCAACAAAATGACTAAGATTGGCGAGTGGAGTTAAAAATGGTGAGATCCACAAGAACAATATAATAAAAAATAAAGCATTTGGGGCAGCTAGGTGGCGCAGTGAATAGAGTACCAGTCCTGGAGTCAGGAGGACCTCTGTTCAAATGCAGCCTCAGACATGTAACACTTACTAGCCGTGCGACCTTGGCCAAGTCACTTAACCCCAATTGACCTGCCTTCCCTCCTCCAAAAATAAAAAAAAAAAGCATTAAACAAATGGCCTGTTATAAATTTGTCAATAGAAATGCAGAGACTTATGATGGCTATTCATGATCATATCATTGCCACCAAAAATTATAGAAGCATTATTATTAAGGAGCTTGGACTTATTAGTTAATGTAGATTAGACAAGAAAACTGTAGAATTGTGTACTGTATCACTGAAAGCCTATAAAAAATTATCCTTACCCAAATACCTAGGAAGACTTGATATGGTGGTTAAAATTATGTATCAGGCCTCATGTCTGTCACATTAGAGAAAATGACAAAAAAAGGAAAATGACCAATTGTGGAAGGACTGTGGGAAAAGAGCCACATTAATACAGAGTCTGTAGCTGTGCATTAATCCAGCTATTCTGAAGAGTAATTTATTCTCCTTCACCATCCTCCCTACTCAGAAATTTCTATTGACTCCACATTACCTTCAATGTAATTACAGACTCCTGTTTGGCATTTAAAATCTTTGTCGACCTGACCCCAAACCTATCTTTCTTGTTTCATTTGTGGTCCAACCAGACTTATTGTTCCTTATATAGCGCTCATGCTTTTGTACTAATCTCCTGTATCTGGAATGCACCAGGTAATACCTGTACGTATTAGAGGCCCAGGTTCAGTACTAACTTCTGCTTAACGCCTTTACTAATTCTCCTAGTTACCAGCTCTGCCTTTCAAAATTACCTTTTATTTTTATTGGTTATACATTATTTATATATGTACATGCTTACTACCTGGATAGCCTGTGAGTTCCTTGAGGGCAGAGACTGTTTTCATTTTTGTTTCAGATTTGTATTTGTATTCCCTGAACTTACTTCCATGCCTGGTCCTGTACACTAGGTACTTTGTGTTATGTCTTATTTTTAATATATCTGTCTATCTGTAGGAAAAAATGAAGGGAAAAAAAATCTTATTCTGCCTCTTGAAGCCATTATCTCTGTCTGGAGGTGGGTAGCATACTTTAGATTCAGGGTCTGGAATTGTAGTTTGTACTTTTATTGACCAGAATCATGAATTCACAGTTGTCATTTTTAAAAAAAATAATGTTACTGCACAATCTATTCGAATGATTCTATTCACTTCATTTTGCATTAGTTCTTAAAAGTCTTCCCAGGCTTCTCTGAAACTGCTCAGTTTATCATTTCATTTTAGCACAATAATGTTTCATTATAGTCATTTGCCATAACTTATTTTGCCATTCTCCAATAGACAGAAACTTTTTTAGTTTTCATGTATTTGTCACCTCAAAGAAAATTGCTAAAAATATTTTTGCACCCGAGTCCTTTTCTTTTTCCTTTTCCTCTTTGGGTCATAGTTTGGTCAAAGGGCATGAACAAGCTTAGCTTTAATTTTGTTGTTATTAGTTTTTTGTTTTGTTTCGTTTTTTGGCCAGGCGGTGGGGGCGGGAGTTGAAAGGGATGGGAGGCAAGGTATAGTTATAAATTGTTTGCCAGATCAGCTGGAACAATTCAAAGTTTCATCAACCAATGCATTAGTATACCTGTGTATATAATCCCTTCAATATTTGCCATTTTCCTTTTTTTTCATCCTTGTGAAGCTTATGGCTGTGTATGGAAACTTTAAGAGATACTTTGTTGTACATTTTTATAATTACTTATTTCATATTGCCATCCATAGATTAGATTTATTCCTTAGAAAACTGATTGTTCCTCTCTGCATATATGTTGCAGAATGGATTTTGTTCTTAAATTTTAATCAGTTCCTTATATATGTTGATGATAGGACTTTCTGATATTAGAGAAACTTATTGGTAAGATATTTTACCAGATAACCTGTTTTTTTTTCCTACTTTTAACTACCATGGTTTTATTTTTGCAAATTATCTTTAAATTTTACATAATAAAAATTGCCTTTTTTTTTCTTGATGTTCCTTATCCCTCATTTGGTCATCAAATTTTTCCCTGTACGTAGTGATGTACTTATTTGGAATGCATCTTGCAATACTGTATATGTTATATTGGCCTATCACTAATTTCTGTCAGACTGTTTTTTAATTTTCCTTGCAGTTTGTGACAGATAGTGAATTCTTACCTTAGTAGCTTCAGTCTTTATTTTTAATCTAACACTATGCTATTATTGTGTTTGTTTTCTTTTGTATGTCATATATTGAATCTGTTTCAGTAATTTACTTATTTTAAAATTAGAACCAAATAGGTTCGATCATCATTGCTACGTACTATAGTTTGAGATATACTGCTATGCCCTCTTATATTATTTCCCTTTATGTTCTTGGACTTTGTTCTTGTGGATGACTTTCACCTTTATTTTGCCTAACTTCATAAATGAATCCTTTGGTAGTATGATTGGCATGGCATTGAATAAGTCAGCTAATTTAGGTAGTATTGTTGTTTTTATTATATCGGCCAAGCCTACCCAAGAACAGTGAATATTTTTCCAAGTATTTGTCTTTATTTTGATGAAGAATGTTTTACAAATGTATTAATATAATCCCCTCATGTGTCTTTGTAGATTCTCACTTATTTTATACATTCTGTAGTTATTTTTAAAGAAACTTCTCTTTTTATTTCTTCTAGATGAGTTTTTTTGTAATATGTAAATGCTATAATGCAGATTTATTGTGTATCTTAAAACTTCCTGAATTGTTTCAATTTATTTTTAAGTTGACTCTTTGATATTCTCTAGGTAATAATATTTAATCATATTATATATGGTTATATGATAATCATATATAATAAAAATAATTAATCATTATAACATTTGAAAAAGGCCTCTGTGTATATGTTTATTGCCTTTGTTTCTTTTTCTTTTCTTACTGCTATAGCGCTTTTATAGCACTATGTAAAACAATAGTGATGATGAAGGGCATACTTATTTTATCTCTTATCTTATTGGAAAGACCTTCAACCTTTCTCAATACATACATACATACATTCATTCATTCATAAACTATAGTTTGCTTTTATTTTTAGGTAAATACTTTTCTTTCTCTTCTTTGTGTCTAGTTGATTTAGGTATCAAGACCATGTTTTTGAAATATAGGAGGATTTGGAAGAGTTTTTTTTTTCCTATTCTTGTAGACAATTAGAATTAGTTCTTTGAATATTTGATATCATTCACTTGAAGATCTGCTTAATTCTGGAAAACTTTTTCTTGGGAATTTATTTTTGACTTGATCAATTTCTTTTCCTGATATTGATCTATGTAAACAATCTATTTTGTTTTTAAAATAGTATTTTATATTTTTGTAAGTATTCTTCTACATCATTCATCTATATTATTAGATGTATTGGTATAATCAGGCAGAATTGTCTCACGATAGTTACTCTTATTTTCTTTTCAGTTCTTTTGCATTTTTACTTTTTTGATATGAACCATTTGTTTTTCTTTCTATAAATCACCTAGTTCACCTTAGCTATTTCACAGATTTTTTAATACCAGCTTCACTCATGTGTGTGTTTGGGTGAGGGAGGTGGTGGTTTTGGTTTTTTTGCTTCTAATGTTGTTAGTCTCTTAGATTTTTTTGGAATTTGTTTTGTATGGAGTTTTAATTTGTTGTTGTTCTAATTTTTTTAGTTGTATCCCTGATTGATTCATTTATTCTTTCTGTATTTTGCTGATAAGAGATTTACAAGATATAAATGTTATTTTTAGATTTTATTTTATTTCATTTCTTAAGTATTGGCATATAATTTCATTGTTGTCATGTTCTTTGACAGAATTTTTTCTTATTTCAGTGATTTATTCCTTCATTCACCTATTCTTCGAGATTTAGTTATTTAGTTTCTAATAAATTTATAATTTTTTTTCTCCAAAGCCCCTTTATTGGGTGTATTTTTTTATTCCATTACTCTCAGGAAAGGATTTTTTAAAACTCTTTCTGTTTTGCTGAATTTGTTTGTGAGGTTTTTATGCCTGAGTACTTGATCAGTTTTCTTAAAAGTCCCCTGTGCAACTGAGAAATAAGTAAGCCACATTTGTTTCCCATTCAGTTATGAACAGAGTTGAATCATCTCTATGTTTTTATAAAGTTCTTTTCTAGTACTTAAGTTTTTTTGCTTATTGGAATTTTGTGAGATTTGTCTTAGTCTGAAAGGGCTACATTACTGTCTTTCATTATTATTGTTGTATTGTTCATTTCTCCACATAATACTGCTGTTTTCCTTCAATAATATCAGTAATAAATTAATAGTCTATGTTTGACATATAATTTAATTATATTTTATAGTATGTATAATAATATAAATATAATATGACAAATAATGATATAGTAATGTATAACATGTAAATAATATATAACAAATACATGATCACATAAGATATAATTAAATTATAGCTGTAATAAATTAAAATAAACTAATTAAATGTATTAAATATTTTAAATAACTTCGCTACTTGGTACATACATATTAAGTATTGATTTTTATTTGTTTTCTAAGTTGTCTTTTGTAATATGTGGTTTTCCTTCTCATTTCCTAGTGTTTATTTTTCCTGTATTCTTGTCTGAAGTCATTATTACCAATTTTTTATTATTCTGTGCTAGTCCCTAATTTTAATTATGTATGAATTTCTGTCTCAGATGTATGATCTTTATCTCATTCCTCCTCCCTATTCTCCTTCCATATGCATACATGTCTTTATTATTATTACTCAGATTCCCAACTAACACACAGATTTTATAATATATGATCCTTAATATATTTCCCCCATGCATTTGTCTAACCTGCCTTTTATAGTCCTGATACTTAATTGTATTTGCAATGACAGCATGTCCCAAAAAGTACATTAGAAAAATCTTAAAAATCTAAAGACAATGAATTTTGGATTTGCATGACTTTATTAAATGAATCTTATGAAATGTTGACATAGGAAGAGCTTTACATTCCTTCAGTGACTTATGTCAAATGATTCACAATTTGGCTTCCAGTTTTAGCATGATGGCCAGTCACTTAGTCTAGTTGGGTTTTATTTTCCTCATCTATACAATGAATACCCTGAACTAAATTCCAACAAAGTTTCCTTGGGCTCTTATTCTGTGATGCTATGATATGAACCTTGGTGAATCTACGTGTCTAACTGCATAGAAAAGTATGATAAGTGGAAAATGTAGACTTTTAAAAAAGACCCATCTTTTAAAATTCAGGAAATCTTTGAAGGAATCATACCTTAAGTTGTTATTCTTTACACTTTAATAGAAATGAACTAACCCTATGTTATGCAAATATTAGAATATTATGTCATCCCTGAAAGTTGAAGATAGAATAGTATTCATGGGATCAGAAAAGAGTTCTACAAGGAAAAAGCATAGGACACTGAAGGCATGTTTTATTTTGGGGGGGGGGAGAGGGAGGAAGGCAAGGCAATTGGGGTTAAGTGACTTGCCCAAGGTCACACAGCTCGTAGGTGTGTAAAGTGTCTGAAGTCAGATTTGAACTCATGTCCTCCTAACTCCAGGGCTGGTGCTGTATTCATTGCGCCCCCTAGCTGCCCCCAGGAATGTTTTACCTATTTGACAGTTGTATAGTCCAATCTCTAGTTACTCTATTTTTGTCTTTTTTTTTAAACACCTATGATCATACATATTCCTTTACTCTAGTTAAGACATTAATTTATTTGAAGGAAAAGTCAAACAGATGCTTTTTCAAAGTTCTTTCCAGGATCAATGATTCTATTAATGTTTTAAATCATTCTTCAGGCAAATTAAACATTAGTTGTTTGTTTTTTATTTAATATATAATATTTTAAAGCTATGTTGTTGCTGTTCAGGCATTTCAGTTGTGTCCAGCATGACCCCATTTGGGTTTTTCATAGCAAAGATACTAGAGTGTTTTGCCATTTCCTTCTCGAACTCATTTAGCAGATGAGGGAACGGAGGCAAAGAGGGTTAAGTGACTTACCTAGGGTTACACAACTAGTAAATGTCTGAGGCCAGATTTGAGCTCATATTTTCCTGACTGCAGGCCTAGTGGTCTGCCCCAATTTGTAAACTGAATGGTCTGCTATATAATACATTATCAGATAACTATTTCTTAATTACTCAGATTGCAGATAAAAATAATTCTGTTATACTTTTCTTCTTAAACATTTGATATTTTAACTTATGCCACTTTATTACTTTATAGTATGCCAAATTTATATTAACTTTTATATTCATAAATATATTGGGATACTTCATTTATGTTTTCATTACATCTTATCATTACTATTCATTTATTGAATATTTTTAACATTTAAATTAGACAGCTGTTACTGATCCTTAGCACTATTGATTTTGTGGTCTTTCTTCTCTAAAATTGTCAGAACAGCAGCAATCAGAGCCGAAGGGTTTTGAGCTATCCCAACACACAATTCCCTGTGCACCATTTTCTGTTCTGACCTTAGCCCTCAAGATCACCTTGACAATTATCAGTGCCATACATCAGAAGAAAGATGGGCAACAATTCACCCATTATATATTTTTATTTGAAATTTTATTATCTTTTCTTTTATATTGAATTCCTAATTTAGGAAGTAGTATTTTGTCTTAGACTGTATTCATTGTATATAGAGAACATTTTTTTTCAACTAAAAAATTCTTCATTTTAAGATTTTGTTTGTTATGAGTTTTGTTGTTGTTTTTTGCGTTTTTTTTCCCATTGAACTTTGTAAAATATCACAGAACC
>NW_027185887.1:7467141-7524641 GCF_028583685.1 Petaurus breviceps papuanus
TTTTTTTTCCCATTGAACTTTGTAAAATATCACAGAACCTCCTCCTCCCCCCTTAGATTTCCATTTTGTTTCAACCACATTTTTTATATTTTTTGGAGGGGGTTCTTGATGTTATTTAGTCAGTGTGGGTAAATCCTCCTAGTATAAAATTCCCTCTAAAGATGAAGATTGATACCTTTTAAAATTTATAGTCTTAGAGAGGTATTTGGAGAACTGATTGGTTAAGTAACTTGTTTGTGGTGACAGCCAGTTTATATCAAAGGAAAGACTTGAATCTATACTGTAAGACTAGTTCATTACCTCAAACTACATAACTATATATATATATGTATATATACGTATATATGTATATATACTTACAAATAGACATATATGTAGGTATGTGTATATATACATATTTATCTTATATTGTCATGTAACATTTTTAGTGTTTTTATTTTTATAAATATATAGAGGGAGGCATCTTTGAAGTATCTGTTTATTCTCTAGTGAGACAGATGCCAACAATACCTTTTTTAGTGTCTTAGAATTATTTTTGTATATTATAGGAGTCCCTAATGTAACTTATGATTACCACACCTTTCTCCAGATTCTGCATCAAGGCAGGAGCTGTAGAGTCTTTCATATTCTCATTTTTTAAAACAGCAGCCCTCTGTCCTTTTCTGATGCCAGAATCTTCATATAATTTTAGATTTTGGATAGTTAATAAAATAGAAATAAAGAAGTAGAAACAGTAAGATAGTAAGGGAAATTTTTTTTTTGCTGTGTTACATCAGATCAAGTATAAAACCATTTATTTAGCTCTTACTGTGTACCAGACATTGTGCCTCAAATACTGGTAATGCAAATGAAAGCAAAAAGACAAGTCTCCAACATCAAGGAGCTTACATTCTAATGGGGGGAAGCCCACATAAAAAGAAACTGTAAATACTAATTGGAGGAAAAGATTACCTGCAATGGGACATGGCAACAAAATTCCAGAGAATCTGCAGTGAAGGCTAGGGAGGATGAAGGAATGGCTGGTTTGGGCACTTTTCCATAAAGTGGAGGCTTTGGGAGGAACTAAAAAATAGGAGGTAGAGTGTCTGTGTGTGCATATTTCTTTATGTGGTATGGAAAAATTCTTTTCTTCTCCCTTTAAAAAAAGGCATATAAATTTGTTAGTGCATGAAGTATTGTCTTGAAGTTGCAGTTTGTAACACTTTGGACTCCGAAAGTCTTAAGAAATGAAAATCTCTAATGGATAAGGGATTTTTATGATGGAGCATGCAGATGAAAAATTTCTGTTAATATGTTATAGAGTTATTAATTTATGTTTGTTTCATTCTAATTTTTAAAGAATCTGTTACTTGCATAAGATTTGTACTTCTTTGCTAAGCTTTTAATACTTTCCACATCTATGTTCCAGAGCTATCATTTCTGTTCTAATCCCTTACTCATCCACTGTCATTTATAATATAATTTTAAAGTGTTTTTTTAAAAAACAAAACAAAACTCATTCCTTTTTTTTTTCAGGAATTCTAGTTGATCTTGAATCAACCTATGCTTTTATTTGAAGCTTTGTTGGTTGGTGTTTTGGATTTATCCTCTTTTCTGGGGTTTTATAGTTGCTATCATAATAGCTCTTTATCCCTACTTGTTTATTCATTCTAACAGTCTTACCTTTTAGATTGGGTTTTTAAGTTAAGTCTAGTCTTCTCTTTCTTCTGACAATAGTGTCTTCACCTTATGGGGTCTACTGTATTTAGTAGGTAGATTTATATATACCTGTATAAATACCTGTGCTTTAGTATGTATTTATTAGTGTTAGTTCCTATCAGCTGGCTGGAAAGCTTAGCAGGATCTTAGAGACCTTAGTGATGACCTAGCTTTGTTCCAAGTGGAGGGAGGGTGTCTGCCATCCCCTCAGGGCGACACTGTGCTGTTGACCTAATTCTGTTCTGAGAGGCCTTAAGTGCTCAGTCTGAGATCTTGACCCACTCATGTTTTACATTTCCTTCCCTTGTCACTTGTCTGTGGATTAAATATTATGATCTTGGACTGGGTTTCTCTTGAGATTTCACAATCACTTCTTGGTCCTGTCTTCTTCTTAGATCTTAGAGTAATTGAGTGAACTATGTAAATGAGTTAACATATATAAAATACTTTGCAAACTTTAAAGCACCATATGAATGCTATTATGATCATCATCATTAAATATTATTATCCATTATAGAGGGAGCTGGGCTATGCTGTTTTCTCTTATTCCGCTATCTTTGTAGGTCTCTTGTCTCCTACCTATCTTTCTAGATTCCATTCACATTACCATCCTTTCACACACTCTAGGTCCTAGTCAAACTGAGTACTAATTTCTAGTCAAAGCTACTTTTTCCCAGTACAGGACATTACCTCTCCCAATTCCATACCTTTGCCTAGCCAGTAGGCTCCCTTCCCATGCCTAGAATCCTTTTCCTCTTTTACCCTCAAGTCTCTGGTCGTCTGGTCCTTTTGGAGACCTTACCTAATAATTCCTTCCACCCCAGTTGTCAGTGTATGCCCTAATAGCCCAACTTTACTTGTTTTGAGATAGATGGATATAGATACAGATATAGATATAGACATACAATAAGATATAGACATATAGTCTGTCGTCATCATTCATGGATTCCATATTTGCAAATTATCCTATTTGATAAAATTTATTTCTTACTCTCAAATCAATAATACAGTGCATTTGTGACCATTCATGGATATGATGGTTGTTGTCCTTTGTTCATGAAGAGGACCAAAATGACATCATTGTGTTGGAGTCAAGATACAGTTAATCCCCCTGTGCCTGGTCAGACCATAATGAGCTCAGAAGGCTCTACCATAATGGGTCAGGCACAGATAGTCAATATGAACATTTAGAGTGGACATGTCTCTAAATTTGTGCATCTTGTGTTTCTTTTGAGCAATTGCAATTCTATTCATTCATAGAGCCACAGCATCTTCTTTGCAGGCCATGCTGGGCAGTCCTTTCTCAGTGTCTCCCATGTAATGAAGTCAATTTCTGATTTCTTCAGAGATACCTTGAGAGGGTCTTTGTTATTACTTCTGACTACAATGTGAGCCCCTCTCTCGTGTAAGTTCTCGGTAACATAGTCTTTTAAGGCAAACATATATGTGGTATTCAAACAACACAGCCATCCCCATCATAGTTATGTTCTCTGCAGTAGAATTTGAATGTTTGGCAGTTTAGCTCAAGAAAGAACCTCAATGTCCAATATCTTGCCAGGTAATCTTCAGAATCTTCCAAAGACAATTCAAATGGAAGTGATTCAGGTTTACTGGTAGACTATCCAGGTTTCACAGACATACGACGATGAAGTCAACACAGTGGCTCTGTAGAACTTTAGTAGGCATCCTAATGCCTCTTCTCTTCCACACTTTCCTTTGGAGCCTTCTAGACACTGAGCTAGTCCTGGCAATGCCTGCATCACCCTCATCATCTGTGTGTATATCCCTGGAAACTATACCACCAAGGTAAGTGAACTTATCCACAGTATTCAAAATTTATCCATTTGCTGTAACTGATGGTTCCATGTATGAATTGTGGTACTGGCTGGTGGTGTATTCTTGGTGTTGTCAGGCCAAAATTGGCACAAACAGTAGTGAATCAATCCATACTTTGTTGCATCTCAGTTTCATTGAGTGTACATTGTATGTACAGTGTACATTGTATGAACAAAAAATCACAATCAAACTCTCCCTCCACTTTAGTCTTGGCTTATTGCCCTTTCAAGTTAATAACTTCCTGTCAGCATGTTAGCTGACCTTGATGCCAGTTTTATTTTCATTGAAGGCATCTGATGATATTTTCTGAAAACATCAAGCTAAAAAGTCTGAGTGTTAGCGGATAGCCTTGCTTCATTCCATTGATTTTTGGAAAAGCATAAGAGCATCATCTACTATCGAGAACCCAGGCAAGGATGCTATCATGAAATTGAGGTACAATATTGATGAATTTCTCTGGGCACCCAAATTTGACATAATTTTTCACAAGCTCTAATAACTGACAGTATCAAAGACCTTGGTCAGATTGATGAATATTTTGTATAGACCTCTATTCTGCTCCTGGCATTTCTCCTGGAGTTATTGGGCAGCAAACACCCTATCAACCTTTCTGAAGCCACACTAGCTCTCAAGTAGATGACCATCTTCCACGTGAAGTATCAGAAATATTAAGGAAGACTCTGGCAAGAATCTTGTCAACAATGACTAAGAGAGTCCCCTCCCTTCCCATTATTGTCACAGGATAATATATTTCCTTTACCTTTATAGAGATGGACAGTAGAGGCATCCTTGAACTCCTGTGGGATAATCTTCTCTTGCCATATAACCTGTAAGACTTCAGTCAGCTTTTGTATGAGTGGTGAACCCCTTGGCTTATAAATCTTAGCTAAAATAGAATCAGCACTAGGTGTTTTGCTACATGAGAAGAGCCAAATGGCATTCAAAACCTCTTCTAAAGTTGGAAATTTCAGCTAAAGAGGGATTCAACCTGAGGTGTATGTTAAGTGGCCTCAGCATTAATTGTTGATGGTCTGTTGAGAACACTTTGGAAATGTTCAGCCCATCTCTCTAGGGTCATATCACTAATCAGTGTGGCTCCATTAGCCCTGAGTGGTTGAGATGCCCAACAGGTCTTTGGCACATAAATAGCCTTCAGGACTTTATAAAAGTGCTTTGGATTATTACATCAGTATAAAACTGAATTTCATCTGCCTTCTTACTGAGTTGAGAATCCGGCATCTCTTTGAGCTTTGTTTGTACTTTATTTTTGACGGGTTTTAAATCCTGCCTTCTTAGAGACAGATGAATTATCCTACTGGTAAACACTCTGGAGTTCTCATTTTTCACTTAGCATCTTCTGAATTTACCCAACATTTTCAACAGACCAGTCTTGGTGTTTGTAAGTGTTCTGGCCCAGATGAGTTAATGCAGTGCCATACACCAAATGTCTGAAAGCTGCCCTACTCCTTTTCTGTTCCAGTGTTGCCAATCATGTGTTGGCTCAGCCTTCCCTCCAAATTACCAATGTTGTTCCCAATTTGAGAAGTGTTCTAATCTGGTAGTCATCTCGTCTTGAAGCCTCCACTTTTGTTGAATGCACTTAGCTTGGATAGGATATCTGTGATCAGTCTGTGCCATACATTACTTTTGTCACTCTCACATCCTATATGTCTCTTATCCTTTACAATGATTTATTCTATTGAATGCCAATGTTTGCTGTAAGGTTGTATCCACGAAGTTTTGTTTCATTTAGGTAAATGGAAGACAGTGTTAGTTATGCAGTCATGAAATGCACAAGTGTTCAGTAGTAAGTGACCATTGCTATTACTGTTTCTGCCTCCATTCCTCCCAAGGACTCTCTGCCCTGTCTGGTAGTTTGTGTCTACCCTTGCATGGAAGTCATCCAGAATTATAAGCTTGTCCTCTTTTTGGCACGTTGATGATGAGTGTCTCCAGCTCTTCATAAAAGTTTTTCTTTAACCTCATCAAGATTTGATGTAGTGGGAGCAGTGGTGCTTTCCTGTAAATGGCAATTGCACTGTCTTGAGTCTTTGGTTTATTCCTTTTGATAGGCATACAAGTTTGTTGAGTAGATTGGTTTGCATTGCAAAACCTATATCAGCTTCACAGTGCTCTCCTTCCCTGTGGCCATTCCAGAAAAAAAGGTGACAGCTCCAACTTTATTTGATAGCCTTGTTTCACTCAGAGCTGCTATTTGGAGTTAACTACATAGTTCTCTCACAAAAAAGAGTTCCACTGTTTTTTTTTTTTTATTATCCATTAGTGTGCACACATTCCATGTATCTATGGTAAGTGGATTCATTTTTGAAAAAGTTTTTGTACATTTTTTTTTTTTTGTATTTTGATAGCAGGATGGGATCCCCTCCTGCCAGGACAAGCAGATTAGGGTTGGGTGAAGTAGACTGTCTTTAGAGTACCCCTTTTTAGAGTACCACTTTCTCATACCAGGAGGTAAGCAGCATCATCCTTCAAAAAGGCTTCTCAGACACTCTGGGTCTGCCAAATCTCACTACTGCATCCAGTGAGAAGACAGTCCTAAATGCTGGGTCATCTTTCTGTAGGGTTGTGGCTACAAATCCCAGTGTACACCTGCTGCTTTGTCACTTGAATTTGAGATAGGTAAAACTGGTAAATTGGTGATGTTTTTGGTTCATGCATAAATTACATTTAAGTAAGGCAAAGTTTTTCAAAGTCATTGGCCTCCCTCTGTCTTCCAGGGTCATCAAAGTCCAGTGGTAAGACAGAGTCAAGATGACTGGTGATGACTTGAGATACAGTGTTGTCTTTGATGTTTAACCAGGCTCAAACCATTCTCCAGCACCTGTTTCAACTGCCTTCTTGGCTGTTGGAACAAATTGTTCCCATCCACCCAGAATGCTAGAGGAAGTCTTCACACGCTTGGAGTAGACATCCCCCAAATCCACCAAAGATTTTGTGACCTCTTGGTTACCCTTAATCTGGTTTAGTTTGTTTTCCAGAACTGTTCTACTGGGTGTGGCTACAGCTTTTGGAAGCACAAGTGAGAGCTGAGTCAGTCAGATAGATAACAAATTTGAACAGCAGCCCTGAAAAGGGTTTGGCAGCCTTCCCACCATAGTTACTAGTTTTTCCTGAACACATTCTACACCCCTTATGGACATGCAGAGAAAATTGAAAAATTTGAATTGCTTGATGAGTATGTTCCCAGCTAAAGTCAAACAAGGTGATTCTGCCTTTTTTTTTTCAGCTCATACTGTAAACAAGTATCCTTTTTGCAGTCTGTTTAGTACCATTTTTTTGTATGCTTGGTTTTTTGCATGTTTGGTGATTTCACTGTTTAAAAATGGCTCTCAAATATAGAGCTAAAATGATATCTAGTGTTCCTAAACACAAGAAGGTTGTGGTGTGCCATATAGAGAAATTGTGTGTGATAGATAACTATGTTCATCCAGTAGTTATAGTGCTGTTGGCTGTGAGTTTAGTGTTAATGGATTGACAATATGGCACATCTAGTAAAAGAAACAGAAAATTTGCTGATTGGTAAGTGAAGATATTCTGTAAAGTATTAAAATTAATGTTGTGATCAGAAATTTACAGGGACAACCTTATATTTACCCTAGGAGCAGTGGTCTAGCGTTCACTGATTTAATGTTCACAATGACTTTCTGGAACATAAGTATTGCAAATGATGAGAGTCAACTGTACATATGTATATTTACATATACACATGTACACATGTAAGAAACAGGTAAGGCAATTTGACTAGAATCTAGAGTGTGTGAATGTGATTATGTGAATGGAATCTAGAAAGATAGGAAAAAAATATATATGTATCTATGCACACTGCTAACATACATGTGTGGTGTATATGTGTATATATACACATATATTTATATATTTACATGATTCCCACAGTAGAATGTAAGCTTTTTTTTATTTTTTTGGAGGGGGGGGGAAGGTAGGGCAATTGGGGTTAAGTAACTTGCTCAAGGTCACATGGCTAGTTTTTGTGTTAAGGGTCTGAGGCTGGAATTTCAGTCCTCTTGACTCCAGGGCCGGTTCTCTATTTACTGCACCACCTAGCTGCCCCAGAACGTAAGCTTCTTAAGGGCTGTCTGCTTTATTTTTGGCTTTGCATTTTTATTATGTAAGAAATAGGTGCCAAGTAAATGTTTACCTGAATTCAGTTGAACAGGTAATTTAAAATAAGACTGGCAATTTAAAATAAGAAAGTATAATAGACTCTTAAATATTTACTTTGAACATTAGTGGTAGGGGGAGAGGGAATATTATATTCCACTAAATATAAAGACAATGTACTTGAAATGGAGTAGAGAAAAACTGTAAAGAGGGTGAGTTCATTTTTATGGTACTGAGAGGAGGTTGGGGTTGAATGAATTGGAGAGGTCAGAGAAGTTTTGCTTTACAAAATGATTATGTTAAGTTTCTAATTTTTGAGTGCGTGTGTGTTTTAACAACAATATTAAATTGCTTATATTGGAGTGACTAATTTTTTTTTCCAGTGGTGATCCATATGATCAAAAATCTGTTTATATTGGGAGATCAAATAAATCTAGTTATATATTTTATTATATTCTGCTTCAATTGTAATTACTAATTGATTGAAACCTGCTGGTATAACACCTGTTCACATTCAGTTATACACTAGTGGTGGCATACAATTGGTCTAGCTAAAATTCTTTAATAGGTTCTTATGTGAGCTATTTAGGTGTGTTTTGCTTTCTTTTGGTTTAGTTTGTTTTTAAGGTGATCCCAGGCAGTCTCTACCTGGAGGTCAGATGGGTTACCTGTGACTCAGTGGTTTTATTTGGATGATCTGGGATGGTGTTATGCATCATGAGTACTGAATTTGGTTTCTGAAAATTTTTGATTCCCCATTTGTGTGCTTAGAAGCACGTGTTTCACAGGTAACGCTAAGAAGGTACAGGAGTTTTTAGACTCCAGCCTCTAACAGGTTCACTCTTGATCTGGTCAGACAGGAAGGACAGGAAAATAACTTCAGAGGGGTTAATAATCTTACTTTATTCTAGTCTAGTCTTCTCAAAGGGTTGGTGATAATAAGCGCACCAACTCCTACAGCATTACCTTATCACTCTTCTCCCAGGGGTTAGTGAAAAGGAGGGGCGGGTAACTACCCTTATGTCTCGATGGGGTCAGTTGAGACAAGCACAGCTTGTGTACTCCCCTAAATCCCCTCAAGTTTTAATGGTGACCAGTTGAAGCAGGTACATACATTCCTCTATGCATTACCCAAATCCCAAATGGGTTCCCCTATGGATTCCCCTATAGAATTCCCCATGGTTTCCTCACTCACCAGTGCCCACTTGCTTTATAGGACAACAGATAAAGAAGGCATCTTGCCAGCATTAAGCTTACAGGTTAATTTTAGCAATATCATCATTCTGTACAAGGATAGTAAATATCAATTGTCACCCCCCCCATATGTCATGGTGAAGTTGCAGTAGGACTGCCTATCACTATGATTCTAAGTATTACTATCTAGTATTCTTGGAGTTATTATCTAATATCTGAAAACTAGACATTGCTATGGCCATGAATCCTGACAAACTAAACTCTTTAAAAGGATAACAAATCCTCCTTACATGCAGCATGTTACTTAATCTCTCTGGAGCTATTACTTAAAGTATGACCTGATCTTGATTGATTCCTTGTAATATTTTAGATGATACTGTAAAGGACTGGTTAGTGAACAACTAGGAGATGATGAAGTGATTACAATGCACTAGCATGATTTTATCAACTCACCTTATTTACTTTTTTGATTGAATTATTATGCTAGTACATCAGAGAAACCCTATAGATGTGACTTAACCTAGATCTTAGGTAAGATTTTTACAAATTCTCTCCTTATTATTTTTATGGATGAGTTTGAGAAAGGCAAGCTACAGAACAGTACAGTTAGATTGTTTCGGAAATCTTTAAATAGCCATATTCAAAGAGAAACTAACATTTTTTAAGTGACTTGAATAAATTATATCTCATGCTTATCAACTTTATAGATGACAAGAAGCTGAGAGACAGCTAACACATTAGAAGACAGATCAAAAAAATGTCTTGACACACCATAACATTAGGATGAATCTATAATAAGCTGTTTTTTTTCACCCAGTCTTTCAGTTGTATTGGTTTACCAAACTCCTAGTGAGGAAACTCTCCCAACCTATGCATTTGTAGTTGTTTTGAAGCTTTTGAGTAATAGCTAGAAATTTGACTCTAGTACTAAGACATTATATAATTAGTAAGGGTCACACAGCTTATGGAAAATTATGTCAAAATTGTTTGCCTAGGGGAAGCTCATCAGCATTGTATGTCAATTTCATGATGGCATGCTTGCCTAGGTTCTAGATAATGGAAAATGCTCTCATACCTTCCCAGTCACCAGTGGAGTGAAACAAGGTTGTGTGCTTATTACTCCCATGCTTTTTAATGATGTTGTCAAATGCTTTCAATGAGGACGAGCACAGCATCAAGGCCAGCTACCACACAGATGGTAAATTCTTCAATTTGAAAAGGTGACAAGTCAGGATCAAAGTGGAGGGAGTGTTGGTGCATGATTTTGTGTTTGCAGATAATTGTGCACTCAGTGCAGCCTCTGAAGCTGAGATGCAACAAAGTATGAATCAGTTCTCCACTGCTTGTGCTAATTTTGACATAACAACACCAAGAAAACACAGGTTCTCCATCAGCCACCTGTAGCACCAATGAAATATTCACAGCGCCCATGATCACTATAAATATACCTGCATGGTGCTCAGTGCCAAAAAATAACAGACTCTCCATATGTGAGACAGAAGCAAAACATTTATTCAGACACCAGAAAACCAAATCCCCAAACCCAAGAAGTCAAATCCATCATAGCAGCATAGACGTTAATGCACCACAGTGTAGCAGAGAGCCTCACCATCCTTTAGCCTTCCCACACATCAGCACAAGCCTAGCTGGCAAACACCAACTTTTATTCACAAGCCTATCTGACTCCCTCAGATACGTGCTGTCCTCTTCCCAGTCTAACTGACTCTGACTCCCAACTTCCTGTGGGCTCTGCCCCACCCTTTAGCAATCTCCCTACCCCCCAACCCTCCACCAGCTCCATGTAATTATATTCAGCCTATTAGGGGGCAATGTATATTTTCAAAGCAGGGACAGTCTTCAAATCCCCTTAAGGCTTATTAAGGGGCAGGGAAGATCTTCAAATTCCCATTACCATTACATTTGGCCCCAAGATCTTCCATGTCCCATACATAGCAAAAATACATTAACAATACATTTCATTACATAGATTAATGAGAGTTTAGAAATAACTGGTAGGATAACTGGTGGGGGTAACTGGTGTCAATAGAATTTTGCAACAATATAACAGGGATAATAGAAAATAAACACATAAAACAATATCTTAGGGTGCGGGCTTGGGCATAAACATCCCATCCTTCCCCCCTCAAATGAATGGATCTCAGAGTCTTGGGGTAAGGGGAAAATATCTCTTCTCCATAGCTACTTCCAGATGAAATTGGATGTAGAACTGTCCCTGCCCCAAGATGTTCCTTTCGAGAGGTCAGTTCTTTAGCTGGCATCTGGAGCTTGGTCGATGCCAGTTCCAGGGGTGGCACATCACAGTCATGGACAAGGGCTGGCATCTGGCTTAAGCTATCAGGCATCTGTAAGTGGAGGGTAATAAGTCTGCAGGATACAAATCTTTCAAATAAGTTTAACAGACAAAAAACCAAAAAGAAATAAATATAGGGTCAGCTGTGCTTCTGGAGTCCATCAACTCACTATCATAGCCTCATTCACAGTAGAATATATGACACCATCCTCCTTGTTCTGCTTCAGTGGCTTGATATACTGCCACAAGTTCAGCACACTGATCACTTCTACTTATCCCAGCACTTCCTTTAATCTGAGTCTCCCTGAAAGTGTGACAAACTTGGATACAATGGTTCAGGAAGAATTGTAGGGGCAGTTCTCACTTCTTTATTCTGTCTAACATCAAGCCATTTTCTTGGTACATTTTATATAGTTCATTACTTGGAATACCATCAATTCTTCTAAAATCAACTCCTACTCTCAATAGAGCAATAAATAGTTCTTTTCTTGTCAGACTATTTCTGACTTTGAATCTGCTGGCCATTTACTTTTCTCTCTCGAGGAAATTTATCTCTTTCCCATTCTCTTAAGTCATTTAGCTGTTAAATCTTATACAGCACCTCTGAAAGAGGGTACCCTATTTCACCAATTAGTAGAGTCAGAAGTAAATGGAGGATATGCTGTCTTCATCATGATATTTCTGTGAGGAACTATTAAGGGGTTATCATGAAATGTATCTGCACCTCCAACTATGATATCAGTTTTAATTGCTTCTTCCAAATTTCTCATGCAGTCTCTAAGCGAGTACCAGTGTCTTCTCTCCACTAGGCTATGTGAGATGCATTTTATTGCATCCCTTGGCAGCTAATGCTAACAGATTGGTTGTATTGTTACCTTCTGCTGTATGAAAATCTCTAAAATTTTGCTGGACCAAAGGATTCTGACAAATACTTAGAGATTTCAAGCACTTCACACTGTCTTCTAATACTCCTCTGGCTCCTTCATCACTGATTCTCACCATCCATGGCACTAACAATTCTCCCATCCTTTGGTTGAATTTGCTTAATATATCAGTAGCCTCTTGTTGAGTGAAATCCTCAGTTGTCTCCCTGAACACTGTTTGGTCTCCCTGATTCTCCTACTTTTTTCTCAGTATGGGGTGAGTTTCCACCCTTGTAAAATCTTGGTTATGAAACAATGTATCACTCTCTACAACTCCTACACTCTCCTGGGAGTTGTTGTCATAGCAATTAGAGTCCCTACCAAAACTGTCTAAACTTTTCTCTTGTTACAACTTTTCTCCTGTTACTTTTCTCCTTTTTCTGAGCCAAATTCACAACAGCCCTCTCTTCTACCACCTGAGACCCTCCAGTTTGCTCTTCTAAAGGAGAATTTGAATGCTGGCACACAGCCACTTCTCTCTCCATTTGCGTTTTCTCTTGTAAGAGTTTGTCTCTACTCTTACACATAATACAGTAACCTTTTAGTAAAACTCAGCCCCTCCTACACACTACCTCTAGCTCTTTCCCCGGTTATATTGGTATTCTTTGCAAACATATTTCTAAATCTCCCTGCTGTAACCTCAGTTCCCAGTTTTCATTGAGCTCTGTACTTTTAGACCACTCCTTTGCTAGGGAGACATAAAGTAAATCCTCCCATCCTAGGATAGCCATTTCTTCTTCTAAATCCTATCTCCCTCCAAATACAGGTCTGATACCTTGGGATCCCAATCTTGCTGTCAAATGTAGTTCCAGTGCAACATTCACAGCGCCCATGGTCACTATAAATATACCTACATGGTGCTCAGTTGCCAAACATAGAATACAGAAGCAAAACATTTATTCAGACACCAGAAAACCAAATTCTAAAACCAGTAAGCCAGTTCCATCATATAGCAAAGAAGTTAATAAGCCACAAGAGCACAGAGAACCACACTATCCTTTAGCTTTCCCATAAAGCAACACAAGCCTGCCTGGCAAACACCAACTTTTAATCACAAGTCTATCTGATTTCCTTGGACATGTGCTCTCCTCCTCTCAGTCTAGCTAACTATGACTCCCAGCTTCCTGTAGGCTCTGCTCCACCCCTCAGCAATCTCCTCCTACCACAGACTCCATGTGCCAATTAGGGGGCAGTATATATTTTCAAAGCAGGGACAGTCTTCAAATTCCCTTCGGCTTATTAAGGGGCAAAGGAGATCTTCAAATTAGCATTATACCACCACCACACCATCCATGTTGGGAGGCTCTGACGGAAAGTATGGGAGAGAAGAGGTATTTGACTGACTAACAAATTGAAGGTCTACAGAGCCATTGTGCTGCCCTCGTTGTTGTATATCTGTGAAACCTGGACAGTCTACCAGCACCATGCTAGGAAACAGAATCACTACCATTTGAATTGTCTTAGGAAAATTCTGAAGATCACTTGGCTTGAAACTGCCAAGCGTTCAGACTCTGCTTCATAGAGCTCAATTCTGAGGGACTGACCATGTTTTTTGAATGTAAAATGTATGCTTGCCAATAAGACTGTTTTATGGAGAATTCACACAGGGCAAGCATTCACATGATGGTTAGAAGAAGCAATACAAGGACACTCTCAGGGTCTCTCTCTCAAGAACTTTGGAATTGATTATGTGATGTGAGAGATTCTGATACAGGACTGCCCAGCATGGCGTGCCCACATCAGAGAAGATGATGTGCTCTGTGAGCAAAGCAGAATCACACAGCTCAAAAGGAAATGCAGGATGTGCAGGTTTAGAGAATGCATCCCAAATGTTCACATGCACTATTTGTGCCTGACCTGTGGTAGAGATTTCCTGAGCTCATGTTGTTCTGGTCAACCATAGTCAGACACATTGAAACTTGACTCTACCATAGTGATGTCATTTTTGTACTCCTCTATTCTGAAGGACAACAACCAACCAACCAACCCAGGGTCACATAGCCAATAAGTATGTGAGAGCCAGGACTTGAACCTAGGTCTTCCTGATCACAAGTTAAACTTTTTATCTACTGTTATGGGAACGATAAGTTAAGAGATGTGTAGCTTCCAAGAATAAAAAAATCCTTGTCTTTCTGCACTCTGCCATGCAGAGAGCCTGTCGAAAATAGTCTGCCCAGTTCTTGGCACCACCATTTAGGAAAGATATTGATAACCTGTAGAATGGCCAGATAAAGCCACCTAAGATGTTGAAGGAATTTAAATCTACACCATTTAATGATTGGTTGAAAGAGTAAGAATGTTTAACTTGGAGAAGAGAGGACTCAGAGAGGGTATATGACTGGGTTTTAGGGCCTTGTAGGGAGTATTGAATGGAAGTGGGATTAGGCTTGTTCAGCTTTACCCAGAAGACAAAAACAGGAACAATGGGGAAGTTACAAAAAGGCAAATTTCTACTTGATGTCACAAAAAAAAATTTCATTCGCAGTTAGAGTGTACCAGCAGTAGAAATCCCTGCCTTAGTGGCAGCCAGGTGGCTCAGTGAGTAAGAGCACCGGCTCCAGTGTCGGGATGACCTGGATCAAATCCGGGCTCAGATACTCAGCACCACACTCAGAAATAACTGGCCATGTAACCTTGAGCAAGTTACTTAACCCCGATTGCTTTAAAAAAAAAAAAATCCCTGCCTTAGGAAGTGTAGCACAATTACAGCCCTCTAAACTCCCAGTACTATGGGAACCAGATTAAAATATAATTGGGAAACATTTAACAAAACAAATATATAGTCAAATGTAGATAATGTTAATTTATGTTTTTCCAAGTTAATATGTGGCTGCAGAGATCCATGTCTATTTTCACTGCTGGTAGAGTACCCCTTCACTGGAAATTTTCAATCAAGGTAAATTTCTGTTTATCAGATATGTTATAGAGAAGATTCTCTTTCTGATATAAATTGGACCAGATATAACTCTAAAGTTCTATAATACTTTTTTGTTTTCTTTTTGTCATCTCATTGAACAGCTATTTGCTAGTTAAAGCAGTGTTCTAGGTACTTACCAAGTGTTCTTTCACTTTAGCATTTTACAAAGTATTAACTTCCATGTTATGAACATTTAAAATTATGATAAAGACCTTAAACTTAGAGTATGATTCCTTTTTATATGACTAGGTATATTACATGTTATAGACCTGATGATCAACTATTTAAATTGTAAGAGAAAGAAACTTATGTTTACAAGATACTTTTAAAAATGACTCACTATTTCCTGGTAGAGATAGCACTTTATTTATTAATGTATTTACTTCTGTGAGCTATCTAGATAGGAGTTACAAGAAGTTGGTTTTAGGACCACCAGCCTATATTTTTTAAAAATAAATTTTCTTTTTAAATTAAGAAATTATCAAATATTAGCTAAAACAAACATTTCCATATAAAGACAACATAAAAAGAGAATTATATTTGAAACATGTTGAGAATTGTCTATCTTTTCTTTGCTTCCTTGTGAGTTTTCTTTTGTTCTCTGCTGTGTACTTTTTTACTTTCTTCATTTTTTTCTTCCACCTGACACCCCCCCCAGAAGATCACAATAAAGTTTAGTTATGTTTCTCTATAGCTTTAAATATATACAATAAAGTTTAGATATATTTCTCTATAGCTACAAACAGATACATGCACATATACATATATACATACATATATAGATATATACTTTTCCAAACCTATATTACTCCTGATCTTTGTTTTTATGTATATGCATATCTCTTGTTTTCTATCCCTCCTTCCTCCTCTACTTTACTTTTACCCACTACCTTACCCTCCTAAGACTTGTCTACCTTCCTCCAAGGATTCCTCCCCTATCCTCCCTTTCCTGTAAATCTAAACACTCTTTTATACCCCTATTTTCTTATTCCTTCATCATCCCCTCTAAAGTTCCCTCCTTTGTCCTCTCCCCCCTCCCTGTGCTCCTGTTTTATTTCTCTGAATTTATTAGACTTCTGTACTCTTTTAAATATATATGTATTGTTCTCTCTTATGCCCATTCCCAATGAAAGTAGGTTACCAAAACTACTAGCCCTCCTCCCCCATCTAATTCCTGTGTATAAATTCTTCCTCTTGCATGTCATTTGTGTAAAATAATTACTCTTTTTAGCTGATCCTAAATGGTTTTACTTTTTTTTTAAGCAATTGGGGTTAAGTAACTTGCTCAAGGTTACACAGCCAGTTATTTCTGCGTGTGGTGCTAAGTCTGAGCCCAGATTCAATCCCAGGTCATCCCGACTCTGGGGCTGGTGCTCTTACTGTGCTACCTGTCCACCCCCTGGTTTTACTTTTTAAATTCATATCATACTCTGGTTTTCCCCAATCTTTCTTATGAACTATGCAATTATTAATAAGAATCTTAGACACAAATTTTATATTTTACATATATAAAAAGTAAACAGTCTGTCCTTATGGATTCCTTATAATCATTCTTTGTTATGTACCTTATATTTATATTGGTTCTTTTATGTCGAATTGTCTGTTAAGTTCAGGGTTTTTTTTAAACAAAGTCTTGAAAATCTGAGAGTTTATCAAATGTCCATTTTTTTTTTTGGTCAAAAATAATAGTTAACTTTGCAGGGTGTGATATTTTTGACCAGAGCCCCAGTTCTTTTGTTCTTTGATATGTTGTGTTCCAAGACCTCCGGTCCTTTAATGTCTCTGCTGCTAAATCTTGTGTAATTCTAATCATGGCAACATCATATTTAAATTGTTTTAATCTTGATGTGTTTTAATATTTTTTCCTAGAGCTGGGGGTTTCAGAATTTGACTATGTTATTCCTATGAGTTTTCTTTAATTATTTCTTGTATTGTTGTATCCAAATTCTTTTTTTGATCATAACTTTCAGTTCAATTATTTTTATATTTTCTTTTCTTTATTCTCCAAATCTGTTGTGTTCCTTATGTTTCACTTTCTCTTATATTTTTCATTGCTCATATTTTTTAATCATTTTTTGATCTCTTACAATTTCACTGGCTTTACTTTGCTGAGTTCTAATTTTCAAGGTGTCATTTTCTTAAGATCCTGGATATCCTTTTCTAGTTGGTTGACTTTCTTTTCATACCCTACTTGCTTTTCTTGGATTATTTTTATTTTCTTTTTTTTTTAGTTTTTCTTCCATCTCTTGTCATTTGATTTTTAAAGTCTTTTTTAAGGTCTTATGTAAATTCTTTTTGGGCAGGTGTCCATTTGACATTACTCTTTGGCGTTTTTTCCTTACCTCAGTATCCTCCTCTGAAGATGAATCCTCGTCATCTCTATTGCCATATTGGGTTTCTATGGTTGGATTCTTTCTCCTTTGCTTATACATTTTTTTTTTGGTGGTGATAGCTTAATTATTTGTAGTCACCTGTAGCCCTGGGGTATGGGAAATGGTACCTCTTGCCCTAGATCTTCAGTTCTTCCTTCTAGCCTGAAACCAAAGCCAAACCTCCAACCTCCTGTAAGTGCCCACAACCAGGGGTTTTCTGCCCCACTGATTCTGCACTTACTGGGTGTGGACTGGTTCCTTCTCACCCGAGCTGCTCTTCACAGGGTCTGGCGTTCCTGGTCAGCAGAGGTTTGCTAGATCTTCCTGGGCTCAAACACTTACCTTCACTAACTATCCCAGGTGTAAAAGTTCCAGTGGATGGGGCAGAGGCAGCCTCTCAAACCAACAGCTTGTTGTTTGAGAGGTTTGCTGCTTGCTGTTAAAAAGGGAAACTAGCCTGGAGGTGTTTACTCTTCACAGGGACCAAACCTCTTCCTGGGATTTTTCTTCAGATCTTCTCAAATTGTCCCAGGAGGACCCTGGTTATGCACCTCTTTTTATTTATCTCCAGCCACACTTTGTTCACCCTAAGGTGCTATTTTAACTCTTTTGTGGGGGAAGATCTTGAGAGCTTGGAATTTTCTGACCTACTTGGCCATCTTCCCAGAATCCTCTCTTTGATCCTGATTTTCCAAAATATTTCCTGTCATTTTCAGTTCTTCTATCTTTGCTTAGAAATGATTGACTATCAAAACATTATGATTTAATTTGAAGCATCTTATAAGTACTACAAAAATACATTTTAAATGATCAAATTTAGGTATAAAATAGGGAGACACTTCTTACCTAATGTGATAGAAACATCATGAAAAATGTTCTGCACAGAGCCAAACAAGAAGATTCCATACTGATATCAAGGTTTCATAAATGCTCCTATTCACTAATGACATTGTAGTAGTTTGATCACGCCCTGAAAGCATACAGAATTGGAGAGTTCAAAGAGATAAATGTAAAGTAGAGCTTTCAAAATTATTTCAAGCTATAATTGCATAAGCATATCTTTTTTTACACATAGCCTTTTGGTGTTGCTATTTGACTGTAAGTCATGATGCATGCAGTCTTAGGAGAATCAAAATTTCAATTAAACCAGAGGGGAAAAGGTATAGTATATGTAATTAGGCTGCAGAATAGTACAAGTAATGGATTTCTGTGCAAAATTTAGCACACATTAAGATTAATCCTTGAGAAAAAAAAGGGTAGATTTATTGTATATCTAGAATGGGGAAGGGAAAGGAGGAGTAAGAATTTATTTATCACCTATTATGTGCCAGACACTGTACTAAGTAAGCACTTAACAAATATCCTCTCATTTAATTTAATTAAGAATGAGAGGGGTTGGCTAGGCAGCTCTGTGAATAGAGTGAATTGAGCACTGACCCTGGAGTCAGAAGGACCTGAGTTCAAATCCGGCCTCAGATACTTGTCACACTTACTAGCCATGTGACTTTGGGCAAGTCACTTAACCCCAATTGTCCTCCAAAAAGCTAGAAAAAAAATTATATATGAGTAGGTCAAATTGTTGCATTGATACCACTGAGGAAGGAGGAGTCCATCATATTCGATGAGACCTTTGTGTGCAGAATTTATGGAAGGAAATGCCTCGGAATGTATTGATATGATAAAAAGCCATGGAGAGGTTGCAGTCTTCACTGGAAGAGAAATTATCAGACTGTAGTGCTGAAATCAGTCACTGTGTCAAAATAGGAATGGTACTGTAGAATTTGAAAGTATTTTATATAAAGTTATAAAAATAAGGAAGGAAGAAATGCAGAAATTTGACTGATAACCTTAATAAATATTGTTTGATGTTTTCCCCGCTGTTGTGAAATTATACTTCAATAGAAAATTGAATTTTGAATTTGTTATATTAATGAATTTTCATTAACTGGCTATATCCTAAGTGAAAACTGTACATCTGAGTTGCTACACTTTATAAATAGTTTTGGTCATATTTAAGATTAACCTTGCCTAGTAAGACATTTCTTTTTTGCTAATTTTCACTTATCTCCATTTATTGGGAAATGACTGAAGAAATTATGATTATGTGAATGTAGTAAAATGTTATTGGATCACAAGTAACTACAAAGATGCGTAATCAGAATTCAGAGAAACATGGGAACTCTAGAATGAACTGATAAAAAACCATATAATGCAGAATTGGGATATGTGTGTGTATACACACATAAACAATATATATGTATATATGTTACATATATATATATAAACACTACAGTAATATAAACAAAAACATTAAAAAGGAATTGAATTGAGATGTAATGAAATGATATATCTTGTTCCTCATTAAGATGAAATTTTTTTCCTCTCATTAAAGACATTGGAGATTAAGATGAAATTTTTTTCCTCTCATCAAGGACATTGGAGACTGGTTTCAGAGTATTCTTTAAGATTGGATTTGGTAGTTTTCTTAGTTTTGCTTAGCTAAACTTTCTTTGTTTATAATGGAGAGTTATTGGAGATAAGGCAATATGGATAGATGAATCAAAAAAACAAAAACTATCAAGGACTTTTTTTTAATTAACCATTCAGATTCAGAAGCTGGTTTATCAGCATTTTGGGGTGTGTGTGTGTGTGTGTGTGTGTGCATGCGCATGTGCGTGTGTGCACATACAGAAGCACATACAAAATTATAAATTAAGGGAAAGAAATTTTTAAGAATAATTAAATATTACAAACAAATATCTTATAACCTTTCATATTAGACTTTATAAGAGTATAGGAGGTGATTTTGTAAATATTTTGTAAAAATGAATGTTTTTGTTCTATTTTTTAACTATCAATCATGTGATTTTTATTCTTAGAAATTATTTTGAAACCTATTTAAATTCATTTTTATTTAGGAAAAAATTCTTTCAAGACAAAGAAAATAGTTTAATTAAACGGAGAATCAATTTTAAAGTACCCTGTTAAAACAGAAGATTCTTAATTTTGAAAATATTTTCCTTTATTTTAAAATCTTTTTTTGCATTTTAACCTGAATTTATATTTTCATATTTTTGTTTTGGGAGAGGTAGTTATACTGTTTTTTTTGGGGGGGGGGTGCTGCTGTTTTAAATACTCAAAGATAATTGAGAGGAAACCTGGTGAAATGAAAAGAACAGTGTCCTTGTAGTCTTGAGGTCTAGGTTTACTAGCTCTGTTACTTGCTAGATATGTGAATATGGGCAAATCACTTAAACCTTTCAGTGTCTTTATTTGTAAAAGAGAATGGCAATAGACACCTAGATATTTTCTGAAAGTTCTTGTGAGAAAAACACATTGTAAGGTTTTAATTGCCATAAAACTAGGATTTGTGTTGTTGATTTTAAAATTTGTATATTTTATATCATTTATTTGCAGAGATTTCTTTTAATTACTTTTCTATTTTCCCCTCACGTTTAAGATTTAGTTTATTTAACTTGACTGGAAAAATAGTACTGTACCTATGTGGGTAGATGATTATTATAAATAATAGAATTATTATTTATTATTATTACATGATATATTATTATCATTCGAATACTGATCATTTTATTTGTCTAAACTGCATTTTAAGAGAATATTTGAATTCTAATACTAATCCTTGATTATCATTTATATGTTGCTTACGGATAGGTCTTTTTCCTCACCTTTTGGACATTAGTATCTAGCATGATTATTTATCTAAACTTAATGATTCTGAGAATAGCTATTATATAGTAAAGGCCATAAATGGCCATGTTCTGACATCATGTTCCCTAATATTAATGATGCATTGGTGTTTTGAATGAAATAGACAAGAAATGGGTGAAATAGACAAGATATATTGATCAGATTCTATATTTAATTTAAAGTTAAGGTATTTATTGTCTGAATTCTGCATGAAATGTTAATAATTAGAACTGTTAAGATATATATACATATATACACTGTTAGAATATGTATATTTTAAATTTTCAAGTATTTCCAATGTAGCATTTATTTTAATATCTAGGTCAATTATTTCACGTGGGAAATACATATAATTGTTATTTAAACAGTATTGATTACATAGATAGAAAGCACAAATATTTCTAACTTAGCATCACTTAATGTGATCCCTTTTACTGTGTGTATGATTACATTCCAATAACAGTAATTAATATCAATTAATTGTCATCTGAATATATCATAGTATAATTTTTTCTATCTTTGTTTCTTTTTGTCCTATACTTTTAATTTTAGGACAAAATGAATATTGACCACATCTATTTACATTATCTATTACGGCTGTCATTATAAGCATTATAGTTAATCTTGTTGAGAATACTCTTCTTAAGAAATATTATTTCCTAAACCCATATTCCAAGGTTTTTTGCATGTTAATTAAGTTGATGAAAAATGATGTTCATTTATTTAAAGTAGCACCATTCTGTAGACTGATGTCAGATGTAAATTATAAGAGTCATGCAATAGCATCATAAGCCTTCTTAATCCACTGACCCTCCTTAGAATAGTGTACAGTTGTTTTCCATCTAAAATTATATGTATCTATTTTATTTTGTATTCAGTGAAAATGAACAGCTTTCAAAGTACACTATGACTAACAGTGCTAAAGAAGTTAACAGAAAACAGTAGACTGTTTTAAATTCTGTGCTATACTATTTTAAACATAAATATATACCAAAAAATATAAGATTCTGCAAACTGTATTTAGTCATTTATCATCTTCATATTTTTATGTATTAAGTGGAAACCTGCTTTTAAAAAATAAACTTTAATGTAACTTTTCTAACATTTTGGTTTTTAAAGTTTTTAAGTTCAGATGTTAATATTTTGGAGAGTTAATTATTTAGCATTTTTTTTTAAATGACAGAAGGCAAGGGTACTATTACCTTTACTGATGTCAGTGAAAGGGTATTATCACCTTTCATGGATGCTAATGAAAGGCTATTACCACTTTGTGATGGTGATGAAAAGATTTAGCCATTTGATTCTATTTTATAATTTACATGTAAACAAAAAAAGCATATTTAGTATATTACCAGGGTAATCACTTGAATATTAAATATTCTCTCATTTTTCTGCTAAAATACTGTTTGGATCCCTATTTTTCCCTCATAGGCCCAATACATATATATGTATTTGAAGTTCAAAAATACTTTTAACTAGGGAGTTGCTGTGTAATATCAAGTTAATGTATAGACTACATAATCAGTATTCTTGTAGGCAAAATAATTCTATACTAGATTTTAATTTGAATTTTTGTTTGTTTCTCAGTTAATGAACAGTTTTGTTTAAAAGATTGTCTTTATATTTTTATAGGAACTGTAATAGGTGTTGTTATTTACACTGGAAAAGAAACTCGAAGTGTAATGAACACATCCAATCCAAAAAACAAGGTAGGCTAGATAAAAAAAAAAAGTGACTGCTTTAATTTTATTTTTTTTCAATGATCTTCAAGTATATATAGTTCAGGAAAGTTTGTGCATTTTTAGTTTACCACATAAAAAACATTTAAACAAACAATGGCAATATCAATTTACTAGATGATTTGTCATAGTGATAGTGCCATAATTCTTTGTCCATTGAAATGAATTTCTAATTAATTTTGGCAACTTAAATTGATTTATTTATCAGTATACATTTATTACCCTTCACTTTAAAAAAGATCCTAATTTAAACAGCATACAAAATATACCTAGGATTATGTAGATAATTGTTGGCCTCTGAATTCATTTATCAGGGTTGGGATATAGTAGCTCATTTTTCACACTTCATTTTTAGCATTCACTATTCATAGTTTTCACATAAATGTATCATATTAATTTTAAGAATGTTTCAATTATTTATGATATTTTTATTAATAGCAGTATTTTCAGTCTTTAAATTTTTAGAAAAATGGTAGACATTAAAGATCAATTCTGTAGTCTATGTCAGCATTATTTGTATTCATTGTTGAGTGTACATTAATTTAAATGGTGAACCTTTTTAGAGAAATTCTAAGATTATATTAAGATTATATTTAAGCCAGCTTGAAAGTGTTATGTGTCAGTATTAAAGAGTTGTTTATGAAACTTAATACTAATTTATTACATGATCTGGTGGATTTTAGCCTGACATTGAAAATATGATTTTACAGAGTAAATTTTTTGTTTCCATAACTTTAAAGAAAGTCTTTAGAATTGAGTATCATAGTGTTATGAAAACATTCTGTTAGAAATAACTTTAAAAATATTTTTTTTGTTTCTCTATTGCTTCATTCAAATGTAATCTGAACTAAGTTGATTGTTCAAAAGTCAGGAAAATGCCAACAAACCTTTAAATGTAGTACCTCTATTTGTAATACTATTATGCCACCGCTCAAGATTTCTATTAACTGCCTTTCCTTCAGAGCATAAACCAAGATACTCTTCTCACACCAATACACAAGAGAATTATGTGGTTAACTCCAATTACCTCTAATGGAATTTGCATGCATAAATCTTCTGCACTTGATGGGAAACTATAAGTCTTTATATCTATTTATTATATATATCTACTAATGTCAAGGAAGGACTTTTTGTTACTTTTATTTATATGTAAATGCTACAGAAAATACAATCAATTATAAACAAAAAGCTTTTGGTTTTTATTTTTTTTTAGTTCTTTTGCATAGCCACTTTATTAAAAATTAATATCTTAAAAAGTTAATTGTTGGTAGTGATAGAATCATGTGTACATAGTATAATTATATTACAGCTATATTACAAAGCAAAAGTGAAGGAATTTTTCTTTTTGCAGATAAAACAGATTTTCTAGATAACAGCAGACATTTAACTTAAGCTTTGATTCTCATTCTTTGCATTTAAAAAAAGAGTTTTTAAAGTGACTGGACTGGGTTGAATATAAAATTGTTTATGATAATATTTTAAGGGGAAACGATAACTTTTAAACTATCTCCTAATGTACTTCGCCATATGTTCCTTTTATTCTATAATATTACTCTCTTTGTTCCATCATCCTTATTCTTCCTTTATTTATCCTCCTCCTTGCAATTGTCTGACAGTTTGTCTCCAGCTTTATCATTTTATTCCCTCTTCTGTAGTACTACTTCTTTCCACCCATTCCAATGAGGCTCATGATTAATGATTGCAATATAGGGACATGAAATTCTATAAGATAAATAATTTTAAAGCTATTTTAAGCAGATTATTGTGTTTAGTTTATTTTCTTAATTAGATGGGGTAACATTCATTAAGCAGAGTGCTCCCTACTAAGCATTATGTAATTTTTGTTTGTTTCTTTTCTATACTTCTCATAACTTTGGTTTTTACATCCTAAAAGGTTAAGAAATTGGTTGGTCCCCATCACTCCTCCCCCATTCAGAAAAATATAAACAAATGAGTCATAGAATAACTTTTTATGAAGCATTTTTAAGAGTTGGGTCACCAGCAATCGATGCTCAGCAAAGACTTTTTTTTTGCATTTAAAATATTCATATGTAATCATCAGAAGAGATTTCACAGTGAAATACCAGTGTTTGCAGATAAAAGTAAGCTTTTCTACATGGTTAAAACACCTGTCTAGAATGATATGTTACTGTAAGATCACTTACTTAGATGATATGAATGGTCAAAAAAGTGATAGATGAATTTCATATGAACAAGTTTCATACTGGAAAAAAATAAAGGAAAAATATGCTTATAAAAGGTTAAATTCTGAACTGTCATTTACAAGACAGGAAAGAAATCCAGGAGTCCTATTTGCTCAGGAAATTTTCCTAAAGAGAGTATAATAAGTGTTTTGCTACAACTAAGAAGGCTAACAAATCATTGGACAGTAAAAGTTTGGAAAAAATTTTATAAAACGTACTTGAATCAGCCACTTTGCATAGTTCAAATACCAGGTGGGTTACCATACTTAATGTATAACTTGACTACAAAGTAAAATTGAAATAATCAAAGGTGGAGAAGGAGAGAATCCTTCTGTATAAAAAGTAAACAGTGATCCCAATGAAGTGAAACTTATTAATCTAGAAAGTATGTAACTCATGTGTACTATGAATATGGTTAACATTACATTATAACCTCAATATCACAGTACTCTGCATATTTTGATTGTGAAGCATGTGATAAGGCTTGAGTGCCACAAAATCTTTTCAGCCAGTCTGAAATCCTACCTTTGCAGTCAGAAGGTCCTTGTTGCATTTTACATGTTACCTGAGAGTTAATGAACATGTTAACATGTTATAGATGATGAGATTAGATAGCTGTCAGCTAACAGAATGGCCCTGAGGGAGGAGGACACAGAACAGATACATATATTTTAATGATGGAAGAGGTTAGCTAGGTCAGGACTAGGGAGACTAGATAACCTGCACACAGTGGTGAAGCTAGGGATAAAACTTGCATCTTCCAAATTCTGATTGAAATTTCTGAACACTCAGTGTACTCTTACAAAATTAGTAGAAAATATTGTTTTACTTTTGTACCCCCCAGGAGATTTTAGCACACTGTTAGTCACTTCAGATGTGCATAGTCCTTTCAAGTCTTGGCTAAAGTTCAACATCTTGATCAAACCCAGTGCTACTGCTTTCCATATGAAATTCCCTCCACTTTGCACTGTGTATATCTCATTTGGCATAGTCATATGCATGTTGTTTGCCCATTGGAATGTGAATTTCTTGAGGTCAGGAACTTTTTATGCCTTTCTTTTATCTGCCTTGCAGAAAATGCACTTTACAGATTTTTCATAACTTTATATGAGTAAAGATTTATAGGATAATGGATAAGCCTAAATCCCAATCTTTGTTGCTACCAGTTTGCCCCCTTCTAACTCCTAGTTATTCCATCTGCTTTTTCCTACCTTGGAAATTTCAGTGATACTTCATTTCTCCAATATTCAGTTTCTCCCAACTTTCTTTAAGTTAAATTTCTTGTAATAATCTCTTCTCAAAATATGGCATACTATCACTTTGAGCTAAGGCATTTTCTATGTTTCTGGAAAGATGAAAACATAACAGCTACCAGAAATGGTAGTAATTTAGTTTTGTTTTTAGAGAAACTGTATTATTTGTAAACAGTTGGAGCTTTATCCATTCAGTTGGTCAAGGTCCTACAATTTTAACAAATTTGTACATTTCTAACTTCAATATTGATAATCCTCTTGAAGTCTTTGAAATTCTTTTATGAACTGATTGAAAGTGTCATCTGATATTCCTAGTTGTCAGTTTTCATTGATACTGTATTTGTATATAAATCTTTGTTTAGATATGGAAACTAAAAATACATTTCTTTGATTTTTCTAATTAGATGGAATATAAATTCAAAGGAAAAGATAAATGCCTGAATTTCACCTCTGTCTACGAACAGTCTTCTTGCTCACAGCTGCTTCACAAAACATACTTGAATCGATGTTTAAACATTTTAACACTCAGTACATATTTAAAGATGTGAAAATTATTTGCTTAGAGCTAAGAGAGATTTTCTTTTTAAATTTTATGCAAATAGAAAGTTTTATTCTTATGTAATTGCCTTTACAAAAGAATTTTGAGAAAGTTTAAATTATAAGAGTTGCAACAGGAATTATGGACTGCTTCTTATGGCATAGCCTAAGACATATTTAGTAGAATGATACTTGATTACTTTTAAGAAGGGGAAAAATTCTTATAGGAGGTTAGGAAAAATCAATTGTGACAGGTTGCCATTTTCACGCCATTCATAATAATAAGTTGCTCAGAGCAGGAACATCAAGGATGAAATGATAATACAAATTGCCTGAAGCAGTTATTGCAATCCCTTGGGTATATTGATTTGTGTTTCTAATAAAAAGATGCTTTCAAACGTCTCATTGACAAAGAGACAAGTGATATATGCCATTATGTGAATTAGAGTGGCCTCTTATTATCTGAATCTTTGTAAAGGCGTTTTAAAATAATAGAACAAAATAGAATCAGCGCAGTTACAGTGCATACTTATTGTGGAGGAAAATTAACATAGTTTTAGAGAGTACATTCCTTGTCTTGAAAAACAATTCAATTTTTAATATATGTATGCTTTTCATGAAAAGTTATATTTAAGATAACAGAAGAACCCACAGTTATTGTGCATTATATATATTCATATCACCCTGAGGTTTTTCTTAATGGTTGCTTTCTAAAATGGTATAATATTTTTGGATTTAAATACTTGTTTAAAAATTTGAGTATATGTTTTATAACAGGACTACATGTTAAAATATAGTATTAAAATCAATCCACTTGGATTAAAAAATTTTTTGAGCATTTTTAGAATAACTGTTATTAATATTAACAAATCACAGTGTTTTAGGGCCTCATCGAGAAAGGATTAATCGAAAAGCAAACTTACAATAAAGTAATTCAGTAGCATATAGACAAGCCACAGTATGGTTTTTAGGATTATGACAATACACATACCGCCTTCGCTTGTATAATCAGCACACTTTGATATTACAGCTGCTAACAATTAAAAGTTGTTCTCTTTCATCTGAAATGTGAACATAAATAAACTTATAATTTCAGGCAGCAGTAAAGAGGCAAAATGTTAAATGTTGAAAAAAACATTTCTAATTATAACATCTGGGATATATTGTTATATCATAGTATTGTTGAAAATATCTAAACGAAAAAGAAATTTAAATTGAGTCTTTAAATTCCATTTAAATATGCATGTGATTTTGAGTTTGGAAAGCAGGTGTTTTCGGTTGAAAAAATCTTTATATTTGTCTTGTAAGTTCTTTGCTAAATTATAACTTTAATTATTTTTTATGTCTATAAAATTCTGAATAGAAATAAGGGCTTATTATTTACAAGATTGCATTTATATGCTGAACTGTATATTAAAGTATTTGATAGTTAAATATTGTCATATTATTGTCCTTTACAATGAACATTTATTGATAATGACAATGGAAATTTTTCTTTTTTTTTCCTTTTTTTGGAGGGGGGAAGGTAGGGCAATTGGGGTTAAGTGACTTGCCCAAGGTCACAAGGCTAGTTTTTGTGTTAAGTGTCTGAGGCTGGATTTTAACTCAGGTCCTCCTGACTCCAGGGCCAGTGCTCTATTCACTGCGCCATCTAGCCACCCCAATAGTGGATATTTTTCAACTAAAAATTATAATGCTTCTACTTGATAGAATTTTTAAAAAATTTACTTATTTTTCTTTTTGAACCATGTCACTCATCTTCTAAGCCTGTAATGAATACATATTATAAGTCAATAATTTGAGTAATTTTTTTTCCTAATAATACTTTAATTCATGAAGTTTCACCCTAAAATAATCCAAGAGTACAAAGTCCTACCTGCCCAGTATAGGTACAGTGAAAAAAGTGAGTTACAGTATCTGAGTTCAGATTTTTTCTCTGTTCTCAGCGTGATCCTGGGCAAGTCATTTAAACTCTTTGGGCTCCTCTCTTCTCATCTGTAAAATGAAAAGGCTAAATTATATTTCCTAGAAGGGTTGATAGGACAGTTCTGAAACAGTTAGAGACATGATCTGAAATAATGCCGTTTAAGTCTGCTCTTAAGTGAGCATCCTCATTTCAAAGACTTCTTCAAAGCCTTCAAATAGGATCAAAGCATGTGTTTAAAAAATAAAACAATCCAAAAACCAAGATTCCTCTTAATTTTCAGATTATTTTTCTTTAGAAAATTTTCATGAACCTCTTTTCGTGATGACCTGTCTTAATCTTCAGATACATGAAAGTACCTGTTGAAGCCTGTAATTCATTAACTCCATTCCTTTATAGTCACACTATAGTAATCACGCTAAGTTCATCTTTTCAACAACTACATTCAATAAAACATGTGCATGATAAATTTAACATAAAATTAAGTAGCTTTCATTTTCTCCATGTAATTAGCATTGACAACTGATAATTACCTTTTGCAGAACATTAAAAATATATGATGCACATTTCTGAGTTTTACAGCCATAATAAGATATCATTTGTCAGGGATTTCCCCCACAGGTGCAGTTTATCCACAAGGAATATTCCTAATGGAATTTTAAAAATATAATCAAAGCCAACATTTCAAGTTTTCTATTAAAAAACCCATCAAGAATAAAATCTTTCTTATCTTTGTTACACAGTAACCTCTTTATAACTTAAAAAAAAATGGTAGTATGTGAAAAAAAAATGGTAGTATGTACATTAGCAACTATGTGTCTACTCTTAAAATTTAAAGTAAAATAATACTTTTTTTTGGAAGGCAATTGGGGTTAAGTGACTTGCCCAAAGTCACACGGCTAGTAAGTGTGTCAGGTGTCTGAGGCTGGATTTGAACTCAGATCCTCCTGACTCCAGGGCCAGTGCTCTATTCACTGTGCCACCTAGCTGTCCCGTAAAATAACACTTTTTAAAGGGAAATAACAGTCCAGAGTGGGATATATTATGTCTTCACTATCACATGCTTTCAGTTCATAGTACCTTTGCTCAAAACCCAGAAGAAGCTAAGAGGATATCTAGTCCACCACTCTCAGTTTTTACAGGTAGGGAAACTGAGGCCCAAAGATGTCAAGTGAGTTGCCCAAGGTCACGCAATACAAGCAGTAAGTATCAGAGGTAGTGGTGGTGGTAATGGTGGTGATGGTGAAGAAACTGAGGTTCAAGGATGTCATGTCCCCTGCCTAAGGTCACACAACACAAGTAGTAAGTGTCAGAGGTGGTGTCCATGGTGGTGTGGTAGGAGTAGGAGGAGTGGCAGTAGTAGCCAGCATTTGTATAATGCCTACTGTGTGCCAGGCATTATGCTAAGTGCTTTACAAGTGCAATCTCATTTGATCTAATCTGCCACCCTGGGAAGTAGGTGCTATTATTTTCTCAGTTTACACTTGAGGAAACTGAAGCTGACAGAGATTAAATGATTTGTCAGAGGTCACATAGTGTCTGAGGCTTAATATATTTATTCTAGGCTCAGTGCTCTATCCCCTGCACTCCCTAGCTGTTCCACCATGGAATTAAAACCCAGACTTTTATGATTTCAGAGTGAGTACTTAGAGGATTTAAAAGGTTTAGGGTCTCTTTAAGAGAATGCAGTTGGTATCATCAAACAGAAATGAGATAGTTGCTATGGAGACTAATATAAATTTTATTTTTCATAACATTTAGCTCTGCTATTGAGCTAGAGAGAAGGAACAAGGACTTCTTGTTCAAATAGCAAAATTCAAAACAGATAATTATCTGGCAATAAAATTATTGATTAGTGGGAAAATGCTATTGAAAGTTTTCCACATACGGGATTTTATTAGAAGGTAGTCATGTCAGCATGTAAATGTTTATTCTGTTTCACTGTAAGGCATGCAAGGACACAAGGAAATTAAAGGGGAGCTCAGTAGGAGTCCTCTAACTGATCCTGAATTCTAGAAAGTCTAAGTTATATAGACCCTCAGATTTGTTCTACCAGCCTAAGCAGAACAAATAGACTGTCTTTTGGATATGATGAATTCGAGAATCACACTAAGAAGGCAAGATGCTCACACTTTAGGAGACAATGGAGAACTGCGTACACAACAGATCATATACCCTCATCTGGCACTTATTGAGTAGAATTGGGAGCCAAATTACTGGCACCTTATAAATTTTTATCCTGCTTCCATTTTTATTGTTGTTGAGTCTGTGTAGTTTAATTTACTAAGCTAAATGTGCATATGATGTAACTTCATTGTACTTGTTAATATCATCATATTAGTTTTTTCTATAAAGCTACGAATTTTACAAAATTTATAAGCACTGATATTATACTCATTGATCTGGATCTGTTAGTACAGTAAGAAAAGCATATATAAAATCACTTTGTAAATAAAGGAGAAAAAAAATTTGTTAACTAAATAATCTTGGGTTACATTAGGTTAGTTCAGTACAATGTTGATTACATGAAGGACTGGGGAAGATCGTGACCAATTGTTAAAAATTCAGATGTATTATTAATTATATAAGGTGTCAAAAAAGATTATGAATATTGTTTTATCAATATGCCTAATTTCGCATTCTTGTAAAGGCACGTTTTAGTCATTAATTTTCTTCAGTGTAGAAGGGAGGAGGCATTTTAGGTAGCACCTACTGTGTGTAAAGCATTGTGCTCATGGCCTCCTCCAGTGGACCACATCTTTATAGCTACTTAATTGACTTCAAGGTATAAAGAATATAAGATGTTAAAAGTTTGTGGTTTATTTTTAAAAGCATTTGATTTAATAGACCTAAAAGCATCTTTTTATGTTATCCTTCAGTAGGGTGCCTTCCATGGGTATGTTAAATTAATAATATAAGATTCCTTGACAGACAGTTAACAGAGTTAATTTTGTTCAGTGATCCTCTTATAATTATCAAGTGAGGAAGCATAAAAGAGGGAGATTAATCAGGCAGTTGATAAACATCTATAAAGCACCTATCATATGATAGGTTTCATGCTAGGTACTGGGGATACAAATACAAAGGTGAAAGTCTTTGATGAGTTCATTATCTAACTGTGGGAGACAGCAATATATTTTATGGGTGTGTACAAAATAGAGTTAGTCGTTTGGAAGCAGAAAGTCAGTAGCTTCTGGGGAGCAAAGGCTTGCTGTAGAAATAAGAACTTCGAAGGAGAGATTCTAAGAAATAGAGGTGAAGGGAAGGGGCCTTTGGGGTGGAGGAGGCACAGCATTGATTGAGGGCAGCCAGCACAAAGATATGGAGGTGGAAGATGGAATGCTTATGTATGAGAGATAGTACGATGGGAAGTTTAGCTAGGTTTCTGATACATAGCACAGTATTGTGGGGATTAAAATGATATGATGTGGCAAATAATTCAGTATGTGAGGTAAGAGTGAGGGGTCGAGAGTGAAATATACCTGGCTAACTCAAAGTTGTGCTATTGTCATAGTGGATATCCAGTACAGAAGTTTAATGAAAGATAGATATATATTGATGCTGACATACTAAAGATGCTGAAGTTTGTACATAACATTGTGCACATTGCATTAAGAAATAAAATGCCATCAAGGCTCCTTAATGAGAGCCATAGTCGCTCAGCCTAACAATTCACACTATAAAAAAACAACCCAACAAACAAACAAAAAACCCCCACAAATGCACCATGTAGATGGAGAGTGCCTGTTGACCAGACTTGCCATTGGAGGTAGATAGAGAGCCCATAAGTTAATCTATTAGTATATATGCATTGGATGTACATTGAAAATAGAATGTTGGGACAAGAAGTGGAGGAATAGTGAAAGCTGCTGGATTGTATTTGGGAAAATTGTGCTTTAATATCTGAAATCTCAAGATGCTTCCTGAAATAAACAAAAAGGAATATTCTTTTTAATATTGGTGGTGACATCTGTAATGGAGAGACATGACATGTAAATAGGCCAGAGTAATATTACCAAAGATGATTTGTGCTCAAGAAGTGACATAAAAATATTATCCATCAAACATCTTCAGAAAAGGAGATGGGCCAATCATCCAACACTAGCACGTAATAAAAATGAACAACCTGAGAACTGTACTTTTAGGTATATAATGTTAAATAAGTATCAGACAGCATAGTTTAACCATGTTGTCTTTGAAGATGGAAGAAACAAGAACATGTCATATGTAGGGGTTTTTTTTTTGTAGTTTTGTAATACAAAAAAACCACTAGGTTGTAAGTAAACCCCCAAAATAAAATTCAGTGTTATTTGTTGGTCTCAGTTTAAACTTTTTCACCAGTAAATAATTGTTACATTATATTGATATCAACTGAATAATAATAATCATTCTTATTGACCCTGATTCATCACAAACCAGTACTTAGCACATTTGATTTTTTCTCTTTTATTATTTACAAAATAATTTTATATGTTTATTTTAATTCAGGCTCTACGCTAATAGATATTTTATAAGTGAGTAGTTTTCAAAATTAGAAAAATGTGATTTAATAATCAAGTACATTTAAAATACTTATATATATTAACTTTGTTCTACTATATTTATTAATCTTCCTTAGATTGGAAATATAGGAAAAGACTAGATTGTGAGGTTTACATGTCAAACTAAGTTTATATTTGATCTTCAAAGTAACAACAGGATGCTATTGTAGTTTGTTGACATGATGAGGCATACTCTACTTTAAGAAAATTGTTTTGGCAGCCCCATGGAACATGGTTCATAGTAAGTAGAGATTTGAGGCAGGGAATCCAGTTTGAGAGCTATTCCAAGAGTATGGTGGAAGATAATGAAGGCCTAAACATGTTTACTCATATCATTCTGAAATATAAAAAGGTTCTCATAAAATTGAAACTTAAAATGAAGGAAAACTTTTTTCTTTTTGGCTAGCCTTCTTAACCTCCAAACTATAAAATTTTCTTTCATGCTTGATAATAGAATTTTTTCACTCTTGATTTTTTCTTCTTTAACCATCTTACTACTTGAATTGTGTCTTAAAGTTAAAATGCAGCATACTTTGTGGGGGGAATGCTATTTAATCATTTTTGATAGGGCTAAGGCCCAGGATTGGACACAGTAAAATATAGAAATAAACATTTAAAAATTCCTGCAAGACAAAAAAAAATTACTTGTTTCAGTTAATCTTCACTATGTAATGTATATTATGTATAGTATATGTATGTATGTGTAATATATGCTTAGAGCCCTTTCTCTGCCAAAAGCAGAATAGCTATATAATAATAATAATAATAATATAGGTCTTTAACAAATACGAAAATTTCAATATACAAAGAAGAGGAAAGAGGATATAAGAAACTGAACTTCTGCTATCTCTCTCTCTCTCATTCAATTTTCTTATTGTATTTACTACATCAAAATAATAGTCTTTCTGTGTTAATGGAATAGAATTTGACCTTCAGTGGGATAAGGTTTGTTAATAAAATTCTTAGGTTGCAAGAGATTGAAGAAAAAAGAAAATTGAAGCTCAGCATCACAGTAATGAAGCAGCAAGGGAAAAAAATGTTTTCTAATGCAGCAAAGGCCATAAGATGTATCATGCAGAAATAAGACTTTTCTTTCTCAAACAACTGCTGACCAGCTTCCAGCAACAGGCAGAGGAGTGCAGGCTAGCCTATGGGTCTTCTAACCTTCCTTTTGTAGCTCTCCTTTAGGGGGGAAACTCCTATAAAGAATGTGGTAGTTCAGGGTAGGAGAGGGCAGCCTAGCTGGAGCTGCACAGAACTCTGAGGGAGAAAGGCGATAGAATGTGCCTTTGCCAGGTTGTCTACCATCTCTCCTCAGACCCTAATGGTAGCTGGCCCTGAGCCCAAGAGCTTTAAAAGTAGCAATGTTTCTAGCTTGGTGCCCTTCCCTTTCAGAAGAGAATCCCTGTGGTACAGCCTTACAGCTGCTGCTGCAGGTCCTACAACCACAACTACTGAAGATGAACAAAAAAATTTTCATCACCAAAATTCTTGTCACTGTCAAATGGTTTAACATCAGAAATTGCTATGATTCTATCAGTGGAAATAATGTTAAAGAAGAATCAGTACCATTTGTTTTGCTACTATACCCTAAGACCATGGACCTTTTTATCTTACTTCCAGTTGAAACCTTCTCTCTATGCTGTCTCCCCCATTACAGTGCATGCTCCTTGATGACTGGACTAATTTACTTTTCTATTTTTATCCCCAGCACTTATCACAGTGATTTTTTACTAATTAAGAATTTAATAAGGGGGTAGAGCCAAGAAGGTGGAGTAGAAGCACAACCTCTCCAGGGCTCCAGCTTTTACCTTCCCCAAATGTAATGGGAATGTAAATTTTTAAGATTTTCCCTGCCCCTAGGCTAAAGTGCACCTGGAGCCTGGGGTAGGAGGCTTGTTTTTCAGTAGATACTTCTTGATTGGCCAGTGAGTCAATAAGGTTGTTACATTCTCTGAGCCAGGAGAAGGCTATATAAGCCCTGATGTGTAGCTTTGTTTTGGGGCTCACTTTGAGAAGTGTTCTGTGATTTGATCTGGATTCTGGGAAGCCGTTGTTGAGAGGCCCGCCTCAGCTTTGAAAAACCCAGATGTTGATTTGGTATGGATGTAATGGTTGGACAGTTTGGAAATCTGTCTACTTGATTTGTTTCTGTCTTGATAATTCTATCTGTATATTCTGAAGTTCAGGGTGCTGACCTCTTTCCCCTGAACTAGGTAAACGATACATATTTGACTGATTAAAGTAAGCTTGTTAACCCATTTTGAGTTGCTTTCCTTTAACAAAGCAGATCTAAGAACCTGTGTTGGCAGACACCCTGGGGTGCTTGCTGATACACCAATCCATGTAAAAAGGTAACTCTAAACAAACTTTGGAGCCGCAGAACCCACAAAATGACACAGAAAAGCTAACCTCCCGCAGAGGACAGCCCAGCAGGCCTTCAGGAATCCACCAGCACAGCTCTCTGGGAGCCGAGCCCAGCCCTACTCTGAGGCTTTAGCCCCAGGGCTGGCCTGGCCAGCCATGGCCAGAGGGACTCCAGATCAGCAGCAGCTGTGGCTATTTCCAGATTTATCAACACACAGATGCGAAGGACAAAGTGAGAGGTCAGTGCAGCCTGGAATTTGGGACCAGTAAGTGGGAGTGTGTGGCTTTTACCACCGGGGCGAAAAGTCACTGAGACTCCGGCACAGCCATCCGGTGCCACTTGGCAGCTTCAGCTCCTGGCATGCAGAGTGTAGGGGGAACAAGCACCAGTCTGAGGGGTAATTGCTCTTGCTTTAACCTGCTTGGATATGGATTGCAGTCTAGGGTGGAGGTCCTGGAGTTTGTGTCCAGCTTGCCAGAGCCATGTGGAGACCTCAGAGAGGGCACCCATCTAATACCTCCAGCAGCTGAGAAAAGCCCAGCGTTTGGGATGAAAGCTCCCCTGTCTGCTGGCAGAGTCCTATGGCAAAAAAAGCCCAAAATTCAAGTAATTGAGTGGCAAAATGAGCAGGCAAAGGAAACAAAGCAGACAGAAGATTCCAACATTACACTCCTCTTTTGGGGACAAAAAGGAGCAAAGCATGGAACAGGAGGAAAACAGTGAAGTCAGAACTCCTGCACCAAAAGCTTCAAAGGAAAATACAAGCTGGTTACAGGCCATACAGGACCTTAAGAAGCAGATAAGAGAAGTGGAGGAAAAATTGAGAAGAGAAATGAGAACAATGCAAGAAAATTATGAAATGAGGGTCAACAACCTGACTGATGAAAATAACACTTTAAAAAACAAACTGACTCAAATGGCAAAAGAGGCTCAAAAAGGCAATGAGGAGAAGAATGCCTTAAAAAGTCAAATTTGCCAGATGTAAAAAGAATCTCAAAAGCTCAATGAGAAGAATCATGGCTTCAGAATTAGACTGGAGCAAATGGAAGCTAATGACTTTAGAAGAAATCAAGATGCTGTTAAACAGATCCAAACAAATGAAAGAATAGAAGTCAAGGTGAAATATCTCATGGGAAAAACCATTGACCTGGAAAATAGATCCAGGAGAGAGAATTTAAAATTATTGGACTGCCTGAAAGCCATGATCAAAGTAAGAACCTAGAAATCATCCTCCAGGAAGTTCTCAAAGAAAACTGCCTTGATGTTTTAGAATCAGAGGTCAAAATAGAGGTTGAAAGAATACACCAATCACCTCCTGAAAAAGATCCCCAAAAGAAAACTCCTAGGGATATTATAGCCAGCTTCCGGAATTCCCAGACTAAGGAGAGAATATTACAAGAAGCCAGGAAGAAACAATTTGAATATTGTGGAAACACAATCAGGATAACACAGGATCTGGCAACTTCTACACTGACAGATCGTAGGGCTTGGAATATGATATTCCGGAGGGCAAAGGAGCTGGGATTAAAACCAAGAGTCACCTACCCAGCAAAACTGAGTATCATGTTTCTGGGGAAAATATGGTCATTCATTAGAATAGAGGACTTTCAAGCATTCTTGATGAAAAAGCCAGAGTTGAACAGAAAATTTGACATTCAGATACAAGAAGCAAGAGAAGCATGAGAAGGTAAACAGGGAAAAGAAATCATAAGGAACTTATCAAAGTTGAACTACTTACATTCCTACATGGAAAAACAATAGTTGTTACTTATGAAACTTTTCTCTGTAGTTGAAGGGAATAGAAATTATATATATATATATATATAATGTCTGTATATGAGGGTATATGGGCATATGAATACATATGTGAATGTGTGTATATACGTTTACAGGTATACATAGACAGAGGGCACAGGACCAATTTAACAGGAAGGGATGATACTTAAAAGGTGAAATTAAGAGGTGAGAGAGGTATATAATGAGAGGAGATGGGGAGAGACAGAATGGGGTAAACTGTCTCATACAGAAGAGACAAGGGGAAATGGTTACAATGGAGGGGAAGAATAGGAAGGCAAAAGGGAATGAGTCAACCTTATTCCCATTGAACTTGGCTTGAGGAGGGAATGAAATACACACTAAATAGGTATCTCACCCTACAAGAGAGTAGGGAGGGAAGCGAATGAGAGGGGGGATGATGGAAGGGAGGAGGGCAGGCTGGGGGGGAGGGAAGTTGGAAGCACCCACTTTTCAAAAGGGACAGATCAAAGTAAAGAATAGAACACGTGGGAGGTGGGATAGGAGGGAGGGAAATATAGTCAGTCTTTTACAATATATCTACTATGTTATTGTTTTGCATTAGCCACACATGTACATCCTATACTGAACTGCTTATCTTCCCAGTAAGGGTGGGTGACAAGGGAGAAAGGGAATGAATCTGGAATTCAAAGTTTTAAAATCAAATATTCAAATATGTATGTATATGTGTGTGTGTGCATGTGTATACTATTATCAATACTATTTTACATGTAATTGGGAAATAAGATATACAGGCACTGGGCATAGAGATCCACTGGAAAAATCAAAAGGGGTGTGGGAGAAAATATGGGAGAGAGCAAATTGGAGGAGGGAATATCCTGTGGGACTGCTATTTGGGGAGGGGGGGAGGGGAAAAATGCCGAGAAAATTTGCAACTCAAAATCTGGCGAAAATGAATGATGTAAATCAGAAGTTAATAGAGCATTAAAAAAAAAATTTTAAAAAAAAGAAAGGAAAGAGTTTAATAAATGTTTTATTCCTTCAGTCAGAAAGATAAGACTACCAAACAAATCTGCCAGCTTGATAAAAAGCTCACTGCCCAGTTCAATGAGCCAATCACAAAACATTTAAGGGCCTACTATGTGCCAAACACTATGGTAAGGACTGGGGCATACAAAGAATGGCAAAAGACAGTACTTGCCCTTGAAGAGCTCAGTAATTAGTAATACATAGTTAAGCTAACCAAATTATATGCATGGTAACTGTTATATGTTAGTGGTTGGACTTGTCCCTACCTCAGAGCACTTAAAAATCTAGGAGAATCTATAATAAACTAGAATATGCCTCCTGTTTCATTATTAAGTATATTAGATGTTTGATTTGTGACTCCTTCCCCTGGCAGTAAAAGAAGATGAGCTGTGCTTTGTTTTTCCTTTAAATTAAATTATTTGTTTAAGGTTACGTGAAAAAAAATCTGTTAAAGACAAAACAGAGGACTGGTAACTTCCTGGATTTTAAACCAATGAGTTATTAACTTATGTAATCCATATTAGCATATCAGAAACATTTTAGTAATGATTGACAGTAATATATTCTAATGTGATGCTGATCTAAAGAGACATGTGGATCTTGTCCCTCCTCAATATACATACATACATATATATATATATATGAAAGAGAAAAGGTAAATATTTCATTATATGAGGCCTAGCTACCTGTACATAATGCAATTCATGTATAATACAGTTTAGAGAAGGATTTATTTTGTTTTGCTAGAGTATTTAGTCATTCAAGCAACAATTTTCTTAAGTTAAAGTCAACAATTTGTTTTTATTACAATTGCAAAAATTGTTTCATTGCCTTAGGATATAGACATGCTCTGAAACACACACTAGAAGAACATAATATTCTTAATTGATCAATTTAATATGTTTTTAATTCCAAACAATATAAAGAAAAATTATTTCCAACTAGGTTTAATTTCAGTCTAAAATGATATATTTGTTTCGTACTTTGGATAGATGCAGATGATATAGTAACATCATTTTTACAATGACATGATTTTGTGCCTTCTGCCTCATTTGACAGTCAAATCAGATTTGACTATATCAAACTATTTGACTATAAAATGCATTCCAGACTTTGAAAAATCAGACTAAATTGTGTTCCTTATAATTTTTTAATCAGTAATCAATCTTGGTTGACTAGCCCTTTCTTAGACCTTGTGTTTCTAGATAGAATTGTTAAAGTATTAAGTGTCATTTCAAGGCAAGCCAACAAAAGCACATATTAAACACCTACTATGTGCCAGGCAGAAACTGTGCTGAATGTTGGAGGAAAAAAGAACTGCAAATGACAGTGCCTCCTCTCAAGGAGCTCACAATACACTGGGGGAGACAACTTGGAAACAACTATTTGCAAACAAGACTTATACAAGATAAATTGGAATTTATCTCATAGGGAAGGCACAAAGATTAAGGAGTCCTAGGAAAGGCTTTTAAAGAAGGTGTGTTTATTTGATATTTGAAAAACACTAGGGATGTTAGGAGGGAGATGGAGATGAGGTGAGAGAGTAAGAATGCCCAGAATTTGCAGGTGCAGTGTCTTGTGTGATGAGCAGCCAGGAGGCTCCAATCTGACTGCATGGAGGTTGGGCAGTGAGGGAGTAATATGGTATAAGAAGACTGGAAAAGTAGGAAGGGATAAGATTATTGGAAGATGGAAGACTTTAAAGGTCAAACAGATGACTTTATATTTGGTCCTGGAGTTAAGGGGAAAAGTGGCATAGTCAGACTTGAGCTTTAGGAAGATCCTTTGACAGTTGAGGGGAGATTGGACTGGAGAAAAGAGGTACGTGAGGTAGAGAGACAAATTATCATGTTGTTAGAATAGCCCAGGTATAAAGTGACAAGGGCCTGTACCAGAGTGGTAGAAGTATCAGAAGAGTTGTTGTTCAGTTGTGTCAGTTGTGTCCAACTCTTCATGACCCTATTTAGGATTTTCTTGGTAAAAATACTGGAATGGTTTGCATTTCCTTTGCATTGTAAGAACACTTGACACTTAAGACAGTGCCCCTCCACAACCCCCATGCAGCCCGATTCGAGCCTCCTGGCTGCAAAACAAAAAAAAAAAAAAAAAATAAAAAAAAAAAAAAAGGGGGAAAAAAAGAGAAAAGGGAAAAAAAAAAAAAAAAAAAAAAAAACGGACCATAAAAAGTTACTGTGGTGACAGGAGTGATCCAAGACACAAATCCAGAAGACTTCAAAACAAGTACAGGCAAAGCCTCAGAGGGACAAAAAAAAAAAAAGTAAATTGGACAAAAACCCAAAAAGAATTCCTGGAAGAGCTAAAGAATGACTTTTTTTTTAAACAAAGAGTAGTAGAGGGAAAATTAGGGAAAAGCAAAGGAAGAAAATTATGAAATGACAATGAGCAGCTTGGTAAAAAAAGAGTCTAAAAAAAAATACTGGAGGAAAAAAATGCCTTAAGAAACAGAATTGCCCAAATGCAAAAAGAATTACAATTCACTGATGAAAATAAGTTTTTAAAAAAAAACAGAAATGGCCAAATGGGAAAAAAAATCACTGAAAAAAAATTCCTTAAAAATTAGAATTGGGCAAATAAAAGTTAATGACTGCATGAGACATCAACAAACAATAAATCAAAATCAAAAGATTAAAAAAAGAAGAAAATTGAAATATCTCACTGGAAAAACAACCAACCAGGAAAATAGATCAAAGAGAGATAATTTAAGAATTTTGGGATTATCTGAAAGCCACAGCCACAGAACCAAATATAAAGTCATCTGACTTTTAAAGCCTTCCATATTCCATGATCTGATCCCTTCCTATTTTTCCAATCTTCTTATCCCATGTTACTCCCTCACTCCCCAATCCCCAACAACCTAGACATATTTCAACAAATTGTCAAGAAAACTGCCTAGACAGTCTCAAAACAGACGGAAAAATAGAAATGAAAAGAATCCACCAATCACCACCTAAAAGAGATCCCAAAATTGCAACTCAGGAATATTATACCTAAATTCCAGAGCTCCCATGTCAAAGAGAAGAATACCTCAAGCAGAAAGAAAAGAAACCATTCAAATACTTTGGAGAGGTGATCAGGATCACGCAAGATTTAGCAGCTTCCATTTTAAAGGAATGGAGGAATTAGATTATTATATTCTAGATGAAAAAAGAAATGGTATTACAAACATGAGTAACCTACGCAGCTAAAATGAATATAATCATTGCCTAGAAAAATGGAAATTTAATGAAAGAGTACATTCAAGCATTCTTGATTAAAAGACCAGAGCTGAATAGAGAGTTTGACTTTCAAATACAAGACTCAAGAGAAGTATAAAAAGGCAAATATTAAGGAAATATAAGGCACTCAAAAAGTTAAACTGTTTTACCTTTCTATGTGGGAAGATGATACATATATCTAATAAGAACTTTATCCTTATTAGGACACTTAGAAGGATTTTACACAGAAAGTGTTTGCAGGAATGATCTGATTATGTTGTGATGTTTAAAACAATGGCTATGTGAGAAAAAGGGATACCTTCAGAGATGGGGGAAGGGAGAGGAAGAATAGGAAAAATTATCTCATAAAATTGGTGGATGAGGAAGAACTTTTACAGTGGAGAGGAAAATGGAGTATGGGGTGGGAAACACTTGAACCTTATTCATCTAAATTAGTTTCAAGAGGGAAAATGTGTGTGTGTGTGTGTGTGTGTGTGTGTGTGTGTACACATATATACAGAGAAAGAGAGAGATCAATGGGGTATAGAACATGATTTTACCCTAAAAGTGAATGAAGGGTGGGGAGGGGTAGAGATGATAAAAGAGGGGGGAAATAATAGAAGGCAGTGGTCTTAAGCAAAACATTTTAAAGGAGGGACAGAATAAAGAAGAGAGGATGGGGGGGAGGATAGAGTGAAATGCAGTTAGTAATCATAATTAAATATGAATGGGATGAACTCACTCATAAAATGGAAGCAGATAGAATAAATTAGAAACCAGATTCTAGCAACATGTTGCTTATAAGAAACACATTTGAAACAGAGACACAGAGAGTTAAAATTAGGGAGTTGGAGCAGAATCTATTATGCTTCAACAGAAGTAAAAAGGAAGGTGTAGCGATCAAGATCTTAGAAAATAGCAGAAACAGTAAAATAAAATAAAATTTCAAAGGTTTTGTAGAAACAAAATAATGTAGCCAGAATTAGAAGGAAAACAAGAAACTGGTGGGGGGTGGGGATTAGCAACAACTTTCTCTGATAAAAATAAAAGCCACTTCTCAATTGATAAATGGTGAGAAGATATGACTGGCAGTTTTCAGAAAAAGTCAGAGCTGTCATTAATCACATAAAAAATGCCCTCAATCATTACAGATTAGAGAAATGCAGATTAAAACAGCTTTGAGATACAACCTCATACCTATCAGATTGACTAACTGTAATGTAATGCCAAGCAAAGACAACTTCCCAAGGTTCAAAATACCATCATAGGTACTCTCCATTTTTTTCAGTGACAAATTAAGAACAGATAGAATCAAAATTTAACATCATTCAAAATACAGCATTTACTAAGTGTGATTCAATAATCTATAATAATATTTACTAAGTGTGATTCAATAATCTATGATAATAATAAGTGCTACCTGATTTAATCAAGTACTACCCCACCCCAGGACATTACATTCATTTAATCAATTACAAAGTCCCTCTTCTAAATACTACTCCACCCCTAGGCTGTACATTCATTTAGTCCATCACAAAGCCCCTCTTCTCAAATGGATATTAGTTTCCAATCATAAGTAAAGTACATTCATTTGTTTAATCAAAAGGTCAAAAGTTCCACAACCTTGGATCAAAATTGAATCTACCCCAGAGTTACAACAAGCTTAACCACAGTATTTAATACCCAAATGGAGGTCTTTTCTTCATCTTGAGTGAGGCAAGTTCTCAACAGTCTTTGTTCCTGTTGTCTCCCCAGTGACCTTAGGCAAGTCACTTAACCCCAATTGCCCTACCTTCCCCCCTCCCAAAAAAAGAAAAAAAATGTTTTTTTTACATGCAACTGGAAAATAAGATATACAGGTATTGGGATATACAAATCTATCTTGCCCTACCAGAAAGTTTGGGGGAGATGGGGGATAATATAAGAGAGAACAGATTAGGGGAAGAGGTGTTGGGAAGAAAGGTGGGAAGAAGATGGGAAGAAAAATTTATAACTCAAAATCTTGTGAAAATGAATGTCGAAAACTAAAAATAAATAAATTGGGAAAAAATAAAGTAGCACTCATCAAAAACATCTGGCATTGGTTAAAAAATAAAAAAATAAACATTCAAAAAAATGAAAATGACAGATATTGAAGGGAATGTGGAAAAATTGGGACACTAAGGCACTGCTGATTGACTTGTAAACTGGAGAAAAATTTGGAAGTATGCCCAAAGTGCTATAAAATTGGGCATACCCTTTCACCAGCAATGGTAATAGTAGGTCTGTTTCCCAAAGAGATCAAAGAAAAGGAAGAAGGATGTATTTGTACAAAAATATTTATAGCAGCTCTTTTTGTGGTGGTAAAGAATTGGAAATTCAGGGGATACCCATCAATTGTGTAAAGGCTGAGCAAGTAGTGGCATATCGTTGTGATGGAATATCATTGTACTAGAGAAATGATGGCCAGGATGGTTGCAGAAAAACCTGGGAAGACTTGTATAAACTGATATTGAATGAAGTGAGCAAAAACAAGACAACATTGTACACAATAACAATGATATCATAAGGATGATCAGCTGTGAAAAACGTAGCTACTCTGATCAACACAACAAAGATAATTACAGAGGACCCATGATGAAAGATGCTCTCCCCCTCCAAAGAGACAACTGATGAACTGTGAATGCAGCATGAAGAATACTTTTTTTCACTTTCATTATTTTATTTTGTTTGTGTTTTCTTTTGCAGTTTGACTGATTGCAAAACATGCTTTACATTGAGTTCATATACATAATTTATAGTAAATTGTTTACCTTCTCAAAGAAGGGGTTATTGTGGTAAAGAGGGAGAGAAATTGGAACTTAAATATTTTTAAATGAGTTTTAAAATGTTTTTACATGTAATTGGGAAATATTTAGTGAAATAAATGAAACTTTTTTCTTTTTAAAGAAAATCTAGGACATAAAAAATTGAAATTTTTTTGATATACTGAGGTTACCACTATCCTTCCCTGTCACCTAGATTCCCCGCCTTAGTGTAATCTTCAAGTGTTAATTTTTTATCTCCTCTGCATATTTAATAAGTTGCCAAGTCTTGTCAATTCTTTCTGCTACATTTTGACTTCCTTTGAGACCTATCTCATGAGCTCCTCCTATGTATTGCCTTTCCTGTACTATCACCTCCAACTGTTAGTGTGATTTCCCTTCTCAAATAATCTTTCACATACTCATCTATGTAAATGTTGTACCTCTCCATTAGAGTGTAAACTCCTTTTGGGCAGACTTTTCCATTTGATATATATTTGATATTTATATTTATTAAATTTGATATTTGATATTATTTATTTTCCATTTGATATTTGATTCCTACCTTGGTGCCTTGAGCATGGTTCAACATAATAAATATTTAATGAATGAATGAAGACTTAGGCTTACATTTTAAAAAAATGATGTATAGGATTAATTTATAGCCTTTATGCATGAGATAAAGAGTGGTTTTCATTTTGCTTTTGCAGTATGTATCATTGTTTAGAATTGTGCATTCTGTTTGTACCATTTTCCCATCCTTATTATTTTCATCTACCACTCTCTACATCTTTCCTAAATTTTTTCAATTATTTTTAATATTTGTCTTTCCAGCTTTCCCGACAGGCCTTGCATATAGTTAATGCTTATTAAATGCTTCTGAATGACATGCATTGCCACCATCATTAGGGACTTAATTAGTATCTTTGAACAATCCTTATAACAATCTAACCTCTTATCACAAAGTAAAAGATATACAATCTTCCTACTTTTCTCCTTGAACCCTATTCATTCCAGCATCCTCTACAATCTTGCTTCAGCTTTTTTCTTTGACCCCACGACCATATATTTATAATTTATTCCTCAGTAGCTGATCTTGCTTATCTGCCTCAAACCATGTTTAGGATTCCCCAGTCTTTTTAAAGAAAAAAAAAAGATCTTACCCTTATCCTCCCTGCTGCCCCATCACTTTGTTCTCTTTCATTGTTATATTTCTTGAAAAAGTTTTCCTTTTGGGACCCACGTATACAAAAATATTTATAGCAACTCTTTTTTTTGATGGCAAAGAATTGGAAATTGAGGGGATGCCTATCAATTGAGGGGGATGGCTGAGCATGTTGTATTTTATGAATGTAATGGAATATTTATTGTAGCATAAGAAATAATGAGCAGATGGATTTCAGAAAAACACGAAAAGACATGAACTGATGCCGAGTGAAGTGGGCAGAATGAGAACATTGTACACAGTACCAGCAACATTGTGCTATGACCAACTTTGATAGACTTAGCAATACAATGGTCTAAGACAATTCCAAGAGACTCATGACAGAAAATGCTATCAATATCCAGAGAAAGAATTATGGAGTTTGAATGCAGATCAAAGCACACTGTTTTCTCTCTTTTTTCTTTCTCATCATTTTTCCCTTTTGTTCTGATTCTTTCTTCATAGCATGACTAATGCTGAAATATGTTTAATATAATGGCACATGTATAACCTGTATCAGATTGCTTGCAATCTAGGGGAGGGGAGGAAGGGATGGAGAAAAAAAAAATTGGAACTCAGAATCTTATAAAAGTGAATATTGAAAACTATCTTTACATGTAATTGCAAAAACAAACTACTATGAAGTGGGAAATTTTTTTTAAGTTGTCCTTTCAGGAATACTCCTTTGGAGTATTGTTGGAGAGACTGTGAAAATGTTCACAAAATGATACCTTGTTGGAGGGATGAATTGATCCCACCATTCTAGAAAATAATTTGGAATTTTTCAGGAAATGTTATTATATTATTAATAAGCTTTGATCAACTATTAGGAATAAACTACCAAAAATTGAAAAGCAAAAATTAAAAGTCTCATATATATTAAAATATTCTTATCAGTATGATTTATTCCATTTCAGTTTAATAAATACTTATTAATCCCCTCCTATGTTTCAGGCACTGTGCTAATAAGCACTGGGGATACAAATAAGAAAAATATTTTTCCTGTCCTCAAGGAGCTTACAATTTAATGAGGGATGACTGCACACGAATGGAAACTTGGAAAGCTGGAGTGGGTGTGGGCATCCTGTTTCTTGGAGTTCAAGCAGAGCTGGAGATTAAAAATGGAGAACTAGAATTTATGGTAGTGAAAACCTGGAAACAAAGTCTTATTAACTGGAGAATTGAACAATTTGTAGTTATATCAATTTAATATACCATAAAAATGTTAGGGAAGGGGAAAAATCCCATGTGTAAGATTTACATGTCCAGATGAGACTTATTAAAGTATAATCTCTAATGCTTTTAGGAATCCTCACTATGGGTTGCACAAATCTCTCTCTACATCCTTATTAAGGTGCCAGTGGTAGCAGCTCCCTCAATTGGGGGTAATGTGAAAACTCCAAAGGAAAGTCTCATTTCTAAGATGTTGTAGAGATGTTCCCTCTCTTGCAAGATGGGGAGGGATTTCTGTGATGGCAGTTGTTGGGGAAACCAGCTATTATGTTACCTCACTTCCACACCTACTTTTGGGATCTTTGAGCGTTATAATTGGTTGAAGGAACAAAAGAGAAAAGGAAAAGTTTAGTCTGATTCATCCTATGACTATCAAAGGACCTCTTCTTGTAGTGGAGCCTTTTTTTCATGGTGTTTACTACACTTTGAGAAACTCTCTTCTGAATAGGTGATCATGAGTTCCTTCATGGAATTCAAGGTGCAAAAGTTTATTCATGTTCGTTTAAATTCTTAGCTCTCCTACTAACTAGTCTCAAAATGACCAGATTAACCTTTACCCTGGCCCTCTTGTATAGTATTTCATACAATAAACTATCTAATAACTAACTAATAGACCAGAAGGTAACTGTCCTAGGCTGTACTTGTCACTAATTCAGCAACTCATCTTTAACTTAATATCTAACTTAACAATTAAAGAATTGTCTGGGGCCATTGGAGGTTGCACACAGCTTACCTAAAGGCACATAGCTAGTGTCAGAAATAGGATTTGAAACTAGGGCCTCTTGATTGCAATATAAACCCCCTATGCCATGGTTCCTTTTATTCAGAATATTCATTAATATTCATTAACTTTACTACATCTCTCAGTGTTATAGCACATCTAGTCTCTAAAAAAGTGTAGGAGTTGATGAGTAAAGCCAGTAATCAAAAGCTTCAGGGTCAGTTCAAGAGGTGAGCCATTCTAGATCCATCCATATGTCTGCCACCTCTCCTTCTGGAGAGGAAACAAGGAAGGATCTTTCTCTTCAGATCCAGGGACTAAATCCATTCTGGTACAATCAGGAAGAATGAAAAGGTGATGCCTACAAATGAAGTTTCTATTTACAATTAAAATTATGGGTTGGTGGAAAGTATAAAATTATTAAGCAGACCTCTGCAACAAATATACATGAAAATTCTTTGAATTTCAACTGCTGTTTCCAAAACCTATTTCTTGTCATGATTGTCTTATTATACTTAGACTTATTCTTACTGCTATTCATCAGATTGATCTATATGTTGCTACTCACTACCAGTCCTTAATTCTACTGTGCTATTTAAAAATTGTTCTTGACCTCCCTATTTATAGCATTCTTACTTCAGTTTGCCATGTAAAGGCCAGGTAAGCTATCTGCTATCATCTATTCTCCTCACATGTGAAATTGATTGGCACCAGTTTTCTGATTGTTCAGAATTATAACTTTTTTTTTATCACATTTATATTTAAAGATATTTTATTCTGCTTTCCTCCTACTTAATCCTTTTTTCAGAAGGTAAAGAATATGATGAGAAAAATTGTTATTGCTTATGTAATTCTGTTTTAAAAAGAAAGTAGAAATGTTAAGAATCAGAGGAGACAATGTCCTCATCTTAAAGTAACAGTCAAAAAAGGGATTTTAGGAAAGCATTATTCAAGAAATTTAGAGAATAAATAAGTTATACTGTTAAGGCTAACAGTTCTAAAAGACAAGATGATTCCAGAAAAATGAGATATTATTAAAAATTGCACTGTTGGAGATTATCCCAGTCAGAAATAACAAAATAAAACATCAAAAGAGAGTGGTATGACTTCACAACAACATAATCTTCAGTGGTTTCAGACTAATAAAGGACATTAAAAAAAAGATAAAATCAGAAGTACATAACAAGGGAATAATATAAAACATTTAACTGGTAAGAATAATATGCATCCAAGACTAAGTGCTCAAAGGAAAGCTGCTAAAAACAATATAAAAGGGATTGGGTATTTTTGTTTGTTTATTCCCTATACCAGAAAAACCTAGAATTGGGAAAGCAAATACTTGATGGAGAAAGTGGAAATACTCGAGCTATTTTACTTCTTTGTTTCTGCCCAAGGAAAATGATCTTTAGAGTAAAATAAATAAATATGGGTAAAGTGTTGCTTAAGGAAAAAACCATTATTTACAAATTAGAATACAAGTCAATAAAAGGCTTTACTTTGTACAAACCAAGTTAGGGACAAGCATTAGTTTGAACATTCAAAAAAAGGTCTCTTTTTTGGGCAAGTTTGAGATCTGAATGCAAAACATTTCTCAGAGGTTCTTATTGTATACATATAGTCATGCTGGTTTTACATCAGATCAGTCACTGACCTTGGAAGCATTTTGTTGTGATTCAGAGAAGGGAGACTCTCTTATCTGCTAGTCTGTCATTGGCCTTACGGGGTTCAAGACTGGGCACTGTTTGTTTTATATTTTTTCTTAGACAAAAACTGGGATAGAAGAAGACAAAACAGGATTTATATCTTTCTGCCCATTTAATAATGGAGTTGAGGTTTATAGTGTCCTTTTTTTCTCTGCTACCACAAGCAGGTATTAGATTTCTGCACAAGATGATTGAGCATTATTATTAAAGACAGGAAGCCATCTCCTATTTAGACATCTTCACCAGTCATAAAAGTCCTCTTAAGCCCTTCACTGTCCCACCAAGAATTATCAGAGAAGAAGCAAAAATGAGAACACAATGTAAATTCTAGAGAACTACCTGGAAACAGTGACAATGAAAGTAAGGCTACTGTCTTAGGAGTCAGACTGACAGGTAAATAGGTAGCCTCAGAGTGGTTGCTGACCTAGAACTGGTATATTATATCTCTTACTTCCAACTACTACTTTCTATCTCCCTGTTAGATTGGGTTGTTGGGCAGGGGGGCAGAGAAAGGGAATTGAGAACTTTCCTTCTGTGCAATAGCTTTAGCTTCTCCAGTGTGGAAGCACAGTATGTCCATAGACAGGCCCAAGCAAAGGAGCCCCAGGATCTTAGCTTGCTGAATCAAGCCCCTAGCACTCTTATTACTTCTCCCTGCTACTGATAAGGGTACCCCATTAAGGTCCCAAGAACTACTAGCTACCTGTCTATAGCAAGTAGGCCTTGGTGAAGGAAGGGGAAAAACCTTCCCTTTATCTCTCCAGTGTGTGGTACTGACCAAATCAAGTGAAAACTAGCTTGCCCTATCTTAATCAAGAATAGAAGATGTCCTCAAGTCCACACCCCAAAAGCCCGTGGAACTAAAAACTACTAATATTAATTCCTATGCTCCTGACCATGCCTACCAACTATCTTTACTTAGCCCAAGACAGAAGATAGAACGTCCTTGTAGTCCAGCCCTCTAACCTAAAGGCCAGTCTTCGTATGTAGATAGTGAGATCAGTCTTTTGAGTAGTTATTTATATCTTCCAGTGAACAGCTAGGTGGCATGGTGGAGTCAGGAGAATCTGAGTTGAAATCTGGCCTCAGACACTTAGTAGCTTTGTAACCCTGGAAGTCACTTAACCCTGTTTGCCTCAGTTTCCTCATCTGTAAAATGAACTGGGGAAGAAAATGGCAAGCCACTCCTGTACCTTTGCTAAGAAAACCCCAAATGGGGTCACAGAGTCAGATACTACTGAAATGACTGAACAGCATGTTGGAATAGGGACTGGGCCTATGATTTTATTGGTAGTAAAATCACTGGTCTCTACCTTCTTCTTTAGCTTATAATGTTAAAGAATTTCCTAGATCAATGAGAGCTTAACTATTTGCCTAGAGTCATACAGTCAGTAAGTGTCGTGGTGGAAATTAACACACAGGTCTCTCTTAGCTCTCTATCCATTATTCAAGACATAAAGTACATACAAGGTAATTTTAGTGGAGAAGCCACTAGGAGGGTAGTTAAAATCAGTATAAAGGTCTCCAGCAGAAGGTGGTGCTTGAGTTGAGTCGTAAAGAAATCTAAGGATTTAAAGAGATGGAAACGAAGAGGCCATTCTGGCATAGGGTTAGCCATTGCAAAGACATCAAGATGAAATAAAGAATAGCTATGTGAGAAATAGGAATTAGGTCAGTTTTGTAGAGTGCATGGAAGAGAATAATGCATAAGACTGCAAAGATAGAAAGGGGCTAGGTTGGTTGTGAAGAATTTTAAGTACCAAATTGAGAAGTTAAACTATATCAAAATAGATCCTAAAGGTAACTGACTTCACCACTAATAAGCACATCATTTGCAGTGTTCTCCACGCAGGTCTTTAAGCCCAGGTGAAACTTTAATCAAATATCTACCCACTCTTATTTCTTTTGTAATTCCCTTCCCTCCTGGTCTAGCACTTCAATTTCCAAAGTAGTCCAGAAAGTGAGTCATGTGACCCAATTTCCCACTGAAAGAAAAGGCAGGGACAGTTGGCTAGAATTGACCCTGGCTGATTGCCTTAAGAGGACACAGCAATCAAAACCATGTTTGTAACTAAAGTGTAATATAGACAGTTTGCACAAAAGAAATTACAGGTTAATGAGGATTTAGACCTAGAATAGAATCTGAGAGATTATCTAGTCCAAATTCCTCATTTTTCAGATGAGGGAACTGAGATACCACTTCTTCAAGATTAAAAGATATGAACCCAAATCTTCCTTACTCCACATCCAGCATTCCACCCATGCTGAAAAATTGCTTCCAAGTAACTTAGATCATTTCTAGTTTATTTCTTAATTGTAGGTTTAGTCCAAAGCAGAAGCAGAAATAAGCAACCACACTTATGATGAGTTAATTGGTACAAACCTAACAGGTATCCTCCAGTTCTTTCTGGTTCTTCATTATATTTTATCTGTTTCAGAGATAAGAATACACATCTTATTTAGCACACCATGCACCTGAGCTAGGCTCTTTTCATACTATCCCCATTACCGTAGACAAACCTGTTTTCCAAATAACTAATTCTTGACAAAAATTCTCCAAATACAAAAGAAAATCTCACTCTCAGGTTAAACCTCCTATGGTAAGAAATTGATCTAACCCATTCTCAAGGTTTCATAAGCCTCACTCCCCTTATCATCATTGAGGCAAGGTTTAAGTTACAGCTAAAATAGTATTTTTTATTTTTGTAGAGTCATTTTCATATTAAGTAAAGTCAGGCTAGTCATTTTCAGCAGTTATCAAAGACACTGAGAGCCTTAAATGGGTCTCTTTAATCTGGAAAAGGAGCGACTTGATTCCCTCAAAGTCTTATGATGACAATGGCAAAGAATGCCAATTTATAATGGAATTTATAATGGGGTTCACTTCATTTGTTTGTCTATTTAACAAACATTTATTACAAGCCTACTGTGTGCAAAGTATTATGCTAGGTGTCAGGAATACAAAGATTACAAAATAGCCATTCAGATACAGAAATCATCCAGAGTATTACTTGGAAGAGACCCCAAAGGCCATTCAGTCTAAACCTTATGTAAAAAAAAAAAATCTCCACAACTTAGCTGTCTAATGATCCCTTAGCCTTTACCTAAAGACTGGTGGGGAGTCAGTTCATTAATATTGAGTCTTTTCCTTTTATGTTAAAAATATAAAGTTAATTTCGGGTGTATGTGTATGATGTCACATATTACCCACCTTGTCTAGTGTCTTCCAATTAAGAACCCATGAATTAAAAGCATAAGTCTGGGTTTTCTATAACTTTTTGGCATTTCTTATTGTTTCTTCCCAAACCGTACTTGCTGATGTATTTCTCACCTTTTTCACCTTTGTATTGAAGTCATCTTTTATCAGAGATATAATTTGAAGAGTCCTATTTTAGTTCTTCATGGAATTTCTCTACTTTTTTCTCTGCAAAAAGATTGGTGCATAAAGTTCAGTCATTTTCATTATGGCCTTTTGGCAAAGACTTGGGATGATTGTTATAACAGGAGGTGATCAAATATGCTTTGGAATAATGTCTCATTTTCTTTGGGTATATAGTAAAACTAATTCTGCTCCCTTCTCTCTCATCCAAAGAATACCTAATAGCTACTCTTCTATTTAGCTGTTACAGTTTCTTCTAATTTTATCTACATGAAGAATATGAGTTTAGATATGATCTAGCTTCTCCAGCAGTATATCATCTCATTGATCAGTGAACATATATGTCACATTTAGATTGCCAACCTTCAATTTTAAGTCTATTTATGCTGAACTTCTTTGTATTTCCCTAGGTTATATCTCACTGTAGAATTTCAAAAACAAAGGAAAAAAATTCTCTTAGCGTTAAAAATGAAAAAATAACTTGTATTTAAGGACATGCCAGGTAAAATAATGTCAGACTTTTCATAAACAACAAAGGAAATATGTCAAATATAAAAATAAGTGTTAAAAAAATGTTAGACCTTCAAATCAAGTATTTGCCCCAAGGGTAGATATAAAATACAATGAATCATACAGATTAAATCCCATAATAAAAAATTAGACTGTCTCGGTTACTTTTCCCAGAATTTTGCCATCACATGTTGGTAAACAGGACCATCAGAAGAAACATTAAAATGTTTTTCTCTGCTCATGTGGAAATTTCTGTCTCATCTCTCTCATCTCTATATAAACATGTTAATACTGTATTTGTAAAATATATAACGTCATCTAGGCCAGGTGACTTCAGTTCACTCAGAACTCTAGAAGACTACGTTTTAAAAGGGGAAGAGAATATAATGAATTGTGCAGTGGATAGCGTGTCTGGCCTTGTGTCAGGAACACTCATCTTCCTGAGTTCCAGTCTAACTGCAGACACTTACTAGCTACCTGACCCTGGACAAGTCACTTAACCCTGTTTGCCTCAGTTTCCTCATCTATAAAATGAGCTAGTAAAGGAAATGGTAAACCACTCCAGTTTCTTTGCCAAGAAAAACTCATTTGCGGAAAGCGTTGAACACAACTGAAAAGCGACTGAATACATTTACACAGCCAGAACAAGGCCAAGCAACAGACATTTATTAATTGCTTACATTATGTCCAGCACTGAGTTCAATTCTGGGCATATAAATAGAAGCTAAAAAAAGTCTCAACCCTCAAGGAACCTATATTCTAGTGGGGAAAGCAAATAAATAGAAGGTAGCCGAGGAGCTGGGGAATTGGAGGAGAAGCTACAAAATTAAAAGGTGAGGCAGGAGAAAAATTATTTTCCAACCTGTGTCCTTCAGCAGAATGGTGGCTCCTGGAGGAACTCATCAATGTGAAAAATGACCTGTATTGCAAGTGGATGTTTCAAAGTATGGAGACCCCAGAAGCTAAGGGAAGTTCTAGGATAAGACTGCAACTGAGGCATGGTGTTAAAATCCAAAGAGTCACCAGCAGACCCAGGAGGGGTCAAGGAGCAGTGTCTTGTTCTGAGAAGTCGAGTCATAGGACAAGCAATTGACTTGTCTTTTCCAGGAATGGCAGTGCTTATTTGACTCCTATTCCCAGAACAAGAAGTGGGGGAAGGGAGAGGAAATAATGGTAAATTGGCTGAACTAAATCACAGGTGTGCTAGAGGCAAAGAAGGAAGACAGCCAGAGAAGATAATGTATGTCACTCCTTTTTTCAGAATGCATCCTGTTGCTTTCTAATTCAACCAAAAAAAAAAAAAGTGTATCAGCAATATTTTATCTCCAGGTTCTACTGATAGTAGTGTGGACATGTATTAGAATTTTTTTTTGTAGGATTTTGAACTATATAATTAGAACTAGCTCTTTTTTTTTTTTTTTTTTTTGGCCTTTTAGAGGGCAATTGGGATTAAGTAACTTGCCCAAGGTTACATGGGTAGGTTTTTTTTGTGTGGGTGTTAAGTGTCCGAGGCTGGAACTGAACTCAGGTCCTCCTGACTCCAGGGCCGGTGCTTTTACTCACTGCGCCACCTAGCAGCCCCTAGAACTAGCATTTTAGCTTCATTGAATGGAATTGAATTTTATATCATTAATTTACTTTTATATAGTGTTTTCCTGGAAGGTGTTCCAGATGCTATACAATATTTATTGACTAATAACATCTAGTTTAAAAGGGGGAAAATGTGCTACAGTTCTTTGTTTTCTTGTCTTCCTGACTTTCCAAAGAAGTATATGTAAGAACTAATTTTCCAAAATAAGAATTTCTTCAAACATGGTTATTGTTTAAACTTTCTTTTTAGAATTAACTTTGCTCATTTCCATTCAGACAATACTTCTAACCCTGATCTGACATTTTGCAAATTGAGAGCATTAGTCATAAATAAAAGATTTAAGAGTATGTGGTTTGTAGATTTTGCTGACCAGAACTCATACTGGTGGTTCTCTACATCAGAGGTGTCAAACATTTAGTCAATTGGCCTGTATTGCTGCCAGGGAACTGTAATTGGAAAATAGTTAATACAATAAATAAAAATTTAAAAAATCTTTTAAAAGGGTATTTGGTTGGGTTGGGTCAGCTCAAATTCATATCATCAATGGGGGAAAAAGAAAACATTTGTTCATCTTTTAAAAACATTTCTTCTTAATATTTCCATTATTTAATTACCACTACTGTACATTAAAATTGAAATAATTGTTAGAAAATAAACAATAGAGCAAACCCAAGATCATTATGTCAGGAATTCGCATTTTATGCTAATGAGATTTGTGAGGATGTTCAGGGACACACATATACAGAGATCTGATTATTCTTATAAAAGTAACCTAAAGAATCAATAAAAAGTGAGTTTACAAGAGTAATAGAAGTACTTAGCTTCCTTGAAGGCTATTGTAATAGTGACAGGAAGATGAAGATGATATGTGTTTCAGTGTATTATAGGTACTTAAAATAGTCTTTTTAGATTTAGTTCATTTAAATTCTAGTCATTATAGTGCCATTTTCCTACCATTATGTCATACTTATTTTGAAAGGAAATAGAAGAAAAATTAGCTTACCCATAGTGTATATTGTTTGAGAGAAATTTGATGACCCCAAGTCTATTTCATATATTTCCTTCTCTTTCTATTGTCATTTAAAATTTTTACAAGATATAATAATAAAATCATTCTTTAGCATTAATTATGTATATTAATAAATGGTTTTGGGTGAGCATTTTTGTGAGAACTTTGCTTTTTAGAACTGGGAATCCTAAATTAAACATTTGCCTGATTTTTAGCTATCCAGCTGCTGAAGCAATGTATAGTACTGAATAAGGAGCTGACCTTGAAACCAAGAAGAACTGGGTTCAAGTTCTACCTCTGACTTACTGTAGGACCCTGGGCAAGTCATTTGACCTCCCAAAGGTCTTGGTAGTTCTCTAAGTCAGGAGTTCATAACTAAAGTTTGTGAACATGTTTATTTTTTTAATGTTTTGATAACATTTTTTGTGATTATGTAACTATACACACATGTTGATAATTGTAATGATTTCCTTTGGTATTTTATACATTTTAATTTATGCGTTTAAAATGATTATTCTGAGAATGGGTCCATAGGCTTCACTAACTTTCCAGAGGGATCCATGATATGAAAAAGTTTAAGAACCACTGCTCTAAGGTACCAGCCTTCATTGTTTAAAAGAATTTCTGTATTTAGGAGTACCATATAGCAATTAAATCACTGATCCACTCCTTAGTTATTCCAGCTCTAGAAAAACATACAACCTATTTATTCAGTGGGTGTGTATAAGTGTCTTTCAGAAAATTTGTACATATTGTTTGACTCCAGAAATATATGACATAGGTCTGATTTCCATGATCCCAGATTTAAAAGAAAACAAAAGATCTATATGACCAAACAAGAGTTCATCCTGCCAAGTTAACTCATTTTTCTTTTCATCTATTTTCAATATAACAAAACAATAAAAAGTATAAATTAAAATATCTCTTCCATTTCCAAATTTAATCACGCAAAGTAACGCTAAAATAACAACAGATATTTACTGTAAATTATCAAGAACATTCCTGTTGTCTAAGAGTTCATCCTACTAAGAGCTCATCACAATTATGTTAGGCAGCAGGCATTTATTAAGCACCTACTGTGGGCCAGCCATGCTACTAAGTACTGGTGACACAAAAAAGGCAAGAAACCCCTACTCTCAAGGTGGGGACAGAATATAAACGGCTATGAACAAGCAAGATTTGTATGGGTTAAAATGAATATAATTAGTAGAGGTAAGGCACTGGCATTAAGGGGACTGGGAAAGGCTTCTTGCCAGAAGTGAAACTTGAGCTGAGACTTGAAGAAAACTAGGCTAGCTAGAATGCATAGATATGGAAGAAAGACAGTTTCAGGCATGCAGGAGGACTGCCACTGAAAATGCCTGGAGTTGAGAGATGGAGAAATTTAATTGGAGAAACAACACATAAGTCAGTGTCTATTGATACTGGATACTATGCAGGTATTCTGACATCAAGAGCTGGGCATAGGGGAGTTGTGAAAAGGCTGGAAAGATGGGAGGGGGCCAGGTTTGGGGAAATTATATTTGATCATGCATACAATAGGGAGCCATACTCTCTCTATACATAGGATTGGACAAATCTGTCAGGAAAGCTGCTGGTCCTTTTTTCTTCCACATGATTGTGACTGTGATCCCTTGTTATAGTTACCTCAAAACTCCTTTGTGTATTGTAGGTTTTTCCTGTTAACTATCTGTTGTAAAGTC
>NW_027185887.1:7529641-7640519 GCF_028583685.1 Petaurus breviceps papuanus
TTGTATGAATGATGTTAAATGTTGAAGCTTCAGATGTCAGTAGTAGCATAGGTTATTGAAGTAATTATTCTAAATTGGTGGGTGGTCTTGGGAAACCCATTTAGAATTGATAGCTTCCTATGTTGTTAGGAAAGCAACAAGGATCATGAAGCCATTAGCTTAGTCTATCAGTACACTTTTATTGACTTAGTTTTGGGATTAATCTTACACTGTAGCCTAATTACCTACTTGGGTACTGGATGTAGTGTAGTTTCTGATTTTTTTTTTCCTATGTAGAGCCACTTCCTAAAAGCATTTTCCTTTCTGAAATATTTTCTCAAATGTTAACTATCAGCATATGGAATTCCATATGCCAAAATGTGTGTATGTGTATTTAAGTAGTTTTTCTTAAAAAAAAAATCTTGCAGTAGTTTTACCTTGGGCTGCCTTATCAGTGATTTAGGTTTACAATTGTTAACTTGAATAGCCAATGTAGGCTTAAACAAGAACTGATAAAGCGCAATCTTGAGCTCCCTCTTCTGGTCAAATCATAACATTGCTTTTTCAGCTTTTGCATTTTTTTCCCCCAAATATACTATAAACAGCCTAAAATGTTAAGATGAATTAAGAATGAAAACGATTCCCTCACATGAGACAGAATCATATTATACAAGAGCAGACACTAAATGACCTAGTTGCTAAGATCATTTTCAAAGAATGACACAATTACCAGTGTTATTCACGGAATAAAATATTGTTTGAAAATTCTCCTTAAATATCTAATTTTAAAATTATCTACACATTTCTTCTAAGAACAGAATTTGTGTGTTCCAAATCATTACCTACCCTTGATGTTTAGTGGTATATTTTATGTCTTTGTCCAGTTAAAATTATCCACATAACTATAAATACACTTTTTTCATTTTAAATATTATTATTATACTTATTAACACTGATTAAAAACATACACATAAGTTCTCTAAGAAAAAATAAAGTTCAAAATAAGAAATGTTTTTATGGTCAAAGGATATGAAAGAGTAGTTCTCAAGAAAAAGAATGCTAAACCCTCAATAACCATATTTCAGAATGCCCCAAATCACTAATAATAAGAGAAATACACATTAAAAAAAAAAAAAAACCTCTGAGGTCTTCCTTGCAATCAACAAATTGGCAAAGTTATGACATATAAGGAAAATGACATGTTGGAGAACTGTGGGAAAACTGACATCTAATGCAATGTCGATGAACCTGCAAACTGATTCAATCATTCTTGAAAACAATTTGGCACCACCAAAAAAATCACTGACCTTTTAATCCAACAATCCTGCTACTAGTCCCAGATCTTAAATAGGTCAAAGACAGTGGGAGAGGACCACTTATATACAAAAAATATTTATGGCTGCGCATTTTATTATAGCAAAGAGCTGGAAACAAAAGGGATATGCATTTGGGAAATGACTGAATAAATAATCATATGTTAATATGATCTAGGTTTTTTTTAATATTGTATAATAAAAAATCATAAAAGGAGTAGAAGCAGAGAAAACCTAGAAAGACTTGTGTGAACTGAAAAATGAGTTCAAAGTGAGCAGAACCAGGGAATAATTTATACAGTCACTGCAACATTGTAAAGAGAAACAAACTGGAAAGATTTAAGAACTTTGATCAATACAAATGACCAACTACAGAGACTGAAAAATGAATTATGCTACCCATCTCTTGAGAAGAAAGGCAATGGGGACTATTGGTGTAGAATGAAGGATATAAGTTGCAGTGGTGCTTTAAAAACAAAAAAAAAATATTAGTCATTGAGCCATTTAAAGAATATACACACACAAGCAGGACAACTTTGAAACTAAGGTGTTGAATATATTTGATTTTATTTTTAATCTTTACATAATAGAGATTTTGTGTTTTTTGTATATGGAAATGTTTGGTTTTTGTCAATTTCAGAAATCTAATGTACTTATAGCATGAAGTAAATAATAAATGGTACTACAAAATTATATTGTGTAAAAGTATATTTTTTAAGAAAATTTACATGGAACACCTACGAATCTAACATGATAGTTTCAGCCAGGTTTAATTTGGGGAGAAAAATTAATATTCAAAGTAATAAGAAATATTCACAATAAGGATAGCCAGATAGTATTTGGGGGATGGGGAGAAGGCAGAACAGTTGGAATTAAGTGACTTGCCCAAGGTTACACAGCTAGTAAGTGTGTCAAATGTGTGAGGCCGGATTTGAACTCAGGTCCTCCTGACTCCAGGGCTGTGATCTATTCACTCCACCATCTAGCCGCCCCCAGATGGTATTTTTTAAAGGAAAATTCCTTGGGTGATCTTTAAGTAAGAGCACTTACAGGAGATAATTTGCATTATGTAATTATTACCATCACTTCAGATTTAACAAATAATTTGGGATGTGTTTTCAGATTTGGTAATAGTCCTCTTTTCTGTCACTGTGTTCTTTGTAGAATTGTCTCTCTCTGAATATTTGAGGGTATATGAGTAAGAAAAAACTGGTATATTATGCATTATTTTTAAAAATGTTGATGGGACAAAGCACAATATTTAAGTTTCAAGTTTGTGTTAGTATTTTGTGGCCTTCTTTTGGTTTGTTATTATGCTAAATTAGTTTCTATCCTTATATCCAAGATAGTTATATTTCTTCTAGCAGCAGTATTCAGAAATATGAATAAATCACATTTTTTATTTTGTTTATCTCTTGGAACAATTTTTATATGACCTTTTTAATGCACTTAACAAAATCTATCATGGAGAAGTATAGGTAAGGTCATAACCATTAGAGTTGATTCAGAAACACTTTGAACAACTGGACTTGAAAGTAGAACTGAAAGGTTCAACTTGAAAAGGGAAGTCCCTAGTTGAGCACCCCAGTGGTCCAGTATTGTTTTTCAGGTTTTTTTTTCAGCGATTTGATTAATGGCATAGATTTCATAATTAGCTGACTCGCAAATGATTCAAAACTAAGGGAAATTATAAACATTTGGATGACATGGTCAAGAATAATAAAGATCTTGACAGGCCAGAAGAGTGGACTAAGTTTAATAAGCTGAAATTTAGTAGGAGTAAATATAAAGTATATAATATACTAGGATCATAAATATAAATCTTAAAAAGAATCTTAGGTGTCATTATTATCTCCTAATTTTGCACATGAAAAAACTGAGACCCAGAGAAATTAAGTCAGTTTGCTAGTGTTTGAAGCAAAATCCAAGCCTAGGTTTGGCAAATCTTATGTTTGTGGCTTGGTTGTTTTTTTTTTTTTTTTAAATCAGCTTTATAAGAACAAAATGGGGCAGGCAAGAGTGTGTCTGAAAAAGATGTGTCAGTAGATTATTGTAAACTCAGTATAAGTTAAAAATGTAGTATGGCTCAAAAAAGTTATCAAAATTTCATGCTACATTAAAAGTTATAGTAGGAGGGGCGACCAGGTGGCTCAGCAAGTAAGATCACCGGCTCCAGTGTCGGGATGATATGGGGATCAAATCCGGGCTCAGGTACCTAGCACCACACCCCGAAATAACTGGCTGTGTAACCTTGAGCAAGTTACTTAACCCCGATTGCTTAAAATATATATATATATATAAAATTAAAAAAAAAAGTTATAGTAGGGGTGGCCAGGTAGCACAGCGAGTAAGAGCACCGGCCCCAGAGTCAGGATGACCTGGGATCGAATCCCGGGCTCAGACACTTAGTACCCACCCAGAAACACCTGGCCGTGTAACCTTGAGTAAGTTACTTAACCCCTGTTGCTTAGGGGCGGCCAGGTGGTACAGTGAGTAAGAGCACTGGCCCCAGAGTTGGGATGACCTGGTATCAAATCCGGGCTCTGATACTTAGCACCACACCCAGAAATAACTGGCCATGTAACCTTGAGCAAGTTACTTAACCCCAATTGCTTAAAAAAAAAGTTATAGTATACAAATCTAGCATACACTGTATTAACTTTTGGATACCACACTTTAGAAAGTAATCAGAACATTTACTACATACCTCCTAATGGACTAGGCACTTAACTAGATAGTAGGGTTATAAAAACTAAAATGGAACATATTCTATCAGACAGCATGTGCACATATTAGTACCGTGTTTCCCCAATAATAAGATCCATCCCAAAAATAAGCCCTCCCCTTACTGTGTAAGATTCCTCTAAAATAAGCCCTCCCCCGAAAATAAGCCCTATTGAGATTGCTACTGTAGTGAAGGTGATCCCCTGCGCTACATGCTACATTACAGTGCCCTCTGTATGCACCATCCCCCTCCCCCCCTGGGTGAAACGCATGCCGCGTTCCGAGCTGCATCCAATCAGAGCTGCAGCAGTGAGCGCGTCATCCTGTTCTTTATTGAATTCATTATTGAATAAAGGTACATTTTTTTGTTCTCATTTACATGTTTATTAAAATTGCTGTCAATGTTCATTAAAATAAGCCCTCCCCTGAAAATAAGCCCTCTGGTGTTTTTCTGTCCAAAAAAATTAATAAGACAGTGTCTTATTATCAGGGAAACATGGTATATATAAAGCAAATACATTGTAATGTAGGGGAACTAAAGGAGGAGGAGAGATCAGAAAAGACCTCAGGTGGCAAGTAGCATTTGAGTTTAGCTTTGAAGGTTTAAAGAAAAGTGGGAATAATAAGGGATGGAGATGAGGATAAAGTGCATTCTAGGTGAAAGGGACAGCCTTAAAAAGCCACAGAGATGACAGGTGGAATGCTGTTTGTGAAGAATAGCAAGTGGGCTGTTTTGGTCCACCATGGTAGGCTAAGTGGAATAAACTAGGAAGATTTGTAAAAGACTTTAAATGCCAAACATAGGAGTTTATATTTGATCTATAAATCATAGAGAGCTGGTGGTTTGATGAATTAAGGGAAGAAAGGACACTGAAGAACTGGAGCATATCCAAGACAGCAACCAGAGTGGTGATGGTCCTTGAGATCGTAACTTTGGTTAGTTGATACAAGTGAGATTACAAATAGACTTGGAGGGGAATGGGAATGAGTTATTCTGCTTTGTACTCCAGAACTAGGTCAATGAGTGTAAGATACAGAAAGACTGATTTAAGCTTGATATAAGGAAACATTTTTTTTAAAGAGCAGTTGGAGCTATCCAAAAGTGTAACCAGCTGCCTCAGATGATAATGGAGTTCCCCACCACTAGAGGTCTTCAAACTGAATGACTACTTTGTATAGGAGATTCTTGGTCAGATATAAGTAAGGTGGTCTCTTCTGTGAAATTTGCAAAATTTGTTTCTTTCAAATACACAGTAACTTACCGTCTTAGGTAACAAGATCTTGAAAAAAATCAAAACCTTTCAAATAATATGCAGGGCAGTAGTTGGTAGATTAAACTATATAATATATGTTACCTGATAAAATAATGGGCCATGAAAGTACATATTAATTGTCTTTTCAAACTTATGTTGTGTAAATATAGATTTAGGGATCTTAAAAAATGATTAAGGTGATAGATTGTAACATTAAGAATTGATGTTCTAATACCTATTTAGGGAGCTTTTAAAACACAGATTATTGAGCCAATAGGCTATAATGGCCAAAAGAAACCCTTCTTATTTCGCAGATCACTGATGCGATAAACAATAATGGCTTAGACATTTCTACAGTATGTGCCTGGCCTGAATGTACTGAGAAACACTTAAGACAGAGTAGTTAGTGTTACTTTTCCCACCCCTACACCCCAACTCAGCTCCCCCCAAAAACTTAGCTAATAGGAAAAAACAAACATGGAAGTTTGAATATATCTTATTTCTAGTTTTTACTTTTCTTTTAGGCTCTGTTACAAATTGAAAAAAAAATAAAGATATATTCTAAAGGCATACATTCTTAAAAAGAGAGGTGCTACTTCTAGGTTAATTGCAGTTCTTTCTATATTTTAGAAATTCCTGAAATTGAGAGGAAAATTAAACCGCAACAATACAACCTTGCTGCATTATATTTATTAGGCTTTTTTCTTTTAAAGGTATCTGCCAGTAAGTTCAATACATTAGTAATCCAATATGTGCAAACAACTTTGGACAAATGAAAAATATATTGCATCCTTCTATCTTTTTATATTGTGCTACAGTTACAGGGGAAATGAGGGAAACTAAATTGAAACAATGAGTTTGACCTCTGATAGAAATTTAAATTGAACATTTAAAATCCCCCAGTCTAACATTTGCTATCTTAACAAAATTCTTGAGCAGCCTGAAAAGTATATTTCCATTTCAAAAGAATGTTAGCATCTTGGCAATCCAAGAAAAATGTCATATGATTAACAGTGGAGTAGTTTGTTTCTCTGATGGTCCTGCTTTTTATTTTATCTTCTACTTCATTAACCAGTGACCAGACCTAAAGTTTTTGTAACCTGAAACCTTTATTTCAATTTAGCACACTTTGATTTCAAAGGAACTTAATAGCATGTGAGGATTTTAACTTTGAAACATATTAGCATAGTACTGTGGTGCAAAGATAAGATCTTATTCTCATTCATTCATTCATTCATTCATTCAAAAAAAAGCAACAACTCTGACTGATATTTTCTTGTTTAAGCTGGAGAATACCGTACTTACCCTTTATTGTTGGTATAAACCATTATTTTACTGAGAACCATTAGCTATTTAAAACTTGGTACATAAATTAAAGAGGAGCTAAATGGATTTGTGATTGTTGCCATTAGTAGCATTTTAGATTATACAGGCAATTATTGTGTTCATTATCCTAGAACAGCCCCTTTGCAAAACTATTGTGGTTGTCTTAGACATTATGCACAAATTTTCCCTTGGAGATTAAAATTTCCAGTGGCGTATTTAATTTTGTTATCACAGTTGTTTCAAACAGAACAAATATTATGACAAGTAGAAGAAAATTTGCTTTACAAATATGGGAAATTACAATAAATGTTGAAAATTACTCTGTAGTCTATTTAATTCACCTTTTTCTTATGTAGTCATAATTACCTCAAATGATTAAGAATATTCTATTAGTGAAACGATTGTAGCTATGACAAAGGACAGAGGTTCTCCAAGATGTTAGATGTTTCTAGTTAGAAAACAGTAACACTTCTAAATTTACCAGTTAACTTGGTTTTTAACCAGAATGTGACTTGATACATTTAGGAATCCAGATAAACTTATAATGTACCTTGGATGAATTATAAACACTACTGTGGGTATCCAGAAAAGCTATTATTAAATATTTACTCTTCTAGGTATTCTGTTATTTGATGAAAGTTTTACAAAATAAGAGATCTTCTTTAATTAATTAATAAATCTATCTTTAATTTGTTCCTCTTTGGAGATTTCCTGTGTTAAGCTTTAAGAAGTCAACTTCATTTTAAGAAGAAATTCAACATAATACTCTGTACTGTAGTTAGATTACCATTGGGCTGTAGGAAAATTAGAGATACTTAAGGTAGTGTACTTGACAGAAAACAGGATGTAATCTTGTTTTTTTAAAAAATACGTTTTACCTGGGAGAAAATAAGTTTTTCTTTAATGTGCTCTAAAAACCATTTGGACAACATTTTATTTGATCTCTTGACGCTTATATTCACCAGTCAGGCAATTGACCACATCTGTCTTCATCAATTAGAAAGGTATTAATGCTTGAATTATCTACATATCAATGTGCATTGGGTTGCATTTAATGTTTAGATCCTATATGTGGCATTTTTTCAAAGGAAACTTTGTATTCATTTCTAACTGTTTTTGTCTCTGCTTTTACAGTCTTTCACTGCTATGATGCTGGGGGGGAAAGTGTGAGGTAGTGGTTATGCATTTTGCTGGACAGAGATTCTTTATTTTATTACAAAAAAAAGACCAACTCTAGAAGGCCAGATTAAATCATTCCTTTCACTTTTTAATGGGATTTGGATGAATAGAGTAAAATATGCACTTTGCATTCATTGATAGCATCTTTAGGTTGAGGTAATTGAGTCTTTTTTCCCTGACTGAATGAATAATGACTTCATCTGATCCTCAGCGAGGCCTGAAACTTAGACCGCCTTTGTCAATGCAAAAAGATCTGGGCTTTGAAACATGCTCTACTTCCCTGGCTTAATTTTTCTTCATTTTAATCCAAAAACCTATTTTTCTCAATAATTCAAGCATAAACTATGTAGTAGTTGAAGCAGCGGAAATTGCAAGATATTTGTCCTCGTTGTGCTGCTTTTTAAATGCAGCTGATAAATCAGCCGCTGTGGTCTTCAGCTGCCTAGTTCTCAAGGGAAGGGACAGCCTATACAGAAGCAAGAATGTTGGAATTTTTCAGAACTATTTAAATATAGTTCCTTTTCAGACTGTTTGTTATCTAGGGAAATGTTATGTTTTACTGATCCTGCTGGCTGCCAGTGCCTAGAGATAAAAGAGCTTCTGTGATAGAGCTCAGAGAAGTTCTTGTTGATATAATTTTCCCACACATTTTACTTGGCTAAAAGTTGCTCTACAAAAAGTGAATCCATGTGTATTATACCTTATTGGGAAAATAGGAAGTTTGAGATTTCTGTTTCTTTGAAAAGTTTCTATTCAGAAGTTAATTACTAGATCTCTCTTGGCTTTTTTTCCTGTTCTTTTGAGGGGTACAATAGGAAAAGTGGTTTTCTTCTTGTGGAAAGCCAGGGCTCTTATTCAATATGTTAAATTAAAAATAAGAAGATATTCCACTTGAAATTGATACTTATCTGTTAGCTTATTCATTATTTAAAGTTTCCTTAGTCATTAGATGCATTGCCCATCATAAGTGACAAGATATAAAGAAGGAAAATGAGGTCAGATTTCAGAAACATTAAGCCTGATTCACCAACCCACAGTTTGCAAAGTGAGCCCTTCAAAGTATGCCAAGGAATGTTATCCCTAGATTTATGCAGGAAATGAGCATCTTACTGGCTTGCACATGAGTGGGGTGGCTAGCAATACAAGTGGCCACTTGGATTATGTATTCTTTAGGTCATGTAGACCTGTCTGAACGTGGAGGATGGAACCAGCTGTGCCTAGCCCTGTGCCCCTGTAAACATATTACTCTACTTTTCTATAGTCTTTAAAACCTATTTATAAAGAGTGTCAACTACAAGTAACTAATTTTTCCACTAAAACTGGAAACATGTGATTTAAGCAGAGAGTCTTAATGAAGCAGTGAATGAATGCTACTTCCTCTATTGCTTCAGAAAGTATATTGTTGGATTTTACTGGGTTAGTATAGCAGAAATTATATTTTTTAACTGAAAATTCTAAGAAAAGCTTAAAGGTAAAATTTCTCATTTTTTTCACTTTTGGAATTTTCACTATTGAATCTAAAATTTTCAGCAAATTTAGTTTTAAATATTATCTAAAAGCAAGTCTAGGTTAATCATACATGAGAGTAATAAGATTAAAAAAACTAACTTTTTTAGGTCCTTTTAAGGATTTTAACATTATTCCAAAGTGAACTTAAAAATAGTGATTCTCAAGTTTTTTCATGGACAAGTTCATTCTTGTTGGCTCCTACTGTGGCAGAGATATCATTAATATTGGTGTAAGTTCAGAGACAGAGGTGGTGCTAAATAGTATTTGTCAGTTTGGATTCCATGAAACTCAGAGCTCTATGAAATTATATGCTTCATAAGTAGAAACTCCTTTGAGGTTCTTAGAGAACAAAAACTAGAAGTATATTACATCTAGGTGATAGAAGAACACCGTTGTGCTGTTTTGGGGAAAGAGCAGGCAGGTTCCCTTTATGCTCATTATCTTTTCAACATCTTTGATAACTCTTAACTTGAGTAAAGGGTTCTGAACAAATATAATTTAGATCTCTGCCACAGTAGAAACTGAAGGGCAATGTCCCAGAGAGAAACCAAAACTCAGGTTCTCAGTTTGCAGCTGAACCTTACCTATAAAAGCAAATTACCATTCCCACCATTTAAGTTTCTGCCCTGGTGGACTAATCTAACATCTAAACATAGCAGTTCTATTTATTTTCTTTGCATTTTTTTACCTCGTCCTACAAACTCAAAGAATTATCTCGCAAGATTTTGACCCAAATTGAGAAATTCTTATGATATCAATAAATGACTTATGGTAAGACTATTTAAATTAAAATATTTTCCATTTCATTCTAATACTGATGTAAATGTTCTTAAAAAATGAAGAACATCTAATAAATGCATTTTTGAACCATAGAAAGCTTTCATGTTGTAAGCTGTAATATATTAATTCTGTCTTTATTGTAAGGTTTTGGTCATCTGCACAGATAAACTTTGTATTATTTCTTTCAGGTGGGATTGCTGGACCTTGAACTGAATCAACTGACCAAAGCACTGTTTTTGGCCCTTGTTGCCCTTTCAGTTGTTATGGTAACCCTGCAAGGATTTGTAGGCCCATGGTACCGTAACCTTTTTCGTTTCCTCCTACTATTTTCCTACATCATCCCCATAAGGTAGGTGTAAGGATAAAGAAGAAAAGATAAATCTCTAATTTCAGAACATAATTTTCTTAAAGTTACATCAGTTTTCACAAAGGAAATTAATCTTATCAGGAAGCTGAAGGAGAAAGTGTTAAAAGAGAAATCTGTTTTTTAAAGCTTCATTCTGCAATAGGAGAAGGGAACCACTGGGTAGGTTCTTTATTTTGGGGGTGGAGGGAGGGCTATAGTAATCTTCTAGGCCTACTAAAGTGGTCTAATCCTTTTCCTACCATATATCATATATGTATTACTAAGAATATAATCTCAATCTTTTGGATAATGTGATTTGAGAAAATGTCAATCTTAATTTCTGCAAGTAGACTGATAACAAAAGACTGATTTTTTAACTGATTACAGCTAAAACTGGTTAACTGAGACTTTTTTAAATTTTCTGTCTTTGTGCAGGAATCTGTAGGTATTTAAATTGTTTACATTTAAAGAAAACTTTAAGTGAAATACTTCAAATAGCATTATGATTTGATTAATTTTATATGCAAATAGTTTATATATGTAATATGTTTAATTTTCTAGATGATAGTCTACTTAACTATAGATTGCATTTGTGATAAAGTTAACTATTAGAACCTATTTAATTTTACAAATATATTTACAAATACAAATATTACAAATTTAAATTTACAAATAAAATTTAGATGGAACACCACATGTTTAACCATTAGTAAAACCAAAAATTTTATCAAGATAATAATAGCTGATATTTACATAGCATAGAACTTTAAGGTTGACAAAGCACTTTTCATAGATTATTCATTTGATCCTTATAACAACTTTCTGAGTTATTGACTTGATTTATTTTTTACATAAGCCAATGTGCAGGTTTAAACTCAAAACACTGGATACTTTCTACTTAGGCCCAGTATTTTAAAGAACTCATGAATTAGCAATAAGAAAAGACTGTAGAATGTAGCTCTTTACCAGTGTAGTATGTAAGATAGAGTGTCAGACTGTATGTCCAAGGATAGATTTAGTTATTTGGAAGATACAAATGTGCCCATACTTACATAATAGCAACTTTGCTGAAAAGATGATTGTGAAGTTTAGCAGTCTATTTTGCCACTTAGAATTTAAAATGGGGGGGTGCATTTTTATCTCTGCCATCTCCATGCTCAATACATCAACCACCTAGAATCATTATTATTGCTGCCAGTGAGATTTCTATTGATTCAGTTAGGATCTTGTTAATTTTCTTGCTTGAGGTTAGAAAAAAATAAATCTTCATTCCCCATAGTGATCATCATTGGATCCATGGGAGCTGATGAGAACACCAATAGTCTAGGGAGGAAAGAGAAGAGGAATCAGGAGAGAGGAATGTGGAACACCCATGATTAGAAGATAAATGATAGAATAAGGATAAAAAAGGACCGAATTCATTGGAGGAGACAAATTTGAATGAGATAACTAGTGCTGGTCTTGAGGTGGGGAGGTGTTAAGGAAAAAGGCTGCCTCTTCATGTGAAGCAGAGGTGAAAGATAAAAATAGCCAATACTTATACAGCTCTTATATATGATGACACTAAGCTAAGAGCTTTATAGTTATTATCCCATTTGATCTTCAGGTGCTATTATTATCCCCATTTTAAAAAAGATGAGGAAACTGAGGCAGATTAAGGGACTGCCACATAGTGGTAGAAGGCATCTGGAAAATGTGAGATGAGAAGAGGGAAATCTCAGTGAATTACCTTTTTTTTTTCCAGCAAATTATGAGGCAAGGTTCTTGGTTCAAAATGTATGAGGAGAGGGAACCATGACAGGTTTGAGGAGGGGGAAATAAAAGGTTTGGAAGAACTACTGTGTTGAGTGGGTGTAGTGAATTAATTAGAGAGGTATAAAAGGATTGCCCAGCAGCATTGTGGGCCCAGTTGAGATTATATAACATAAACTTGTAGTGGGCCCAGTCAGGACAGTTGCATGATTTTTTTCTTCTCTGATTGTTCAGGTCACTCCTTTTCTTCAAATTTCATCAATTCAGGTACCAGTTCTTCTGCGAAGCCCTTCTTTGGCCTTCCTCAATTGAAAATGATAAAAAAAATTTTTCTCTGCCTTTTTCCTCAGCATCCACTTGTGTTTTTCTCATTTTCCTCACTCCCACCATTAAACTATTTTAAACTCCTTGAATGCAGAGTCTCTGTTGCCTAATAGGCAGCTAAGTGGGACAGTGGATAGATATAGCACTGAGCCTGGAACCAGGAAGACCTGAGTTTAAATTCCCTTTCAGACACTAGCTGTATGACCCTGGGCAAGTTGCTTACCCTCTATGTGCTTCAGTTTCCTTACCTGTAAAATCAGGGTAATAATAGCACCTACCTTTCAAGATTGTTTTGAGGATAAAATGAGATATTTGTGAAATGCTTAGCACAATGCCTGACAAATAATAAGCACTGTATAAATGCTAGCTATTTTTTAGAACACCTGTTAACTGCTTACTATTTGCAGAACATTATTCTAAACACTGAGAATATAAATAGAAAAGTAAACAAGTCATTTTTCCAAAGGAGTTCACATTCTAATGGAGGATAGAGGGGATATATGGAATGTTCTTAAGGTTCTCCCCACCACCTCCCAAAATACAAGGCAACAAGACCACCAAGTCCAACATTATTTCTATGGTAAAAAGTGTTTATGTACAGCTAGGCTCTCCCCTCACTAGTTTATCCTTCTCCCAGTTGCCAAAGTAATCTTCCTAAGGAACAGAAATATGTTTGTTGGCTCAAAAATGGTAACTCTACTGTGTATAAGTTAAACTGCAAATTCTGCCCAGTATTTAAGGCCTCCTCAGTCTGGCTCCAACCTCCTCTTTCGGTCCCATGTTACCTTATTCTCATTCACACATAGTGTTTCAGAACTCTCCATTCTCCTACTCTGAATTTCTCTAAGTTCTCCAGGTTCCTTCTCTCCAGCCTCCATGCATTTGTATAGGCCCTCCATATTCCTAGAATCTATTCTTTCATCACTGCATTTCAGAATACTTCTTTTCCTTCATCACTCAGGTGCCTCCTGATCTGCCACCTAACAATATTTTCTTCCTCATCCACTTTTCCTCGAGGTCTTTGTCCAAATCTCTTTTCCCCCTTCACACTCTCCCTGGAGCTGTCCTTCCTTATCTGTAGATATGTTGTATACCTCAATGTGGCTTTGAGGATGTGAAATCTTTGTCTTATTCCCAGCATCTAGCACAAAACTCTAAAAAAGCCTTAGTCATTACTGCTTCAGTGTTACTGCTTCTAATTAAGTTTCAAACACCCAGCTCACAACTGAATTTTTTAAATGCATCCTTTTCAGTGATAGGAATAGCTTACAATATCTCTGTGGGATAAAGAATTGAAATATTTTTTTCCCTTATCTTACAAATGAGAAAACTGAGTTCAAAAAGGTTGTTACTTGTCACCTGGCTATTAAATGTCGAGGCCAAAGCTCACACTCAATTCTTCTTTGAGACCAGTGGACTTTTTGCTGTGACACAGGGAAGGTAAGGGCTCCCAAATAGCACTGTCCTGTGGAGCAACAAAAGTGGGGAAAGGAGGTGTCTTATATCCAGGATTACATCCTGAATCTACCAGTTACTGACTCCAAACATAGCATTTTGCCTCTCTGAACCTCAGTTTACTCACTTTTAGAAGAATGGAATAATACTGCAGTTATTACAGGGTGTTTTTTTTTTCAGTTACTTTGTAGAGAAAATGAAATACTGAATGTGAGTGTGCTCTTTAAATTATATAACACTATAAAATTTAAGATATTATTAATATCACATTTTTCTTTGCCAGTTTGCTCATTTCTTCTTGAAACACTTTTTGTTTTTCCTTTGAGGCAGTCAGGGTTAAAGACTTGACCAGGGTCACACCACTACTAAGTATATGAGACTGAATTTGAACTCAGATCATACTGACTCTAGGACCAGTATTTTATTCACTAACTGCCACATGCTAATGTCTTCATTTTGTTCATTGGATTTCAGAACCCTTTTCTTGTGTGTTTTGCCTACTCCCTTCCCCCAGAACTCACAAATAGTTCCACATTGTTCTTTATTTTTGTCAGGTTTTTTGTTTTGTTTTTTTGTATTCTTTGGTTACCAATTTAAACCAAAAGTGGGGTAGGGGAAATATATCATGACTACTTTCTAGGGCCTGGGATGCCACTTAAGGCCTTTTTACTACCATCTGTTACTTGGTTTGGGTTGATGTATTATGAATAAAACTTTATTTCCGCCATATTTTAGACAGTTTATTAAACCTTTGATTGGGGAAAGTGATTGAACGCTAGGTCTTTTAGAAGATGCTCCTTACATTTAAAGGGACATGATGCTGCCCAGCTGTGGGGAGGACGTGAAGATTTCTGGTTCCTGACTAGATTGCCAAATTTGAAAACATTTGACTGTTCCCTTTTTCCTTTCTTAAGTTAATAGTGTAGAAGAAGTTAGTTTTTTTTCTTTAGTCAGAAAGGGTTACAAATAATTTTTTACATGCAAAATGAAGCAGATAGATTGTATATAGAAGATAAGTGATTTCAGTCAGCATATTTTTATATTTTATGTGTTCAATCAAGCTCAGGGAGACATGTTAGAATTCGAATCTCTAGCACTAGCTCAGTTTAGCTCTAAAATAACTCACGCCTACTTCAAGATATTTCACCTCCTTTGCTAGGATCTTAGAATGCAATTATGCAGATTTAGTAAAAGGGATGAGAACCGGAAAATGTGAAAAGTATAGGACACCGATTTGGAGGAATTTGCATTTACATCTGGTTGAAATGGCAGTATTTTCCCTTTGCAAAGTTTCCACAAAATATTTGCAGCATTTTCCCTTTCTAAAAAGCAGGTAAAAGAAGAACATTTGTTAATGTTAAAATTGATAACATTTTAGTGTGTGCCAATTGTGTGTTGATTTAACAAAGCATGAGAAAACATTATGTCATTTTTGCCATAACAATATACTTGTGAAAACTCTGGTACTATAGTTGTTTTCTAAATACTTTAAAATACCATCTTACCACATTTATCAGAGTACCTAAGCTTACACAGGTTGAACAGACCTATAGAAAAATCTCTTTAAAGAGTAACCATTGATTTTTTTTACACACTTTACAAGTTTTCCCTTTATTTTCAATAAAAAAATATTCTAAGTTAAATTCATTCCCCTTTATTTCCTTGAAAGAAATGCAAGCACCTGAATCTACCTTTTTACTCAACACAAAATGGGGGATCCAGAATACTTCCACCACAGATTATAAGCTCCTTCAAAGATAGGAAATGTTTCTTTCTTTTTTAAAAAAATCCTCTTTGTGGGTAACTAGAACTGTATATATGCCTTAATGCTTATTAAGTGATTTTTAATGTTAATCCAAAGAAATAATACCTAATGATAGTTAAGAGAAATTGAAAATCTGGATGAGTTGCTTTTGGTAACATGTTGATAGCTGTATACTTGGTAAGTAGTCATTTTTAAAAGACAGCATTTTTTTTTTAGTTAGAGCCTTAGTTTCTTCATCAGATTGGGATACAGCATTTTACTTCCATCTTATATGAGTCAGTGAGCCAAAGCAATGAGTATGATGGAGGTTTGCCAATGAAAATGCCCAGGCTCTCATTATATGAATTAACAGCCTAAGTAATGCTAAGGGTTCTGCATCAGAGCAGTAGTCATTAAAGACACTGAAGCATGATGCACTGAAAAAAGTCCTGTAATATAGATTCTAAAATGATCATTGCTACTGAGTTTAGAAATTCACTTTTTTGAAGCTTGACTGAAACTTCTTTGAAGCTTTATCCCAGGTATAGAGACTAATGAATAGAGCAGTCAATTATGTTAGTTAAATTTGGGAAATTAACAGCCTTTCAGGTATTCCCTAATTTTAGGACTTGGGCTGTTATTCCGTTAAAACATTTTAAAACTAATACTTTTATAACTTTCTAACCTTAGTGGTTAGATATAATTATATACTACTATGTCCTGTTACTATAGGTTAGAAGGAGAGCACATTAAAGTTGCTTAAAATTTAATGGAGAACAAAGATACCTAAGACAAAGAAAGGGAGAATGATATACAGGTAAAGAAGAAAGAACCAATGTAAGAAGGAGTCAAGAAATAAGAAAGAAATTGAAGCAACTGCTATAGGAAAATTAGTATTATATACCAAACTAATTGTTAGACAATAACTTGTTATTAAAAAAGTAGGTACAGAATTGTGAGTAATTGTCAAGTAATTTTAGCAACATAAAATAGAAAATACTGATAATTCTTGTAACATTTGGGAAACATTTTAAAAATCTTGTTCAAGTATAGCATTTATTTAACTAAATTATCTTATTTATTTGAGTAATAATAGGTAAAAATAATGCTCCACAATTACGACTATGATGCTTTGCAGTTTAGTATATAGGAAATGATGTAAATACATGTTTTTGTGCTACTTTCGTACTACTTTGAATTTTGATGTGTAAGCATCACAGAATTGAAGTAATAATTTAAAAATACTACTAGGTAGCAGTTGGCCTTTGACACAATTTTAGTCACTGAGTTGTGAACAATTTTGTACCAAGCATATTCATTTTCATAGAGTTTTCTGTATGTATAGATAAAATTTCATTGCTATCAATACTTTTGTATAAAAAAGCATTCTGAATAATCAAGTTCTTTGCCTGTCCTGAGATATGAAGATTTATACTAATAGTGCTTTGGTAGAGATGATTCATACTAATAATGCTTTGTTGTGGTTGTCATAGGTTCATACTACCACCAAAGATAAAATGTCTTATATGGTCTATAATTATGTAACTATCTTTTTAATAAAGTACCTAATTATGCACCACTTTTATTATATACCTAAAGCAGAGAAGAGAGCCTTGAAAATACTTCATAGCTTTTGTTTTCCTAATAGCAACTTAATTTATCTAGTGTTTTAGGAAATGTTGTAGATAATTATTTAGATTCTAGCAAAGCATTTGACAAAGACTTATTCTGTCATTATGAAGAAGGTGCAGAATTTGGGACCAGGATATTATGCTCTGTGATGACATTGAAACTGGTTGAATATCTCACCCAAAGAGTCAATAATAGGTCCGTGTTAACTTTGAGGCAGGTCTCCAGTATACTGTCCACAGATTCTGTCTTTGTATTGGTTAACATTTTTACCAGTGATATATATGAAAATATAAAAGGCACACTTGTTATATCTGCCAATATCATGAAACTGAGTAGGATAGAATCACAGAACTGTTCTGCAACTTAGAAAATTGAGACATTGTGAAGTTATATTTCTTGTGAGAGTCACAGTAATTCTTGACATGGAATAGACAGGACTTGAACCCAGGACATCTTCACTCCAAGGATCGATCTCTTTGTTATACTACTTCTAAAGTGCTAGGGATATAAATGGAAAGGGAGGCAGTCCCTTAGTCTCTTAGGGCTCATACTTTAAAAGGGGGCGAAAACATATATAAGAGGGTTTAGCTGAGGCCATTTGAACCAGGCATGGAGGTAGCTCAGCAGCAATTCAGATAATAATAAGTCCCAGTGGTCCAGAGAGTGAAGCTGCATTGGCCGTGGTAAATAAGGCCTGCTTAAACTGAAAATACAGTACTTTAGATGTGATCTGACCAGGGCATGGTACAGAGACATTATCACCACTTTGTCTCTTGAGGCTGTGACTTTCTACATGTGGTACAAGACTGCAATACCTTTTTTGACTGAGCACAGATCCTTTGGGAACTCCAATGGAGAAATCCTGCTCCAATGACATTTATCCATTATTAACTATTTTTTGAATTAGTCATTTCAACCAGTTCTGAATCCACCTGGATATATCATCAATCAACATTATCATTATTATTATTATTATTTTCTAATTCACAGTCCTCTTCCACAAGTTTAAAGTGAGAATGCTTTGCTAAAATCAAGGCAAACTAGCTATATATTTATAACATTTTCATCATTCACCAGTTTAGTAACCTTATCAAAAAAGGAAATAAAGTTCATTTGGTCTAATCATTTCTTTCTGAAGCCAAGCCCTCCAGAAAATACTCAGAATTGCTATGGAACAGGAATTAACTTTTCTTTTTTTGTCTTGGATCCCTTTGACAGTTTCTTGAAGTATACACTATTGTTTGTTATCTACATTTATAGTTGTAGGAAATCTTAAGTTTCACTTAGAGGTTAATGAAAATACAGAAATTTTTTTCCCCTTTTAAGTTCAAAGACCCCCTAAAACCTATCCACAAAGGGGATCCTGGATTCCAGGTTAAGAGCACCTGGTGTTGAGTCAAAAACCTTCTGTTGAGCCCTACCTTCCCAGAAAACTGTGTAGGCCTTCAGCTTATAATACTTTTCTGGTCGGAATCCCCCAGAAAGGGGGGAGAACTCAAGGAAACTAAAGAGACTATCTCCATCAGCATCATCCACACTCATAATATCAGTCTAGGGCTGATGCCCTAGTTATGCCAGCATAACTGATTTGGTTACTTCTCCTTGGCTCTGAATCTTTTTTAGTTTAAGTATTTTTTCCCAAATAGCAAGCATTTATTTGCCTTCCTCCATAGTGAACAATAAATTTTAAAAAGAAAACCCTTATTAAAATAGGCATCACAAATTGCTACTTTGGCCATGTCCAAAAATATATGATCTCATTTTACGTCTTAAGTCTTTTTCCTCTTTGGCATGGAGTGGGTAGCATGCTTCATCTTTAGTCATCTGAAATTATGGATTGTCGTTGCATTGATCAGTTCTAAAGTCTTGAAAAGTATTCTTTTTAATAATGTTGTCATTGTATGAATTGTTCTACTAGTTCTGCTCACTTTACTCTTCATGAATTCATAAAGGTCTTTTTCCCCATTTCCTCTGAAGTTATCTAGTTCATAATTTCTCATGATACAATATTTCATTCATTTATAAACATTAATTTATTTAGCCATTCCCTTCTCTTCTCCCCCCTCCTGCCCGCACTTGGTAGGCTCCTCCTCAGTTTCCACTTTTTGGCTGCCATGAAAAGAATTGCTAAACATTTTTTTTACATATAGGTCCTTTTTTTCTTTCTTTGATCTCTGAATACCACTTAGTATTTCTGGGTCAAAGAGTATTTAGAGTTTAGTGACTTTTAAAGCACAGTTCCAAACTGCCCTCCAAAGTGACTGGACCAGAGAACAAATAGACCAACAGTGTAGTAATGATCTATACCCCTCCAACATTTGTCTTTTTCCTCCTTTGTCATCTTTTTTGGCTCTGGCTCCTGCTTGATCCTAGAACTCATTGATTTTCTGTCACTGCCACTTTCTTACTGCCGTCCTTGAGATTGTAACATATAATACCCCACACCAACTTCAGCTTTCTTTGTGTGGCACTCTTTCCTCTACCTTTCTCTTCAGAAGCTCTTCTTTACTTATATTTTCTTTTTAAAAGGCCAACTTCATTAGCATTAGGGTATCAAATCGTTGATGAGTCAATAGTCAAATAGTCAAGTACAGTGAGTACAACAATCAACAACATTGTGCTACTCCAATTGGTGTAGCACTAAGTTAAATCAGTTTAGGTAGTTTTACTATTTTTTGTCATATTGACATAGCCCAGCTATGAACAAGATTAAGAAAGATCCATTTATTCTTATGTATTTTAGGTTTTTTAAAAGAAATGAGAATTGTATTTTGAAAGGTTTTTTCCTGAATTTTTTGATAGAGTCTTGTGATTTGATTGTAATTATTTGCAAATTGTTAATAATTTGGGGCGGGGCGGGAGGGAAGCTGGTGCTATTCTCTCCCCTCCCTTAGAGAGAGAAATTGGTGCAAGGACTTTAAAAAGTAGTGACCACATTCCTTTAAAGCAGTATATGGTAATAAGAGCAAATTTCCAAAGTGTTAAGAATCATTTAAATATGTATTGAGTTCTTTCTTAGTTTTCAGCATTCTTCTAATCTTAAGAAATTTGTTTTAGTTCACGCAGTAAGGCATATTAAGTAATAGCCAATAAAAAGAGGTAATAATAGTTGTTAATATGAATATATTTCATGGTACAGAATTAAGTATTATAGGTGTAAAGGAGAAAGCTTCATGGAGGAGGTATGGGACATAAGGCTGTACTTTAAAGGAAGGAAAGGATTTATCTAAGAAGAAGGAGTACATTATAGATGAGAACATGAAGAAAGACATAAAGAAAGCCACCCTGATTAAAGCTGGTAGGAATATTAAGAAATAAGATTAAATATGTGATACAGGGTTAGAATAAAGAGGCCTTTAACATCCAACCAGAGTCCTATCACCTTGGTTGATTAGGAACTAGAGAACATTTTTAAGTGTTCAAGATGGTGTATGATGATGGTGGTGAAAATACTATTGGGACTTTGTCACTTCCCAGTGTATATGTATAAATATATATTAATCACCTCCTATTTGCTGAGCTATGGGCATGCAAAAAGAAACAGAAGACAGTCCCTTCCCTCAAAATGCTTACAATCCAGTGGGGGAAACAACAAGCAAACAAATATGCAAAAGCAAGCTATAAACAATAGGACTGTCTAAAAGAGGAAAGGCACTAGAATTAATAAGGATTGAGAAAGGCTTCCCGTAGAAGATGAGATTTTAGTTAGGACTTGAAGTAAACCAGCAGGCAGAGGAGGGAGTAAACCAAATGGAGGGAGAATGTTCTAGGCATGGAGGACTATGCCAGAGAAAACTCCTAGAGCCTGGAGTTGGAAAGTCTTGTCTGAAATCCCAGGAGGCCAGTGTCACTGGATTAAAGGGTATGTGATTGGGGAGTAAGACATAAGAAGACTAGAAAGGTGGGAAAGAAGGAGTGTGGGTTATAAAAAAATTGAAACAACAAACAGGAATTTGCTCCTGGAAGTGACAGGATGAAGGGAAGTTTGCTACTTTTTCTACTAAACCTTTCGGTTCTTTCCTATTGCCTCTAAGATAGAATTTCCTAAGATTGGCATTTAAGACCTTTTGCAGATTATCACGAACACTTGTCTAGATTTATTTCATATTTTTCCTTCTTGCACTCTGTGTTCCAACTAAACTGCTCTGCTGGCTGTTTGAACTCAGACTTCCATCTCCTTTCTCTGTGCCTGAAATGCAATTTTTCATCAGCTCTACCTCTTAGAATCTCCAACATCCTTTAAAGCTTAGCCCTTACATTACCTCCTAAGGGAAGAAGCCTTGACTGAATAACTTTAGCCTATGCTAGGATAATTATATTTCCTGTTGCACTTGCCTGATATCCAGCCTCTGGTGAAAAAAGGAATGAGACTTTTCCCTGACCACTGGAATTCCATCTTCTGCTGTGGATATCCCCTGAGGGAAAGCTGCTAGAGCCAGAGAAGCAATTTCTATCTATGCCAGCATAAGGCAATTTCCACTTCCTTATGCCAGTCTAATCTCCCACTTGGTTTGTGGAGACAATAGAAAGAGGAGCTATTTCCCTTTGACCTCAGGCCTTCCAATACTTGTTGGGAGTGGGACTTCCATCGCCTGCTGTGCAGTTTCCTGCCTAATCTCCATCCTTCAGAGAAAAGAGGAGCAGTAAAAGGGCCTGACTCCAGCCCAATCTCCAGTATTCTCTAAGGAGTGGCAACTTTTTCTCAGTGATGGATATTCTCTTACCTAGTCATATCCTACCCATTCCAGTGATTCTGAAACCAAATATCCAAACTCTATTCCTCAGCCCCCAGCCACACAGTTTCTTATTCCCATGTCCCTCAACCCTCTAATCTCAAGTTCCATCCAACACCAGCTACTCTTTCCACTGTGCTCTCTGAAAAGCCTGTTCAATAGGCAACAAACTTCCCTTCATCCTTAGTCTTTTCCTTTCCCACTCCTTCCATCCTCTAGCCATTACTGAAACCTAGCCTTCATCCCAGTGACACAGTCTCCCTGGCCAACCTTTCAATTGAGACATTTCATCTAATTGTCACCGGAAATCTATTTGAATTGACTAAGTTATTTGATCACTTATTGTGGGGCTTTTATAAAATCAGGAATCTATTTTGGAATAGAGTATTCTAGCATCTAGAAACTTAGTGATAGAAGCTTCCAGGGGCAGAGCCAAGATGATGGCGTAGAAGCAGGTAAACACCCTGAGCTACCCCCATAACTACCTCTGATACCTATAAAAAATGACTCTAAACAAACTTTAGGGATACAAAATGCACAAAGTGACAGAGAGAAACAAATCTTACACTGAAGGCAGCCCGGCAGGCATACAGGAAGGGTCCATTGCAATGCACTGGGAGCAGAGCCCAGCCCTGCTTGAGCCCATGATTTTAGCCTAAGGGCAGCCCAACCAGCCACGGCTGGAGGGACTTCAGGAGAGTGGATCACCAGCAACTGTGGCGGTTTACAGGATTATCAACCTATAAATGCCAAAGAAAAAGTGAGAAGTCAGTATGGACTTTGGGAACAAGGGGTCCGGAAGTGTGGTCTAGCCATAGCCCCTGGAGGGAGAAGCGACTTAGGCGCAGCGGCTGCCACAGCATAGCTACTCCAGAACTCCTGGCCTGCAGATTGTAGGGGGACCAAGCGACCATTCTGAGGGGTAATCACTCTTGCTTTAACCTGCTTGGATCTGGATTGATGAATAGGGTGGGAGTCCTGGGGTGTGTGACCAGGTGCCAGAACCAGTGGAGACTTCAGAGAGGGCAGTCAACTAATAGCTCCAGCAGTTGTGAAAACCCCAGCAATTTGGGACAAAGCTCTTCTTTCTGGAAGCAGAGTTGTACTGTGGCAAAAAGTTCAGAAGTAAAGTAATTGAGTGGCAACATGAGCAAGCAAAGGAAGCAGAGCAAGCACAGCAATCCAACTTCCTATTTTGGGACAAAAAGGATCAGAGAATGGAACAGGAAGAAGACAACAAAGTCAGAACTCATGTTCCAAAAGCTTCCAAGAAAAATATAAACTGGTTACAGGTCATAGAGGACCTTAAGAAAGTTTTGAAAACCAAGTAAGAGAAGTGGAGGAAAAACTGGGAAGAAAAATGAGAATGATGCAAGAAAATCATAAAAAAAGAGTCAACAACTTAACTGAAGAAAATAACACCTTAAAAATAGACTAACTCAAATGGCAAAAAAAGCTCAGAAAGCCAATGAGGAGAAGAATGCCTTAAAAAGCCAACTTTGCCAGATGGAAAAAGAATCTCAAAAGCTCACTGAAGAGAATAATTCCTTCAGAATTAAATAGGAGCAAATGGAAGCTAGTGAGTTGATAAGAAATCAAGATACTATTAAACAGATCCAAACAAATGAAAAAATAGAAGACAATGTGAAATATCTCATTGGAAAAACCACTGACCTAGAAAATAGACCCAGGAGAGATGATATAAAAATTATTGGACTACCTGAAAGCCATGATCAAAAAAAGAACCTAGAAATATCATCCTTCAAGAAATTCTCAAGGAAAATTGCCCTGATATTTTAGAACCAGAGGGCAAAATAGAGGTTGAAAGAATCCACCGATCACCTCTTGAAAAAGATCCCCAAAAGAAAACTCTTAGGAATATTATAGCCAGGTTCTGGAGTTCCCAGATCAAGGAGAAAATATTACAAGCAGCCAAGAAGAAACAATTTGAATATTGTGGAAACACAATCAGGATAACACAGGATCTGGCAACTTCTACATTGAGGAATCGAACGGCTTGGAATAGGATATTCCAGAGGTCAAAGGAGCGGGGACTAAAACCAAGAATCACCTACCCAGCAAACTGAGTATCTTGTTTCAGGGGGAAATATCGTCATTCAATAGAATAGAGGACTTACTTTCAAGCTTTCTTGATGAAAAAAAAAACAGCTTTGAATGGAAAATTTGACATTCAGATACAAGAAGCAAGAGATGCATGAGAACATAAACAGGGAAAAGAAATCATAAGGAACTTATCAAATTTGAACTATTTACATTCCTACATGGAAAAATGATAATTTTTACTTAATGAAACTTTTCTCAGTATTAGAATAGTTGAAGGGAATATAAATGTATACATATATATATATATGTATGTGTGTGTGTATACATACATATATATGCCTATATAGGAGGGTATATGGGCATATGAATACATATGTGAGTGTGTATATATATGTGTAGAGGTATACATAGACAGAGGGCACAGGATCAATTGAATAGGAAGGGATGATAATTAAAAGGTGAAATTGAGAGGTGAGAGGAATATAATGAGAGGAGATGGGGACAGAAGGGGATAAATTATCTCATGTAGAAGAGGCAAGGGAAAACTTACAATGGAGGGGAAGAACAGGAAGGCAAAAGGAAATGGGTCAACCATACTGTCATTGAATTTGTCTTAGGGAGGGAATGACATATACACTGAATAGTGTATCTACCCCTACAGGACAGTAAGAGGGAAGGGGATGAGAGGGGGGATGATGGAGGGGAGGGTAGTTAGAAGCATACACTTTTCAAAAGGGACAGGGTCAGAGAGAATAGAACAAGTGGGGAGTGGGATAGGATGGAGGGAAATATAATCAGTCTTTCACAGTATATCCACTATGGAAATGTTTCGCATAGCTACACATGTACAACCTATATTGGATTGCCTATCTTCCCAGTAAGGGTGGGTGATGAGGGAGGAAGGGAAAGAATCTGGAATTCAAAGTTTTAAAATCAAATGTTTAAAAATATTTATAGTATTATTATTATTATTTACATGCAACTGGGAAATAAGATATATAGGCACTAGGGTATAGAGATCCATCTTGCCCTACTGGAAAGTCAGAGGGGAAATGGGGGAGAATATAGGAAAGAGCAGACTGGGGGAGGGTGTATATGCTGGGATTGCTGTTTTGGGGTGGGGGTAGGGAAAAGAAAGGGAGAAAATTTGTAGCTCAAAATCTTGTGGAAATGAATGATGTAAATTAAAAATAAACAGAAAATCTAATTTTTTTTTTTAAAGTAGCTTCCAAGAAGCTCCTGAGAAGTAATTTCTTGGGGTAAGGCAAGTCCTTGGGCCTCTTTACCCACCCCATTGTCCTTGACCACTAGAGGTCCTAGTAAATTTCAAAGGACCAGAGGATTTGGGTCTTTGTTAGCATTTTAACAGAATTCCAGGAATGCAGGAGCTGGCAGCAGTGTCTGTATCAAGAGCCTGATAGTGGATTGGATGTGATGAGGGGAGAGATTCAAGACTGTGCAAAGAGCCTAGCAGTAAAGCTACACTATACTTAAAGAGAGTATCTGAAGGACCTTAGGAAAATGATTTCTAGTAACTGTAACATCTTTACCATATGTATTCCCTAATCTTGAGCCCACTCTTCTGAATTCTATACATACTTGTAGGAGAAATAGTCACTTTTTGGGGGGTGGGGGGGTCGTTTTGTGCCAGCTCTTATTATGCCACCTTACTATTTATCCTTATACTAATGATTACTTAAGTCTATCTAATTGAAATCAGTTAATAATGGTGGAGGGGAAGCAAATTGTACTCTCTAGAGGTACCTCAGGGGTACCTCTAGCAGACTGAAGGGAAGATGTAGCAGCCAATACTGTAGGGGCACAAGCCTGCAAGTGTGAGTGGCAGTTGGCAGAGTAACTCAAGAGCATTTTTACATTTTGTCTTTGTAAATTTGTCTTTGTATCTTTAGTGTCAATCATCATACCTGGCATATATACTAGCCATTTAATAAATACTTACTGGATTGGAATGCATTGGAAGATCAGTCTAGTTACATATGAAGAATGTTCTAAGGGAAAAGTTAGAAGAAGAAATACCTCTCTTAAAATTTTTTACTACCCTTCTACTTAATGTAAGAAATCCTCTTACAGTATCCCTGACAGGTAGTCATCTACCTCATTTTATATACTTACAGTGGAGAGCTTGCTACTTTGTAGGGCAATCCATTCTTGGACAGTGTAATTGTTTAGAAATGTCTCTCATATGAGTTAAAACACACTTCCCTGTAATTTTCATGTATTGATTTCTCCTTTCAACATAATTCTGCAAACACATGATACAAGGTAGAATGTAGTTAAGGGGAGAAAAATCTGGGTAGAGTTTGGAAACGGTGATACAGAATTATGCATCATATGTGTAAAAACCTTTGGAGTAAATGGGATCACCAAAGAAGATAATGTGGAGAGAGCAGTAAAAAGAGCCTAGAAGAGAACCTCGGGGAAACTCCGTGTTTATAGGGCAAGAAGAAGATGAGAATTTAAGTGTGAAAATAAAGAAGTCAGAGGTAGAAGAAGAATCATAAGCTTCTAGTGTCCCAGAAGCTAAAGGAAAAGAGGATGTTGTTTATCCTTTATTTTCAAAGAAGACCAATGACATTACAAGGTGCTGACTTGTGTGTGAATTGTATTTAAGTGAGGCAGAGTTGCACAAATTTGGCAGCTTCACTTTCTCTTCCAGAGTCATCAAAGTACAGTGGCAAGACCAAAGTCAGGATGACTAGGATAAAGTGGATGACCTTGATGCTAAGAGCACTACAGTGCCTACTTTAGCCACCTTCATGGCCATTGGAAGAAATTTTCTTATCTGCTCATTTCTCCAGAGGAGTGTCGTCACATGCTCGGGGTAAACATCCTCCTAACGAGGCCTGTCTGTTACCTTTAACCTGATTTACCCATCTACAGAGAGAGTTTTGGTCACTGTGCATGCTACAGCTTCTTGGTGCTACAGATGAGAGTTGGATCAAAGGTGGACACCAAAGGACACCAAAGCAGCTCAGCAAAGAGCTCAGCAAAACTTCACACCAGAGGTGCTTCTGCTGCCTGAACACTCATATCAAGAAGGAAAAGGGTTTAGCCCACTGTGTCAAATGTCACAGAAGAGCTCTGAAAAGATCAGAATAGGATTTGGGGATAAGGTTACTATAAGATAAGATCTTTTTCAGTAGAGTGAAAGAAGCAAAAGCCTAAATGCAAAATAAATGATAAGAAATGGAATCATGAAGAATAACCTACTTTTTTGAAGATTTTTTGCAAATGCAGTAAATTAATGATTGAGGACCATAGCTTTGGCAGTTCTGGAGCAGGTGCAAAGTAGGCAAATGATAAAAGTTACTTAGGGTTAAGGGTTTTAGTAGGGCAAAAATGAAGGAAAGAGGGAGGGAGTCAGAATTTCCAAAGCAGAGGAAAGAACATTATTGAAGTTGCCTGTCATAGAGTTAAGACTAGGCAGAAAGAAAAGTTTGGACATCACAGGAGTTACTGCTCTTCAGAGCCACATCTAACAAGTCTGTTCGTGATAGCTTTAATAGGAGTCAGCATAGTACACTTTAAAAAGAGCAATTTTTATATTTGGAATCAGAGGACCTTGGTTTAAATCTTGGCTCTTCCATTTACTACTTGTGTGGGCCTGCTCTGAGCCTCCGTTCCCTCATCTATAAAATGAAATAATTAAACTAGATATTTTTAAGGCCCTTATCATTTCTAAATTTATTATTTTTTATATCTTTTATATCTAATTGCTTTCAGATTATATACTCCTACTTCCTTCAAATGTTTTTCATCTGTCTTTCACTCTTCACCATCCTAAGTCATAATCATCTGAATGCATTCCAGTTTGTTATTTAAACTGGCACCTTGAACTGAACTCACTGAATTCTAATTATGATCTAACCAAGTACCAAAAAATAGTGAAAATATTATCCCCATTGCTCTAGATAGATTTCTTGTTAATTTATACTTAAACTGAAAAGATTGCTATTAATTTATTCTTTTAGCTTTTAATTTAGCTTTATTGGAAGCTCTGTTACATTGTTCTTTTAGTTCTAACTTGTAGCATAATCAAACTTGGTATTTTTTCAGTAACTGATTGATTTTAACTTGTTGGATAAAGAATGGTATTTTCTAAGTCATGAAAGTCAGCATCTTCCTGCTAATTCCACTTCATATACACATTAGGCTAATTGCTGAAGGGTGATGGGGGTGGGGAGCAGCTTACAAATGCTCTCTCTGCAAAGCAGTCTTTAAGTGTGACATCTTTGCAATGGGAATATTCTTTTTTAAAAATCTTATTTATTCTCTTTTTGAAATTTTGAGTTCCAAATTCTCTCCTCTCTTCTGCCCTTCCCCTAACCATTGAGAAGGCAAGCAATATGAAATAAATTACACATGTGAAGTCATGTAAAACATTTCTACTCCAAAAAAAAGTTAAAGCAAGAAAAATAAAAGTTGAAAAAAAAAGTATTCTTAAATTTGCACTCACAGTTCGATTGGACTGTTCTGATAACTATCTAAATCATATATAACTTCTTCATCATCTTTCTGAATTTCTACCTATCTCCTCCTGGGTTTCTTTCTATGCAATCAAATATCAGTCTCTGCTGTTTTTCACTTAGCTTTACGCTATTTCTATTCATTTTTACTCTCCCTCATCCGTGAGTAGTACTGAAGCCCCAGGAGACCTCAAAGGACTTTTTAATGAATCTTACTGTTTCCTTAATGAAAATTGCTAACTAATATGTAAATGTATAAGTAATTAAAAAGAAACATTAGAAAGGAGGATAGAACAAAAGGTCTAGGATCTCAAAGCCAATAATGAAAAAAATATTAGGAGGGAAGGGTTGGAAGTCTATCAGTACCAGATCTCAAACTATGTTGCAATAGCAGTAGTTATTAAAAATTATTTAGTACTAGTTAAAAAAAAGAGAGACTGCTCAGTTTTACAGATTAGGTATATAGCAACAAAATCAAACAAAACACAGCAGTATAGTGTTTAGTAAATCCAAAGACTAACCTCAGTCACCACCACCATCACCCCCACCAGTTATTGCAAGAAGGGCTTACTATTTGACAAAAATTCATGGAAAACCTGGACAGCAGTCTGATGCCAATATAAGATCCAAAGTGGATACAATAGCAAGATATAAAAGGTCATTCATAAAAAAATTAGGAGAGTAAGGAAGAAATTACCTTTTGATAGCAGACAAACTCATAACTAAATAGGCAATAGGATTACACTAGACAAAAAGAACAAATTTTGGTAGTATAAGATTAAAAACATTTTACACAAGAAAATCTATTCTAATGAAATTAGAAAGGAAAATACAAAAAGAAGAAAAAAATGTTTAATTCCCTATATACCTTGGATATCACAGTAGAAATTTGCTACAAATGTTTCCATTTAATTGCTTCCTTTCTAATGCTAACTGCATTGATTTTGTTTGTACAAAAACTTTTTTTCCTTTTATCTAATAAAATTTATTTTTATTTTATCCTCTATGCTCTTCTCTGTCCCTTGTTTGATCAGTAAATTTTCCCATTCTTTTAAGCTATGAAATATATCTCCGTTCATCCTTTTCTAATTTGTTTATGATGTAAACTTTTGGAGTTTATTGTGGCATTTTATGTGAGGTGTTGATCTGAGTCTAATTTCTCCCAGACTGCTTTCCAGTTGTCCCAGAAGTTTTACTTTTCATTGGGAAAAACTATATTGGGAACAGGAGTGGGAGAGGGAGAGAGCAGTTAGACACTACAGCTAAAGTTAAGGGAAGAACTAATGAGGGCCTGTTGTCAGTGGAAATAAAAATAAAGGGAATGAGAGAGTGGAGCCAAGATGGCGGCATAGAAGCAGGAAAACTCCCTGAGCTCCCCATGTAACCATCTCAAATAGCTATAAGATACAACTGAAAACAAACTTTAGAGCTACAGAACCCACAAAGTAACAGAGAGAAACAAATCTCATGCTGAAGGCAGCCCGGCAGGTAGATAGGAAGGGTCCATTGTCACCCGCTGGGAGCAGAGCCCAGCCCTGAGTGAGCATGCGGTTTTAGCCTCAGGGTGGCCCCCAACCCTGGAACGGCTGGAGGGACTTTAGGAGAGTGGATCACCAGTTTCCAGAATTATCTGTGGCAGTTTCCAGAATTATCAACCCATAAATGCCAAAGGCAAAGTAAAAGGTCATTGTGGACTTTGAGAACAGGGAGATCAAGAGTGTGGTCCAGCCTCTGCCCCTGGAGGAAGAAGCAGCTGAGGCGCCGCTGCATGGCTATTTCAGAGCTCCTGGCCTACAGATCATAGGGGACCAAGTGACCATACTGAGGGGTAATCACTCTTGCTGCTTGGATCTGGATTGCTGTATATTGGGGAGATCCTGGGATGTGTGACCAAGTGCCAGAGCCAGTGGAAGCTTCAGAGAGAGCAGCCAACTAATAGCTCCAGCAACTGTGAAAACCCCAGCAATTTGGGACAAAACTCTCCTCTCTGGAAGCAGAGTTCTACTGTGGCAAAAAGCTCAAAAGTAAAGTAATTGAGTGACAATATGAGCAAGCAAGGGAAGCAAAGCAAGCAGAGCGATCCAATTTTAGATTCCTTTTTTGGGGGACAAAAAGGATCAAAGCATGGAATGGCAGGAAGACAACGAAGTTAGAACTCCTGCACCAAAAGCTTACAATAAAAATCTGAACTGGTTACAGGCCATAGAGGAGCTTAAGAAGGATTTTAAAAACCAAATAGGAGAAGTGGAAGAAAATTTGGGAAGACAAATGAGAATGATGGAAGGAAATCATGAAAAGAGAGTCAACAACCTGACTGAAGAAAATAAAAATAAAAAAGAAAATTAAAAACCTTAAAAAGTAAATTAGGGGCAGCCAGGTGGCTCAGCGAGTAAGAGCACTGGCTCCAGTGTCAGGATGACCTGGATCAAATCCAGGCTCAGATACTCAGCACCACACCCAGAAACAACTGGCCATATAACCTTGAGCAAGTTACTTAACCCCGATTGCTTTAAAAAAAAAAAAGTAGACTAACTCAAAAAGCAAAAGAGGCCCAAAAAGCCAATGAGGAGAAGAGTGCTTTAAAAAGCTGAATTTGCCAGATATAAAAAGAATCTCAAAAGCTCACTGAAGAGAATAATTCTTCAGAATTGGATTGTAGCAGATTGGATTAGCTCCAAATTAGATTGGAGCTAATGACTTTATGAGAAATCAAGATACTATTAAACAGATCCAAACAAATGAAAAATAGAAGGCAATGTGAAATATCTCATTGGAAAAACCACTGACCTGGAAAATAGATCCAGGAGAGATAATTTAAAAATTATTGGACTACCTGAAAGCAATAATAATAAAAAAAAAAGAACATAGAAATGTCATCCTTCAAGAAATTCTCAAGGAAAATTGCCCTGATATTTTAGAACCAGAGGGCAAAATAGAGGTTGAAAGAATTCACCTATTACCTCCTGAAAAAGATCCCCAAAAGAAAACTCCTAGGAATATTATAGCCAGGTTCTGGAGTTCCCAGATCAAGAAGAAAATATTATAAGTAGCCAAGAAGAAACAATTTGAATATTGTGGAAACACAATCAGGATAACACAGAATCTGGCAGCTTCTACATTAAGGAATCGAAGGGCTTGGAACAGGATATTCCAGAGGTCAAAGGAGCTGGGATTAAAACCAAGAATCGCCTACCCAGCAAAACTGAGTATCATGTTTCAGCATTCTTGATGAAAAAACAACAGAGTTGAGTAGAAGATTTGACATTCAGATACAAGAAGCAAGAGAAGCATGAGAAGGTAAACAGGGAAAAGAAATCATAAGGAACTTATCATAGTTGAGCTATTTACATTCCTATATGGAAAAAAATGATAATTGTAACTTATGAAACTTTTCTCAGTATGAGGATATTTGAAGGTAATATAAATGTACATCTATATCTACATATGTGTGTGTGCATACATATATATGTCTATTTAGGAGGGTATATGGGTGTATGCATACATATGTGAATGTATGTATATATGTGTACAGGTATACATAGACAGAAGGCACAGGATCTATTGAATAGGAAGGGATGATACTTAAAAGGTGAAAATGAGAGGTGAGAGTAATATAATGACAGGAGATGGGGACAGAAGGGGATAAATTATCTCATGTAGAAGAGGCAAGGGAAAACTGTTACAATGGAGGGGAAGAACAGGAAGGCAAAAGGGAATGGGTCAATCTCACTCTCAGTGAATTTGGCTTAGGAAGGGAATAACATACACACTAAATAGGGTGTCTCTTCCTACAGGAGAGTAGTGGGGAAGGGGATGAGGGGAGGAATGATGGAGGGTAGTAAGAAGCACACAATTTTGAAAAGGGACAGGGTCAAAGTAGAGAATAGAACAAGGGGAGATGGGATAGGATGGAGGGGAAGTATAGTCAGTCTTTCACAATAAATCCACTATTTAAATGTTTTGCATAGCTGCACATGTACAACCTATATTGAATTGTTTATCTTCCCAGTAAGGGTGGGTGACGAAGAAAGAATCTGTAATTCAAAGTTTTAAAATCAAATGTTAAAAAATGGGAAATAAGATATACAGGTACTGGGGGATGGAGATCCATCTTGCCCTAACAGAATATCAGAGGGGAATGGGGGAAGATATATGAGAGAGCAGACTGCGTGAGGGAGTATACAGTGGGATCACTGTTTTGGGGTAGTGAAAGACAGGGAGAAAATTTGTAACTCAAAATCTTATGGAAAGAATGGTATAAACTAAAAATAAACATAAAATTTTATTTAAAAAATATAAATAAAGGGAAGAACTGAAGAGACATTACAGTAGAACAATCTGTAGGATTCAGCAACTGAATGAAAAGAAAGATGGAGTAATCAAAGATGATTCAGAAGATGGAGGGAGCCAGGATGAGATCACTGGTTTAGTCCTTCAGATCAGTACACCTTGAGTTTACCACTAGCCAAACTCCCTCTCTCCCTGACCTCCAGAAACTTATGAGTCAGCCTAGAAAAGGAAGCCCTGATAATTTTACCCAGAATTTACAGGCTGCGAAGATACCATCCTACCAATATTCTAACTGGAAGCTTTACAGTGATCAGTTTAACAGTTCTGTACTACTATAACTAACTGCTTCTTTTAATACTCTCTGTTAAATTGACCTCCATTTTGTATCCCAACTTACTGTTGCCTTAATCTCTGTATAACTACTACCCTAGGCAGTACTTCCTTCCTGCTACTTGAACATGTACCTTCATCCCCACATACTTTTTTTGTCTTTCTCTTTCCCTGTTCTTATCCTTCTTCACTCACCCTGTGCCCTTTGGAATCCACATTTTATTGTAAATAAACTTTTAATCCTAATTCTCTTCTTTAAACAAGCCTTTCATTTATTTGCACTAATTTGAAACCTAACTTTTCTTTCAGGACAGCATATACCCTGCTACCTTCTTCAATAAAGTCTGCTACTTCTCTAATGACCCCCATTTCACAAGCTCAGGAAATAGGATCGCCATTTTTAGACCTTTGTTCTGCTGCCTTCATTCAGTTTGTCAGAAACTCTAGACACTCAATTGTATATCACCTTTTCTTGATTATTTTTTGCCATCCTCAGTTTCTTCAACTCTATTTTGCATTTCATAATATTCTCTATCTCTTGTTTGGTCATAAATTCTTCTGTTTTCCATAGATAAGACAGGTAAACTATTCCTTGCTCTCCTAATTTGCTTATAGTATTGCCCTTTATATCTAAATCATGTACTCATTTTGACTTTATCTTGGTATACAGTGCATGATGTTGGTCTATGCCTAATTTCTGCCATACTGTTTTCCATTTTCCCAGCTGTTTTTGTCAAATAGTGAGTTCTTATCCCAGAAGCTAGAGTCTGGGTTCATCAAACAGTAGATTATTATAGTCATCTACTACTGTGTCTTGTAACTAAACTATTCCTCTCATCCACCACTCTATTTCTTAACTAGTATCAAATAGTTTTGATGATTGCTGCTTTATAATAACAATTTAAGATCTGGTATGGCTAGGCCACCTTCCCTTTTCATTAATTCCCTTGATATTCTGGACCTTTTGCTCTTCTGGATGAATTTTGTTACTATTTATTGTGAGGATAATACATTATGACCAGGTGGGATCTATAGCAGGAATGCGAGGCTGGTTCAATATTAGGAAAATTATCAGCATAATTGAGCATATCAATAACAAAATTAACAGAAATCATGATTATCTCAATAGATGCAGAAAAAGCTTTTGACAAAATACAATACCCATTCTTATTAAAAACACTAGAGAGCATAGGATATGATTCCAGATTTTTTCCCTTCTTCCCTCCTCACTCACCCCGACTGGGAAGATAAGCAATTCAATATAGGTTGCACATGTGTAGTTACACATAACATTTCCATAGTAGTTATATTGTGAAAGACTAACAACATTTCCCTCCATCCTATCCCACTGCCCACCCATTCCATTCTCTCCCTTGACCCTGTCACTTTTCAAATGTATATGCTTGTAACTACCCTCTCTCCCAACCTGCCCTCCACTCCATCATCCCCCCTCTTATACCCTTTCCCCCTGCTTTCCTGTAGGCCAAGATACCCTAATGAGCATGTATGTTATTCCCTCCTTAATCCAAATTCAATGAGAGTAAAGTTGACCCATTCCCTTACACCTTTCTGCTCTTCACCTCCATTGCAATGGTTGTCTCTTGCTTTTTTTGCATGAGATAATTTACCCTATTGTATCTCTCCTTTTCTCCTCTCATTCTATTCCTCTCACCTTTTAATTTTATTTTTTAAATATCATCCCTTACTATTCAACTGATCCTGTGCCCTCTGTTTATGTATACATGTACACACATATATACACTGACATATGCATCTATACACACAGTCTCCTATGTATACATGTATACATATATACGTATTTATATGTATACATATATATTCCCTTCAACTACGCTCATACTGAGAAAAGTCTCATTAGTTACAATTAACCATTTTTCCATGTAGGAATATAAATAGTTCAACTTGAATAAGTTACATATGGTTTCCTTTTCCTGTTTACCTTCTCATGCTTCTTGTATCTGAAAGTGAAATTTTCTGTTCAGATCTGGTTTTTTCATCAAGAATGCTTGAAAATCCTTTATTTTGATCAGGGGGTGGAGTCAAGATGGCAGAGTAGAAGCAGGTCCTCCGTGCGGCTCCAGCTTCCACCTTCCCCAATTCATGTAAAAGGGGACTGAACAAACTTTGGAGCTAAAGAACCCACAAAATGACACAGAGAAGCTAACCTCCTGCTGAGGACATCCCGGCAGGCTGGCAGGAATTGGCCAGCCAGTGCTCTGGGAGCCAAGCCCAGCTCCACGGCTGAGGTTTTAGCCCCAAGGCGGGCCTGACCAGCCGCTGGCTGGAGGGACTCCAGATCACCAGGAGCTGTGGCACCCCAGAATTATCAACACACAGATGCTAAGGACAAAGTGAGAGGTCAGTGCAATATGGACTTTGGGACCCAGTAGTTGGGAGTACATCGGCTTTTGCCCCTGGGGTGAGAAGCCACTCAAGAGCAGCGGCTGTGCAGCTGCCCCCACATGGCAGCTTCAGCTCCTGGCCTACAGAGTGTAGGGGGACCAAGAGATCAGTCTGAGGGGTAATCGCTCTTGCTTTAACCTTCTTGGATCTGGATTGCAGTCTAGGGTGGAGGTCCTGGGGTGTGTGTCCAGTTTGCCAGAACATGTGGAGGCTTCAGCAAGGGCACCCAACTAATACCTCCGGCAGCTGAGAAAACGCCAGCATTTGGTACAAAGCTCCCCTGTCTGGTAGCAGAGTCCTACCGTGGCAAAAAGCCCAAAAGTCAAGTAATTAAGGGGCAACATGACCAGGCAAAGGAAACAAAGCAAACAGAAGAACCCAACATTAGACTCCTATTTGAGGGACAAAAAGGAGCAAAGCATGGAACACAAGGAAGACAGGAAGTCAGAACTCCTGCACCAAAAGCTTCAAAGGAAAATACGAGCTGGTTACAGGCCATAGAGGACCTTAAGAAGCAGATAAGAGAAGTGGAGGAAAAATTGGGAAGAGAAATGAGAACGATGCAAGAAAATTATGAAATGAGAATCAGTAGCCTGACTGAGAAAAATAACACTTTAAAAAGTAGACTAACTCAAATGGCAAAAGAGGCTCAAAAAGGCAATGAGGAGAATGCCTTAAAAAGCCAAATTTGCCAGATGGAAAAAGAATCTCAAAAGCTCACTGAGGAGAATCATTGCTTCAGAATTAGATCGGAGCAAATGGAAGCTAATGACTTTATGAGAAATCAAGATGCTGCTAAACATATCCAAACAAATGAAAGAATAGAAGGCAATGTCAAATATTTCATGGGAAAAACCATTGACCTGGAAAATAGATCCAGGAGAGATAATTTAAAAATTATTGGACTACCTGAAAGCCATGATCAAAGTAAGAACCTAGAAATCATCCTCCAGGAAGTTCTCAAAGAAAACTGCCCTGATGCTTTAGAACCAGAGAGCAAAATAGAGGTTGAAAGAATCCACCACCTCCTGAAAAAGGTCCCCAAAAGAAAACTCCTAGGAACATTATAGCCAGGTTCTGGAGTTCCCAGATCAAGGAGAGAATATTACAAGCATCCAAGAAGAAACAATTTGAATATTGTAGAAACACAATCAGGATAACCCAGGATCTGGCAGCTTCTACACTGAGGGATCAAAAGGCTTGGAATGTGATATTCTAGAGGTCAAACGAGCTAGGATTAAAACCAAGAATCACCTACCCAGCAGAAACTGAGTATCATGTTTCAGGGGAAAATATGGTCATTCAGTGGAATAGAGGACTTTCAAGCATTCTTGATGAAAAAACCAGAGTTGAATAGAAAAATTGACATTCAGATACAAAAAGCAAGAGAAGCATGAGAAGGTAAACAGGGAAAAGAAATGATAAGGAACTTATCAAAGTTGAACTATTAACATTCCTACATGGAAAACCAATAATTGTAACTTATGAAACTTTTCTCAGTTTGAAAATAGTTGAAGGGAATAGAAATACATATGTATATGTATAAGGGCATATGGGCATATGAATACATATGTGAATGTTTGTATATATGTTTACAGGTATACATAGATAGAGGGCACAGGACCAATTTAACAGGAAGGGTTGATACTTAAAAGGTGAAATTAAGAGGTGAGAGAGGTATATAATGAGAGGAGATGGGGTAAACTCTCATATAGAAGAGGCAAGGGAAAATGGTTACAATGGAGGGAAAGAATAGGAAGACAAAAAGGAATGGGTCAACCTTATTCTCATTGAATTTGGCTTGGGGAGGAAATGAAATACACAATAAATAGGGTATCTCACCCTATAGGAGAGTAGGCAGGAAGGGGATGAGAGGGGGGACGATGGAAGGGAGGGCAGGCTGGGAGAGAGGGAAGTTGGAAGCACCCACTTTTGAAAAGGGACGGCATCAAATTAGAGAATAGAACAAGTGGGAGGTGGGATAGGAGGGAGGGAAACGTAGTAAGTCTTTTACAGTATATCTACTATGTTAATGTTTTGCATTAGCTACACATGTACAACCTATACTGAACTGCTTATCTTCCCAGTAAGGGTGGGTAACAAGGGAGGAAGGGAATGAATCTGGAATTCAAAGTTTTAAAATCATATGTTTAAAATACATAAATAAATAAATATATATGTATATATACATACACACACACTATTTTAATACTATTTTACACGTAATTGGGAAATAAGACATACAAGCACTGGGGCATAGAGATCCATCATGCCCTACTGGAAAAGTTGAAAGGGGTATGGGAGAGATAAGACTGGAGGAGGGCATGTCCTGTGGGACTGCTATTTTGGGGTGGTGGCTAGGAGAAAAACGGGGAGAAAATTTGTAACTCAAAATCTGGCGGAAATGAATGATGTAAATCAGAAGTTAATAAAGCATTTGAAAAATGAAAAAAAATATCAAAAATCCTTTATTTCATTGGATGACCATATTTTTCCCTGAAACATTATGCTCAGTTTTGCTGGGTAGGTGATTCTTGGTTTTAATCCTAGCTCCTTTGACCTCTGGAATATCATATTCCAAGCTCTTTGATCCCTTAGTGTAGAAGCTGGTAGATCTTGTGTTATCCTGATCGTGTTTCCACAATACTCAAATTGTTTCTTCCTGGCAGCTTGTAATATTTTCTCCTTCCCCTGGGAACTCTGGAATTTGGTTGTGATATTCCTAGGAGTTTTTCTGGGGGGGGATCTTTTTCATGTGGTGATCATCAGTGAATTCTTTCAGTTTCTATTTTGCCTTCAGGTTCTAGAATATCAGGGAAATTTTCCTTGAGAATTTCTTAAAGGATGATTTGTAGGCTCTTTTTTTGATCATGGTTTTCAGGTAGTGCAATAATTTTTAAATTATCTCTCTTGGATCTATTTTCCAGGTCAGTGGTTTTTCTAATGATATATTTTCACATTGTCTTCTATTTTTTCATTTGTTTGGATCTGTTTTATAGTATCTTGATTTCTCATAAAGTCATTAGCTTTCATTTGCTCTAATCTGATTTTGAGGGAATTATTCTCTTCAGTGAGTTTTTGAAATTCCTTTTCCATCTAGGCAATTTAAGTTTTTCAGGCATTCTTCTCTTCATTGACTTTTTTGGGCTTCTTTTGCCATTTGAGTTAGTCTATTTTTTAAGGTGTTATTTTCTTCAATATTTTTGGGCATCTCCTTTAGCAGGCTGTTGATTCAGTTTTCATGATTTTCTTGCATCATTCTCACTTCTCTTCCCAATTTTTCCTCCATTTCTCTTACTTGATTTTCAAAATCTTTCTTGAGCTTCTCCATGGCCTGTAACCAATTCATATTTTTCTTAAAAGCTTTTGATGCGGGAGTTTTTACTTCATTAACTTCTGGTTCCATGTTTTGATCATTTTTGTCCCCAAAAAAGGATTCTTGGGTCTGTTTGTGCTTCTTCTGCTTGCCCTTCTTGCCAGCCAATTATTTGACTTTCGAGCTCTTTACCACAGTAAATCTCTGCTTCCAGAGTGGAGCAGATGTCTCAAATCAGTGGGCTTTTTGCAAATGTTGTTAGAGGTCTGAGGAGGGCATCTCTAGAGACACTCCAAGCTCTGGCATACTGCCACATATCCAGGACCAGTACCCAAGACTGTTATCCAGATCCAAGCAGGTCAAAGCAAGAGAGATTACCCTTGAAATGGTCACTTGGTCCCCCTAAGATCTGCAGGCCAGGAGCTCCAGAGGCAGCCACAGGGCAACAGCTGCAGCTGCCATGCCTCTGCCACTTTTCGCCCCAGGGGCAGGGGCTGGACCGCACTCTTCCATCACTTGGTTTCATCAGAGTTCCCCATTCACCTTTTACTTTTTCTTTGCCGTTTATGGGTTAAGAAATATGGAAACCTCCACAGCTGCTGGTGATTCACCCTCCTGAAGTCTGCTCCAGCCAGTCTGTGCCACTGGTTGAGGCCATCCCAGGGCTAGAACCGCATGGCTCATGCAGGACTTGGCTCCCAGCTGGGAGTGATAAACCCTTCCTGTTGGCCTGCCAAGTTGCCTTCAGCAGGAGATTTGTTTCCCTCTGTCACTTTGTGGGTTCTGTAGCTCTAAAATTTATTTAGTCATATTTTACAGGTATTGGCAGTGGTTGAAACCAGAGCCCAGAGGAGTTCCTGTTTTAACTCTGCCGTCTTGGCTCATCTATACCCCTTCTGAATGTTAGAATAAAGATACAGTTCTCAAGAGTTACAAGTATCACCTTCTCATGTAGGGATGTAAACAGTTTAATTTTAATGAATAACATGGTGAGGGGGTTTTCCCCTTTACTTTTTTCCCTTTTTATGCTTTTCTTGATTCTTGCATTTGGAGATCAAATTTTCTGTTCAGCTCTGCATTTTTCATCAGAAAAGTTTGGAATTAGCTTATGTCAATGAATGTCCATCTCCTCCTTGGAAATATTGTGCTCAGTTTTACTGGTTGATTCTTTGTTGCAATCCAAGCTCCTTTCCTTATGAAATATAATATTCCAAGCCCTCCAGTCCTTTAATATAGAAGCTGCTAGGTCTTCCATAATCCTGACTGTGGTTCTATGATATTTAAGTTGTTTCTGTCTGCTTGTACATTTTCTTTTTGACCTGATAATTCTGGAATTTGGCTGTTATATTCCTTAGATTTTTCATTTTAGGATCTCTTTCAAGAGGTGATGAGTGGATTCTTTCAATGACTATATCACCCTCTTGTTTTAGGACCTCAGGGCAGTTTTCCTTGATAATTTCTTGAAAGATGCTGTCCAGGCTATTTTTTTGACCATGACTTTTGGGTAGACCAGTAATTCTTGAATTATCTCTTCTGGATCAGTTTTCTAGGTCAGTTGTTTTTCCAGTGAGATATTTTACATTTTCTTCTATTTTTTCATTGTTTTGATTTTTTTTTTTTACTTACTCTTGATGTCTTATAGAGTCATTAGCTTCCACTTGCCCAATTCTGATTTTTAATGAATTATTTTCTTCAGTTACCTTTTGTATCTCCTTTTCCATTTGGCCAATTTGACTTTTCAAGTAATTGTTTTCTTCAGTGGATTTTTTTTTTCCTTTTGGCCAATTGTATTTTATGAGGAATTGTTTTCTGTAGTCAGTTTTTGTCCTTCCTTTTCCAAACTGTTGACTCTCTTGAATACCTTTCATTTCTTTTCCCAGTTTTTCTTCTGCTTCTCTTATTTGACTTTTGAAATTCTTCTTGAGCTCTACTATGTAGGCTTTTTGGGTTTGAGAGCAGTTTATATTCCCCTTTAAGGTTTTAGATGTAGGTTATTTTGACGATGTTGTCCTCTTCTGACTTTGTATTTTGATCTTCCATGTCCCCATAAAAAGAGTCTGTGGTCAGTATTCATTTTTGCTTTTTGCTCATCTTGCTTACTTTCTGGCTTTTAAAATTGAAGTCTCCTTCTGGGGTACAGGGGACATTGTCCCAAGCTTCTTGTGTTGGGGGACAGAGGCCTACTCACTGACTTTGTGTGCTCAGGTGCTGTCAGTTCTAGGCTGTTGGGCTCCATCCACTTACCTGGTGCTGAGTTGTGGTCCTAATGGTGGTGTCTGGTGTGTGCTGAGGCCAGGTGAAGTTTTTCTGCATTTCCCCGGGGCTACAGTGGATCAGTGGAAGTTTGGCTAATGTAGGATGTCTACCAACCTGGGGCTGTGCTGAAGCATGTGGAGGGCCAGCTGGTGGAGATGTTTGCTGTCCCAGGGATGCTAGACTAAACCAAGTACACAACAAATATATCCTGGCCAGAAGCAGCATAATTTGAAAGCTAGAGTTTTTCATTTTTAGGCCATATCAGAGATGGAAAGATAAATGACTAGAAAATACCACAGATGTCATTACCCCCCAAATTGACCAAGAAGCCATCAATAATTAATGATCTGTTTATCTTCTCACATATCAGGCACCTGGATAGCTCAGAGGCAAGTGAGTGGCACAGTAAATAGAGTACTATCTCTGGAGTCAGGGATACTGGAGTGGAAATCCAGCATCAGATACTTACTAGTAGGGTGACCCCAGGCAAGTCAACTTCTGCCTCTGTTTCATTAGCTGTAAAATGGGGATAATAATAGCAACTATCTTGTAAGAGTTATGAAGATCAAATGAGATATTTGTAAAAATCACTTAGCATAGTACCTGTCAAAGATCTGGCATTATATAACTGCTTATTTCCTCTTTTCCCTCCCTCTTCTTAAATAGAATGGTCCACACACTTAGGCATGGTATCCTTGATGAAAATGTGAGAAAAAATGTGGGTAGGCACATACCATTTTTCATGACATAAAACGTCTTCAGTTATAGTTGACTGAAAGGGATAGAGAATGCAAATCACACATTAATCATACATTAAAATATTTGACTTGATAGACCAGAATACAGCTTTAAAGGTTCACCTCAACCAACCATGCATTTTTCAAGATTATGCAGTAGTGCTTTGTAAATAAAATAACAAAGAACTTTCTTCAGTTTTCCTTTTAATATAGTACAATGTCAAGTAAGACATAAAAGCAGGACATGGATACTTTTCATAGGTACATGCCACTGTAAAGGCATAAAGTCCAAATGGAAGGAAGCATCCAAGATGACAACATGTTTAGTATGCTCTTTGCAGAAGTATTTATATGTAGATAATTATCTATATTTATATACATACACACATATGTATACAGAGTATCTCTAGATAGATATGGAGAGAGAGAGAGTGGTACTGTATTGTACCAAAATCTCCACATAATTTTTTAAATTTCAGGTGAATCAGAAAAAACCCTGCCCTCAAAGAGGTTAAATTCTAATTGGAGAAGAAAACACATAAAAGGGAGCAAGATGGGGTGTGGAAAGGAATATGGCAAAGTAGAAATTCCAGGTAGATAAGGTGAAGATAACCTATCAGAGTTCCAGGGCACAGCCATGGATCTCTGGTGGTAAGGGGTATGAGGAGAATGAACAGAGTATAGGCAACATTGTTTGGGAGTTGACTTTTACTGTAGGCGTCTCCATTTTGACTTCCCACTTCTTCCAGATCAGAGGGCCACACAGTGGTCTCCTTTATGATTTTACTGAGTAATTCCTATTATACTGCAGATATCCCCAACTTAAAATTCTGTAGGGTAGTTTCTGCCCTGCACTAGGTCTTTTCTTTAACTTATTTCTGCTAATATGAATTACCAGTCTAACATCTCATTCCTTCTTATGCTAGTGAAGAAAGACTCTTTATGGTAGGAGTTTAGGCACCTAAGATAAGCAAGTAAATGGAGAAGTTTGGGTGGGGGTGGCAGTGGTGGACAGAAGCCATTAAGCATCCCTCTAATTATATAATCTGGGCCTCTGTGTGAGGTTTTCAAATTGATAATTGATTTTTAATTGATAACTGTATCAATATAATTGGTTTCCTTTTTAGTCCTATACATTTTCTATCCTGTTTAGTCCTGTGTATTTCTGAGAAAGGGTCCATAGGCTTTGCTAGAATGACACAGGAGTTCATGATGAAAAAAAAAATAAAGTTAAGAACCTAATCTAATCCCTTCATTTTGCAGATGAGAAAACTCTGGGTTCCAGGTTAAAAAAATTACACAAAGTCAATGGTAGAAAGTGACAGAGCCAATATTGAAACCCTCTTCTTTTGATTGCAAGTTCAGTGTTCTTTCTGCTTTATTACATCTTTCAAAGGTGTTCTCAATTCTGTAATACAACCATAATCCCAAAACCCAGCCAATTTTTGTTTGGCTTCCTTCCCTTGAGCCAGATTGGCCCCTCAATATTCCTTTTAGTTTTATGGTTCTATTCTTTTTCTTAGAAAGCTTCTTATTTCATTAGTTGAAACTTTTTTATTTATAATGGTTTCTATTTTCCTTTGCTTACTTGAGGCAACCCTAAAAATAAATCTTATTTATGGAGGTATACATGTGTATTATTTCAACTAGATTCATTTCCTGAGGAGATTCTTAAGCATTTTCTAGAAAAGCATTCAGATCTTTTTTTTTTCACCTGGTAGGGTTAAAGGCAGTAGGCTTAATTGTAATAAAATTAGTGTTTAAATGTAGCAGGTACCATGGGGCTTAAATGTAATGTGTGCTGTATATTTTAAGAGGACATGTTTACGTTTATTTGGCCTTCAGTGTAGTGTCTTTGAACATCTTTTTAGCACCAGGATTCAGCTATTCTCACATCACATAAGGAGTCATCAGTGAGATCCAGATATGGGCAGGCTAGTCTCTTCAGTCTTATTCAGTATCCTTTAAACAGAATTTCTGCTCTGAAATTTTTTTTAATTCAAGTTTCAAAATGTTTTCTTAATGGGTTCAAGTGTGAAATATTTTAATTTCCCAATCAAATTCTTATCTTTATGAATTTTATAGTACTGAGATCTGGTTAAGATAGTTGAGTTAATATATTATATGGTATAGAAAAAAAAAAAGACAGGGGCGGCCAGGTGATGCAGTGAGTAAGAGCACTGGCCCCAGAGTTGGGAGACCTGGGATTGAATCCATGCTCAGATACTTAGCACCCACCCAGAAACACCTGGCCGTGTAACCTTGAGCAAGTTACTTAACCCCAATTGCTTAGGGGTGGCCAGGTGGCTCAGTGAGTAAGAGCACTGGCCCCAGAGTCGGGAGACCTGGGATTGAATCCGTGCTCAGGTACTTAGCACCACACTCAGAAATAACTGGCCATGTAACCTTGAGCAAGTTACTTAACCCCAATTGCTTTAAAAAAAAAAAAGACATCAGTAGTCAAGTGGCTCTAAATTTTCCACCTTGTTGTTTGTCTTTTGTTCTCAAAGACAGCCATGTCATCAGGGAGGTGATGCCCATGATATGCAGGTGCACTGGATTTAAGCAGGGGAGGGCTGTGCAAAGTCACCAGCCTTACTTTCTGCTCCAGAGCCATCTGGGTCTAGTGACCAGATATAAGACAACTAGAGATGGTGTAGGATGCAGTGGGGAACCTTGGCCTTTTTAAGCTAAGGTATTTAAGAGATCTCAGTTTGACTAAGACATCACCCTTCAGTGATTAAGGCTTAGTAAGAAATGAAGCAGAGAATGGCCTCTTTACCTGGTCAGAGAGATGGATGAATAGATGGATGGATGGATAAAAATATGAAAATAAATAACTAAAATTAGTTTTAGAATTAATAAAAAAAAACAATTTGGGCTTCTGGCTAAAACGGAAACAATTGCTATTTTACAATCATTCTGAACCAGTTTGGACTGAAACAGTGACTAAGTAGGGCTTGGCCCAGGACCTGTTTGTCTACATAGGTCTCTTATCTATATTTGAGTTGCTAATCATGAACTTTAAATGTATCTGGTATCTTAATTCGTTGTGCCTGATTTGAGGGTTTTTTTTCCCAATAAATCAGTTTGACTAACCTTGACTTAACTATCCTTCACTAACCAAACTATTTGAATATAAGGTTTACAAATAGAAGCCTTAACTTTTCCAAATTCTCAGAAAGGCATAAAAATTCTTTAACAGTAAAACTGTGACAGTGAAGATACTTTTTTAAGGTTTGAACTCAGCAGAAAAAGGGTATTATATTTTAAAAGATTTTTTCTTTCTTATTGCACAAAATTATCTACTGTGAATCAAAAAAAAATATCAAGTCTCCTTTCGTGTATTAATTAACAAGCTTTCTTAAAGTACCTGTTATGTGTTAGGGACCGTGGTAGACCCTGAGGATACAAAAACAAAACTGATGTTCTGAGTTGAAGGAAAATGATAATTTTTCTTATATTTATCTTTTCAATGTGTCCAGTAAATTTAAAACTTTAAGAAAATCAAATGCTAAATGATTAAACTTAATTTTCATCAGTGAAGACATTTAGTCCTGTAATGGGAATGCAAATTTGGAAGATCTTCCCTGCCCCTAGGCTAAAGTGCACCTGAAGCCTGGGGAGGGAGGCTTGTTTTTCAGTAGATACTTTTTGATTGGCCAGTGGGTCCAAAAGGTTGTTACATTCTCTGAGCCAGGAGAAGGCTATATAAGCCCTGATGTGTAGCTTTGTTTTGGGGGCTCACTTTGAGAAGTGTTCTGTGATTTGATCTGTATTCTGGGAAGCCGTTGTCCAGGGCCCCCCCGGCTTTGAAAAACCCAGATGTGGAAACCCAGATGTTGACTGGGTATGGATGTAATGGTTGGACAGTTTGGAAATCTGTCTACTTGATCTGTTTCTGTCTTGATAATTCTGCCTGTATACTTTGAAGTTCGGGGTGCTGACCTTTTTCCCCTGAACAAGGTAAACGATATATGTCTGACTGATTAAAGTAAGCTTGTTAACCCATTTTGAGTTGCTTTCCTTTAACAAAGCAGATCCAAGAACCTGTGCTAGCAGCCACCCTGGGAACGCTGGGGTGCTTGCTGCTACAAGTCCCAGTTGAGGTATCTTTATAACAAGGTCTAATGCTTTAAACCATGTACCAAGTATGTCTCACCCATCTTTCTGTATAATGAAAGACATTATTTATTTTTAACATACTGTGAAATAAGAAAGTCTTGTATCTTCTGGTGCCACTGCTGCTAAATAGTATTTCTTTGTATACCTACTGTGATGTTTAGTCTTTTAAATATAGCTTTAATTATCTTCCTTCGGTATGTACTTTGGTTGTACTATTCATTTGTTTCACCATTACGTTTGAGTTCTAAATAGCTAAGATATATTGAGATAATGCTTTCAAATTTCTGCTTAACTGTCACTCTACAATCTTCCCGACTTATTGCACTTATTCTGTGACCAATTAAGGTACAGTCTCTTGAGACAAATAAATCCAATTCTCATTATTTTACTTTTTCTTATATACTAAATTGTACTAACTTTTCTGTGGTTCCTTTACTGACCTAGACACCTTTCCAATTTTATATCATGTTTAAGTGTGCATTTTCCATATTATTGTCTTCTCTTTTATTGATAGAATAAATAAGATTGCACTCAATTTAAACATACTTGAATTGTTGCCCATGACATTCCCATCACCCAGCTCTTCCTTTTCACTAACTGCCCGCCATGCCTGGGATGCTCTCCCTCTCTAGACATTTTCAGGCTTCCTTCAACACTCAGCACAAATCCTACCTTTTAAAGAAGGACTTTCCTGGTTTTTCCTTACCCTTGCTTTCTTTACTACCGTGTTTCCCCGATAATAAGACCTATCCCGAAAATAAGCCCTCCCCTTACTGTGTAAGATTCCTCAAAAATAAGCCCTATTGAGATTGCTACTGTAGTGAAGGTGATCCCCTGCGCTACATGCTACATTACGGTACCCTCTGTATGCACCGTCCCCCCCCCCCGAAATGCACGCCGCGCTCCGAGCTGCATCCAATCAGAGCTGCAGCAGTGAGCGCATCATCCTGTTCTTCCCAGTGATTTGCTTATTGAATAAAGGTACATTTTTTTGTTCACATTTACCTGTTTATTAAAATTGCTGTCAATGTTCATTAAAATAAGCCCTCCCCTGAAAATAAGCCCTCTGGTGTTTTTCTGTCCAAAAAAATTAATGAGAGTGTCTTATTATCGGGGAAACACGGTACTACTGCTAGTTCCTTCCATCAGAAATTACCACCATTGACTCTGTATGTAGCGTACATTTACATAGCTGTTTATCTGTTTACTCATTAGAATTTAAGCTTCTTGAGGGCAGGGGCCATGGTTTTGTTTGTATCTTCAGCACTCAGTCCCCAATTTTTTTAACGTTTGTCCTTTGTTCTCAAAGAGGACTATGACATCAGGAAGATGATGGCATGCAAGTGAATTGGATTTAAATGAGGGAAAGCTGTGCAAGGTCATCAGCCTCACTTTCTCCCCCAGAGCCATCTGGGTCCCTTTTTTGCATAGAGTTAAGCACAGAGATCTGCAGTTAATATTTATACAAAGTCCTCCTCCTAAAAGACATGATACATATAATACATGCTATGCATTTAGATTTATCAGAGAATTGTAGAGCTGAAAGTTTCCACATAAGTCACTTGGCTAATTTCCCTGAGTGAGACAATATTATGCTTAAGCCATTTGAGAAGAAAGATCTAAGAATATGTGTATATATTCTTTATTTTAAATTTCCAAATGAAGAGATTCTACAACCTTTAGCAATAATAAATTCTAATTTTTAACAACCTTTATTGTCAAAAAAGTTTTCTTTAGCTCAAATCCAATCTACTGCAACATGTCTATTCTATTATTTTCCATATAAGAAAGAAAACAATTGGTCATCATGTTGCCTATACTTATGAATTGTCAATAAGTTACCATCCCAAGAGCTCTACTTCTTTCCCTGTTAGGCTGCCACTATTAAACTGAAGATTCTCTGACCTTCTATCAGGGATACTTGCATTCCTTTTAGGTTATGAAAGTCCAAATTAGCCTTATCATTCTGTTATCTGACTAATTGTACATTTTCTGCAAAGAACAAGGTAAAGGTTATATTTTTTCTATGACTTACCCTAGAAAGTTGTATGTGGTGTCCACTTGTCAGAAGATATCCTGTTGTGATTGTTGTTCATTTGTGTCATCTGGAGTTTTCTTGTCAAAGAAAATGGAGTGGTTTGCCATTTCCTTCTCCAGTTCATTTTATAGATAAGGAAACTGAGATAACCAGAGTTAAATGATTTGCCCAAGGTCACATAGCTAGTAAGTGTCTCAGGCCAGATTTTTAACTCCTGAAGATGAGTCTTCTCAGCTTCAGGCCTAAAACTGTATTCACTGTGCCTAGTACTCTGTTCACCTAGCTACCCAAAGATATCCTGAGCAAGTAATAAGTCAGTACCTGTTGAAAACCTAAGTTAGAATATAAAGCCACAGCAGCCATTTTCATACCCCTCTACCCTAAAATAATAATCACCTTGTATTGTTTACCTTTATTTAGTAAGGTAGACAAATTCTAATAATACCTCTCCTCAGTCTATCCATTGTGTTCAGTTTAGGTTACATAAGACTGATTTTTATTTGTTGTTCAGATGAACATTTTAAATAGAACTTGTGGCATCTTTTTGCTTTTCTGTACTGTAAAGATGAGTAAGCTTAGAATAAGTAACCTCATAATCAGTTTTTTACCACTTCATATTTGGTTATAATAAGATGAAAAGGAAATAAAGTGATTTACTGGCATCCAGTCAATCTGTAGTCTTCCCTGACTGTGATTTATTGTATTGTACTATTGTGAAATGATATTGATGGAAAACATGAATTAGTAAGATATAATCAGTAAAATGTAATAATCTAGTGCAATGTGAGTTTCTTGAGGACAGGAATTGTTTTGGTTTTGTATCTTTTATCCCTAATGCAAGCAAATGCCTGGCATATCAAAGGTACTTAAAGTGTTTTTTAAATGAATAAAATGATTAATTAGAATTTTATTGTTCTAGTTATAGGTCTACTGCACCTTAGTTGATGGGCAGAAAAATAAATAACATTTTTAACAGTATACAAGCACGTAAGGAATTATTCCATTTAAGAACTGAAGGAATCTTGGAGAACTCTACTCCAATCTCCATATTTTGTAAACGAAAAAAACAAGGCCATAAGTCCAAGTAACTTGCCCAAACTCAGACAGATAGAGCCTGGAATTAGAGCCCAAGCTCTCTCATTCTGAATCTAGGGCTTTTTGTAGTAAGCTGTACTGTCACCAACTAGATTTTTGAGCTAAAGATAATGAAATATGTGTTAATTGAGTTATAAAGACAGTTTAATGAAGTTAAAAAGATGAACTTTGGTAGCTCTTTTCTTACCCTTAATCCTTTTATTTCTGCAGATTTTATCTCAACTCTTTGAATACAGCCTGAGTTTTTCAGTGCCATTTATTAGTAGCCATTAAAGCTTAACATCTGGAAATTCCAACTTTGAGGGAATACTTAACCCTCCCATACTCTCCATAAAGTTGAAAATGTGATTGCTTAGAGTCCATTGGATTTAACATAATTTCCTTAATGAGCTACAAGATATCTTTACCAATCTCAAAGTAAATGAAATAAAATCAGATACTTTATGATGCTTTTATGTTTCCTACAAGAATAGAATGCTTGAGAATGAGTATCGTTGTTGTTTTTGCTGTTGCTTTTTAAAAATATTGTTATTCAAGATTTAACCATAAATTTAAGACTACTTCAGAGTGAATTGCCATCACAAATATCATATGAAATATTAAAAGTTTAATTTTGTTAAATCTTCTTTGAAAGCAGCCAGAAATGATTTTTAATTTCCAGAGAATAGTTGCAAAGCTACAAACTCTTTCACATAATTTTAGTGCCTGCTGGTTGCAGAATATGCAGCTATGTAGATTTTTTTTCTTTGTGATTTCTGAATAAAGAATCCAGTAACATACCATTTTTGGCAGTGATTCCAAGAGGTGAATGTTGACTGCCTCTTTAGTAATGAGGAATCTTTTCGCAGCATGTTTTAGAATAATTGGAATATATTTTATCCTTACTTTAGATCTTGTGTTCTGATATTCTGCCTCATTTTTTACAACATTTTATTAGGAGTTCCTATTATATTGTATAAAAGTCTTTCTTGACTTTTTTTTTATAATATCCCACAGTTAGAGATATACTTTTAGATTATGATTAGGGTGACTATGCAACATCATCAGATTAAGTCTGGAACATTATAGCTAGCATTAACCTTGGATGGAAAAGAGGCTAAACAACAATGTATTGTAGGAGAAAAAAATACTGGACTAGGAATCAGGGCATCTGAATTATAATCTTGTTTCCACCATCATCAATTTTCTGTATTATTTTGGTTAAGTCAGTTTCTTTCTCTGCCTCTGTAAACTAAGAAGTTAGATTATCAGGTGGGGAAACTGCAGCCTAAAGGCCATACATGGCCTTCTAGGTCTTTGGTGTGGCCTTTTAACTGAGCCCAAGTTTTATGGAACAAATCCTTTTATTAAGGGAGTTTGGTCAGTGAAATTTGGATTCAGTCAAAGAACCTCACTAGAGGGCCATATGTAGTCTCAAGGCCACAGGTTCCCCACTCCTGCTAGATAATCCAGAGGATTTCTTCTGTCCCCAAACTTCCATGATTTATAAGGCAATAGTACTAGATTTAATTTAATCCTCAAAATGTTTTAGACCTCATTGATCCAATTTAGGGAAACCTAAAGACTATCTGTCTGGTGAAATGAGTAAGTCCTAAAGAAATACTTTGCTACTCTATGAAAGTCTTCATATAATTCAACTTAATGTCCAAAAATTGCATCATATATTTTTTCAATATAAAGCTAAAGACAAGTGTTATGTAAACATATTTCTACATTAAAATTTAGAACAGAAAAATCCTATCTTTATGGTGCAATGATTAATTATATTGTGGATTTATTTGGCAGTTTGCGTGTGAACTTGGATATGGGCAAAGCAGCCTATGGATGGATGATTATGAGGGATGAACATATACCTGGAACAGTTGTTCGAACCAGCACAATACCAGAAGAACTTGGACGTTTAGTTTATTTGCTAACAGACAAAACAGGTACTATTTCTAATCATCTTTTATTGATTTCAGTAAACATTCAATTAGTCATCATCATACTGTGATTATATGCAAGCAGTACATTGAAGTGATATATTTAATATTTTCAAACTTTATTCATGTATTATATGTGAGTTGTTTGGGTTGTTTGTTTTTTTAGCATTTTATGTCCCCTTAATCTAAATCACTCTGTACAATTCACTTTTTTTTTTTTTTGCTTTTTTTGGAGGGGGGAAGGTAGGGCAATTGGGGTTGTGACTTGCCCAAGGTCACAGGGCTAGTTTTTTGTGTTAAGTGTCTGAGGCCGGATTTGAACTCAGGTCCTCCTGACTCCAGGGCTGGTGCTCTATTCACTGTGCCACCTAGCTGCCCCTACAATTCACTTCTACAAAGAATTTCACAAATTTTTCAAATTAAGTCAGCATGTTATTTGTACCTTAATACAAAATTGAGTACAGGGGAGAATAGCAAAAGGTGTATTAGAAAACATGACTCATATTTCAGAGTTAATAGAAAGCAAAGACTACTTAAAAACTAATGCTGTATGTCATGAATAATTTCTTCCCTAAGAAAGTCAGAAGGTGCTGAACAACTTGACAAAAATTTAAGGAGAAAATATCTTAACAGACATGAAACTACTTTTTACTCAATGGAAGTTATTCAAAATCAGCTCTCTGTGTACCATCAAACCATCAACTAATTAAATTATTTAAACAACTAAATTAAAACAAATCAAATTATAAGAAAGGATAAACAATGGAAAGTTTCTATTGGACATATTCAGAACAACAATAACAAAAGTTTGAAAATGGTAAAGATACTAACTTTATCATCAAAACCTACAAAAGCTCCATAGTATAAAGCGGTCAGCATAACAGGGAGGACAAAAGATCATAAAAAATAACTTATACAGCAACACCTGTATCTCCTTGCCACACAGAAAGCACAACATCCAAGATTTATCGATCACTACAAAAGAATATGGTAAATATTAAGAGCAGTGTTTCCTTTAAATAGCTTGAACAGGGAAGCAGAAAGGAGTCTACAGAAATCTTGGCATGAAATCACTTTGAATTATCTCATCCAAAATGCATTAATAGATGAAACTAACAAAAGTACAATAAATTTATTATTTTTTGTATAAAAGTATTTTTATCTTGTTTTTATAAACAACAACAGAGAAACCATCATTACACCCTCACAATTTAGTCTGCAAGATGTTACACTAGAAATTTGAAATGACACTTTAAAAAATTAAAATTACAAAAACTACTGGACCAGATCAAGTGTACACGAATAAAATCTATGCTTGAAAGCACTGAAGGTTACTTTGCAAAAACATATCAGGGAAGAGATGCAACCCCCCACTATGGGGAAAAAGATACCATCCCCAAAGTAGAAGATTAAGAAAATACCAATAACCCACTGAATGCTCATTTTCTCATCCTTTTACATATATATCCAGGATATCTGTAATGAATAAAATTAGATAGTAACAGGCAAGGCTTCATTAAACAATTTTCCATTGCATACCAAATCTTTACAATTATACAAATGGCTGAAAGGTACAAAAAATACGAAATTCTACTGTGTCTTTTTTGTTGTTGTTGTTATTGTTGGGGTTGGGTTTTCTTTTTTGGTGAATTTTTAAAAAGCATTTGGTAAAGCAAAATGCAGTTCTGAAGGTTCTTTTTCCAAAAAAGGACTCTTTCATGCATATGTTAAAATCATATAAAATTATTTTTAATGCCACCAAAGGAAAAAAAACTTTGAAGCATTGTTTATAAATGTCAAAGGAGACCATAAACGAAATGTGTTTTTGACAGTTTTTTGCCTTCTTCATGGAGAATGTCTTGTGCAAGGTCCATATGAAAAGTGAGATTCTCTATAAATGGTAGTCATACAGACATACCTTTTGATACATGACCTTGTTCTGACTGTTTCAAACCCTAGAGGATAATAGGGCTTTCTCAGTGAAATCCATAGTTGGTCAAATGCAATATCTACAATAATCCATAAAGGAAAAATTAAATGCACCAAAAAAATGTCTTCAAACCATGACATACAGTGAAATGAATAGTCCATTGAATTAGAAAATAAGCATGTATATAATAATAATGATGGTAGTGATGGCTAGCATTTATATAACACTTTAAGGTTTGCAAAGTACTTTACATAAATTATCTCATTTGATTCTTACAACATTCCTTTGATGTGGGTGCTATTATCACCATTTTACAGAGGGGGAAACTGAGACAGAAACAGGTTAAAAGACTTGCTAAAGGTCACACAGAAAGTAAGCATCCGAGTCAGGATTTGAACTCAGGGCTTCCTGATTCCAACTCCTAACATTCTTTCCACTTTGCTACCTAACTGCATTTCTGGAGAAAATGTAGTGAATGGACAAAGCGTTGGGCCCTAAACTTTACAGAAGGAAGCAAATTGGCTGGATTGCTTTGGGCAAATTGTCCAGTCTTTCAGAGATACTCCTCAGTGGAAAAACTCAGTGTCCTTACTATACCCATATCATGTTCCATTCCTTTTTCCAATCCTTAACAGTGACTCTTAAGACAAGAATTGAGTTCACAGTGATGCTTTTGAAAAAAATATTTCCATTAAAAATGCTTACTTTAACAAGCACAAAATTATTGTAAAGGACAGGACATAGATCAAGGAAGACATCACAGAAAGAATAGGAATACCACTTGAGCTGAATAGTGAAGAAAGGGGAGAAATTCATGAGGGTTCTGGTTGTAAGGCAAGGAAATCAGTCCGTTCCATGCAAGAATACAGTATGTGCAAATATATGTCAGTAGTGAATTGAAATAAAATGGAGACATAAGTAGTCTAGTTTCCATGGAATAATAATAGCTGACATTTATAAACTCTCTATATACTTTACTTGCCTAATTTCACAGAAACACTGAAGAGGTTTTCAAAGATAAAGACATAGAGCTTAGATTGGTTAAGGTACTTGCTTGTGGTAATTCCACTATTAAATGTGGCAGCTGAGATTTGAATCCACACATTTGAACCTGATTCCAAATCCAGTACACTATTCACTACTCTCTACTTCCTTTTTCAAATGTGTTAAGGGGAATAGTATGAAATAAAACTAAAATTACTTGTTTGAGCTAGGTTATAGAAGGCCTTAAAAGTCAAAATAAGTCATTTTTTATTTTCTTCCCTTAAGGAAGAAAATTAACTGAAATTTTTAAAATTAAAATGGTCAGAAGGCTCAAAAGTAGACATGAAAAATGATGAAAATCTTAAGTAAGGTGATAACTGTGGGAATGAAAATGGAGGGATAGGAGATGGGATAGGAATCCTTGGAAGATGGTAGAGTAAAAGATATCTTAATACCATTTTCCTGCCCCACCAGGCCCCACAGAGCAAGTGCCCCAAAATAAAGCAAAATGGCAGGAAGAAAAAAACTGAAAGAAATATGGAAGATGGTATTTTTTAAAAATAGATTTCAAATCTCTCTTAATATCACAGTAATTTTTACCTCCCCCAACACACACCCAACCTTATCCCCATTGTAACTTCCTTGTGAGGAAGCAGAGTAATTAAGCAAACTTTTAGGTAAAGACTGGAACTGAGAGTGTGTACAATATTCCATCATGTTGCACTTTTTTCTGTTGTGTGGGGGAAATATATGTTTCATTAACTGTGCTCTTAGGACCTTGAATGTTTCTTCAGTTATTTAGTTCAACTTCCTTTTAATGATCTTTTCATTTACATTGTTATAGTCTTTCTGTGCATATCTTTTCATTCTACTTATACCATTCTTCATCATCCTAATGAATCTCATGTTTCTCTGAATTTTTACTTATCATTTCTTATTATATAATATTTTATTATATTTATATAGTTGTGGATTTTTTTTTTTTGCTTTCCCCAATTGATGAATGTTTTCAGTTCTTTGCTACCAAAAATTGCAGTGAAATTTTTTGGAATGCACTAAACCTAAGTTTCTCTTTTTAAATTCCTTGGTCTATAAGTCCAGAAATGGTATGAAAGTCAAAGGATATGGACAGTTTAATTGCTTTTCTTGCAGAATTAGCTCTTGTTACCCAGAAGAGTTAGAGTAATTTTCAGCTCCATGTACAGTAGTGCATCAGTGTGTCTATCTTCCAGAGTCCCTCCAATAGTTATTGTTCCCATATTTTGCCAGTTTGCATAATGTGAAATAAATTTCAAAGTTGTTGTAATTTGCATAATTATCTTTTTTCAGGGATGCTGCTAAAACCCTCTTCACTGAACTTGATGGCACAATGTATAGAGTTCTGTATCTGTGAAAATAAAATTATATACTTGTGAAACACACTGCATATGCTATATGAATTCTAGTTATCATTGTTAGGAGGAAAAAGTATATCTCTGAAAGTTTATATTAGCATTTAACAGAAATGATTAATGAATTGAGTATACAGTTTTTAAAAGTAGAGAAAGATTTTTGAAAACACCAAATAAGCACAAAAGAGAAAATACTGAAAATCGGGAAAGGGGGAGGTTGATAAGTAGCCAGGTAGGCTGTGGAATCAGTAAACAAAACTAAAGACTGGTTCTTTGAAAAAGAATAATATTGTCAATTAAACCTTTTAGCTAACCTAAATCATATAAACAAAAATAATAATGTGAAAGATAATTATAATAATGAGGTGACAAACCAAAACTTATGGAATACAACTAAAGCAAATGTCAGAGGAAAATGTGTATCTCTGTAAACTTTTCACAAAATCTAAGGAAACAAATTACAAGTACATTAACAAAATCTAGAAAATTAAATGAGAAATAGAAAAACTTAAAAATCAAAAGGTTTTATAACTGACCAAAGAGCTAGATGTTTTTTAAAAATGACTAATAAAATGTATCAGTTAATAGAAAAAAAACAAATTACTAAGATTTAAAAATTCGGAACATGAATTTACAACATATATACGGTATACAAAATATCTTAGTGCAATTAAAGCATGTAACTGCTCTAAGACTTTTGAGCCACTCTTTTTAAGAGAATTATCAGGAACTATTACATTCAAGTAACTTCTAAAAGATCTGAGAGTTTAAAATGGATCTGTAATCTTCAGTTTAGGAGTTCCCTTCAGTTATGCAAGTAACAGCCCTCCCATGCCTGACCATCCAGTACAATTCTTAGCCATGTCTCAAAAGTTTGCTACAGGAGGTCCACCCATGATGCTGAAGACCTCCCTTGACTTCTCTTGAAATCACAAGGGTACCAGTGAAGTATTTTTACTGACTACCTGTGACATGACAAATCCATTATTTTCTTTGCTGTATACTTGTCTTACTATTTTTTGGAATTTATCAGCAGATATATGTTATATTCTCTTCAAACCTTTTCCATTGCCACATGTGTAAGACTCATAATTTGTTTTTCAGAGGCAATGGTATGCCAAGTTTCATTTTCTTTCAGCAAATCTTTACTATTTTAGGAAGCTTAGAGTCAGTAAAAGTGTTTTGCAGTTTTTTGAGAGCAATCCAGACCACTCTACTGCTTCTTTTAAACTCTGAGAACAGTTCACTGAGTACCTAAAAGAAGAAGGAAAAAAATATTCAAATTTAAGAAACAGAACTCCCCTAGATTTATAAGTGAATTCTATAAAGTACATTGTTAAACTCGGCTATATAAAACAAATATGGTCCTGATAACCAAACCAGAGATAGATAAAGCAGAAAAAGACAGATATAAGCCAAAATCAGTAAAGGTTTTAAATTTCACATTCATAAGGATCATATATAAAGTTTATATATGCCATATATCCAGAAAATAATCTACTATGAACAAAATGAATTCTTACAAAAACCATAACACAGTTCAATATAAAGAAGATAATTGGGCAGAGCCAAAGATGGTGGTGTGGAATCAGGAAAACTCCCTGAGCTCTCCCCATAACCACCTCAAATACCTATAAAATATGAATAAAACAAACTTTAAAGCTACAGAACCCACAAAGTGACAAAGAGAAACAAATCTTCTGCTGAAGGCAGCCTGGCAGGCAGGCCGGAAGGGTCCATTGCAGCACCCTAGGAGCAGAGCCCAGCCCCACATGAGCATGCGGTTTTACGCTCAGGGAAGCCCCAACCCTGGAGCAGCTGGAAGGACTTCAGGAGAGTGGATCACCAGTAGCAGTGGCAGTTTCCAGAATTATTGACCCATAAATGCCAAAAGCAAAGTAAAAGGTCAGTGTGAACTTTGGGAACAGGGAGACTGCAAGTGTGGTCCAGCCTCTGCCCCCAGAGAGAGAAGTGGCTGAAGCACAGCGGCCATGCAACCACTGCCAAGTGACTGCTTCAGAGCTCCTCACCTACAGATCGTTGTGGGGCCAAGTGACCATTCTGAGGGGTAATCACTCTTGCTTTAACCTGCTGGATGCAGATCACTGTCTTGGGTGGAGATCCTGGGGTGTATGACCAGATGCCAGAGCTAGTGGAGGCTTCAGAGAGGTCAGCCAACTAATAGCTCCAGCAGCTCTGAAAACCCCAGCAATTTGGGACAAAGCTCTCCTCTCGGGAAGCAGAGTTCTACTGTGGCAGAAAGCTCAAAACTAAAGTAATTGAGTGGCAGCATGAACAAGCAAAGGAAGCAAAGCAAGCACAGCAATCCAACTTTGGATTCTTTTTTTGGGGGACAAAAAGGATCAAAGCATGGAATGGCAGGAAGATAATGAAGTCAGAACTCCTGCACCAAAAGCTTCCAAGAAAAATCTGAACTGGTTACAGGCCATAGAAGAGCTTAAGAAGGATTTTGAAAACCAAATAAGAGAAGTGAAGGAAAAATTGGGAAGAGAAATGAGAATGATGCAAGAAAATCATGAAAAGAGAGTCAATAACATGACTGAAGAAAATAACACCTTAAAAAATAGACTAACTGAAATGGCAAAAGAGGCTCAAAAAACCAATGAGGAGAAGAATGCCTTAAAAAGCTGAATTTGCCAGATGGAAAAATAATCTCAAAAGCTCACTGAAGAGAATCATTCCTTCAGAATTAGATTGGAGCAAATGGAAGCTAGTGACTTTATGAGAAAACAATATACTATTAAACATCCAAACAAATGAAAAAATAGAAGGCAATTTGAAATATCTCATTGGAAAAACCACTGACCTGGAAAATAGATCCAGGAGAGATAATTTAAAAATTATTGGACTACCTGAAAGCCATGATCTAAAAAAAACCTAGAAATCATCCTTCAAGAAATTCTCAAGGAAAATTGCCCTGATGTTTTAGAATGAGAGGGCCAAATTGATGTTGAAGGAATTCACTGATCACTTCTTGAAAGAGATCCCAAAAAGAAAACTCCTAGGAATATTATAACCAGGTTCTGGAGTTCCCAGATCAAGGAGAAAATATTACAAGTAGCCAAGAAGAAACAATTTGAATATTGTGGAAACACAATCAGGATAACACAGGATCTGGCAGCTTCTACACTGAGGGATCGAAGGGCTTGGAATATGATATTCCAGAGGGCAAAGGAGCCGGGATTAAAACCAAGAGTCATCTACCCAGCAAAACTGAGTATCATGTTTCAGGGGAAAATATGGTCATTCAATGGAATAGAGGACTTTCAAGCATTCTTGATGAGAAAAACAGAGGTGAATAGAAAACTTGACATTCAGATACAAGAAGCAAGAGCAGCATGAGAAGGTAAATGGGGAGAAGAAATCATAAGGAACTATTTACATTCCTACATGGAAAAACGATAACTGTAATTTATGAAACTTTTCTTAGTATGAGGATAGGTAAAGGGGATATAAATTTAACAAATATTTTTATCTTTTCCATGCCAATATTATTAGGGAGCTTTGGGGGTTTGCATTTCAAGTAACAAATTATTTTTATTATATATATATATTTTTTCTATTTTTCAGTTTAATAAAATCATGCAATTCAAAAAAAAGAAGATAATTGGCATAATAAAAATCATATAAACGAGTAAAACATAAACCACATGATTGTTTTAATATATAAAAAAACCTTTTGTAAAATGTGCTATTTGTTATTTACCTTTTTTAAAAAAGCCCTAAAAAGGGACAGCTAGGTGGTGCAGTGAATAGAGCACTGGCCCTGAATTCAAGAGGACCTGAGTTCAAATCTAACCTCAGACACTTAACACTTCCTAACTGTTTGACCTTGGGCAAGTCACTTGACCCCAATTGCCCTGATTTCCCTCCTCCCAAAATAAAAAAAAAAAGCATACGAAGCATAAACATGAAAGAATCCTTTGGTATTATAAACAGTATATATTCAAAATTCAGAGCTAGTTTGCAATGTAGGAACACAATATCTAGCATCACAGATTGGCGTTAAGCAACAATAATTTCTCTCCCAGTTACTATCTGACATTGTTCTAGAAATGCTAGCTATGGAAGAGACAAGAACAAAAGTAATAGTATGTAAATGTTGACTAAAATGAAGTAAAATTGTTTCTATTTTCAGATGATTTGATGGTACACTTAGAAATCTCCCTAGAATAAGTGAAAACATTAATTGAGATGATAAATGGCTTCAACAAAGTACCTGGGTATAATAAGTCCACAAAAAAAATAATCAGCATTTCTATACAATAACAGCAAAAACCAGGAATATAAGAATTCCTTTCAAAATATCTATGAAATGCTTAAAGTGTGTAGAAGAAAACTAGACTTGTAGAGAAATTCCTATAAATAATACAGATACATGGAGAGATAGTCACTAATATATGTTTACTTCATGTCAGTATAAAAACATTATATTAAGTAGTTTGCACGTTTAGTGCTATGCCAATCAAATCATTTGTCATATTTTTATAGAACTAGAGAAGGCAATAACAAAATTCTTTTAGAGGAAAAAAAAGATATAGACTCAAGAGAAACAATGAGGTGATGTACAAATCAAGGAGTAATAGCATTACTAAATGTCAAACTATATTATAAAAGTGATAAAAAAAACTTTGATATTTCTTTAAAGAAAATTTAAGATACAGAAGTAATTGCAGTAGCCTACATGTTTAGTAAATCCAAGGACACAAATTATGATGATTAGGACCAGAATGTAAATTAGAAAGACTTCTGCATAAAGGTTTTCATTGTCACCTTTGGAATTTGGAATGGATTGATTGCAGAAAGAAAAGGGATGAGAACAGTGCGTTGAAACACTCAGATTAGAGGACAGAGGATGATGAACAAAGGAACAGACAGGAATGAAGGAAACCAGGAGGAAGCAATATTGTGGAAATAAGTAGAAAGAGATTATCAACAAGGAGAGTGGTCATTAGTGTCATTTTCTAAAAAGTTCAGAATAAATGAAAATTTAGGAAAAGTCCCTGTATCCCAGAATTAAAAGATCATAAAGGGAGGGAAAATACTATAGCTTTAGGTAATAGGGTCAAGGAACAGCATCTTGTTTTTCATTTTAAAATAAGGAATATAGTGAATATCTTTCTTTACAAAACTAAACATTTTCATAGATCTTTGTGTGTGAATAAAGAGTTCTTTTTTTCTAGACCTGTGATTTGATTTGTGTAGGGAAGTTTTCGTGTAGGATCATCTAAGTAAGTCAGTGCAGATCAGTAACTTCTCTGTAACCTGTAATTTAATTATTCTTAGATGCAGGGGGCACTCAGAGGTCACGTGATTTGCCCCTAGTCACACAGGTAGTATGTGTCAAAGGCATAACCTATGGCTTCTGTATTCTGGGACCAACTTCTATGCACTATGTTATGTTACCTCTTCTATTAACAAAAATTACTAGGTTAAAAAAATTATAGGAGGTGGCAATTATTCTTAATTTCATACTCATTCCATTATTCTCATGGCATTAGCCCCTAAAGTTCCCGTGTGAGTTGTACACAGGTATGGAATAGAAAAACAACAGGGTGCTTTGCCATCTTTGGGGATTTTAGCCATTCTTGGTATTTACTGTATGTTTCTATTTGGTTTGTAAGATCTTTTCTTTCAGAAAGCTGTCTATACTCAGTGCCTCTACTTCCTCTCCTTTAAACCTGCACTTTGGCTTCTGACCTTACCATCTCACTAAAACTACTCTCTCTAAAATCACCAATGACCTTTTAACTAACACACTTCATGGCCTTTTCTCAATCCTCATCTTTCTTGACCTTTTTCTACAGTCTTTGACACTATTCATCACCGTCTTCCTTGGATATTTTCTTTCTATGTTTTTGTGACATTGATCTCTCATGGTTTTCCTTACTTGTTTGACCACTCCTAAGTACCCTTTGCTGGTTTCTCATCCATGTGTCTCTGACTAATTTTAAGTTGCCCTCAAGATTCTTTTCTGTGCCCCCTTTCTTCTCTCACTATACAATCGCACTTAGTGATCTTATCAGCTTCCATGGGATAATTATCATCTCTTTATGATTCCCAGATCTTATATTCAGTCCTTACCTCTAGTCTTATATTAACAACTGCCCTTTTGGCATCTCAAAATTGGAAATCCTATAGGCATTTTATACTCAACATCTCCAAAATATAACTCATTTCCACTTCTTCCAAACTTCCCTGTTAACATCAGCCCCCCAATCACCCAGGCTTGCAACTTTTTTAAGTATCTTACTCAGCTCCTCACTCTTAACCCCAATATCCACTGTTGCCAAATCCTTGTATTTCTACCCTGACAAGATTCCTCACATATGCCTCCTTCTCTACTCTGACACTGCATTGTATCTCCTTTCTCTTAGACTAGTGAAGTAACCTTTTGATTGGTCTCCCTGCTTCCCCATTCCAATTTATCCTCCATTCCTCTGCCAAAATTTGTTTGTTATTTCCCCTGATGAGTGAATCTAACCATGTCATTACTCAAAAAACTGCAGGAGCTCTTTATTATCTCTAGGATCAAATATCAGATCCTCTGTGTGATATTTAAAGCTCTTCCTAACCTGGCCCTCCCTATCTGTAATCTTCTTACACTTCATTCCTTTCCTTATACTCTAGAATCCAGTGGCATTAGCCTTCTTGCTCCCCCTGTGGGAGAGACAGGAGGCAGTTTATATCAGGTTAGTCAAACCACTACCACTGCCTCTGCCATTATTCTTCTAAGCCCGGGACTCTAAAACCAAGAACCTCGACAATAGGAGTACTCCTCAGCCTACCAGTCCTGCTTTCAGTCCTTTTCCCATAAACATCACCCAGGGAAACAACTCCTGAGGAGAAGGATCCTGCCAACTGTGGAACAGTTTCTACAACAAGGCAGCTTGTTCACAACAAGGTGAAGCAGCCAGGTATGAGGGGAAAGTTATAGTAAGACCACCTCAGTCACTCACTCATTATGCCAAGGTTGGAGATCATCCAGAATTTTGAACCCAGAGTCCTGTGAAGCCACCCCTGGGGAGATATATAATGGCAGGTACTTGTGAAAATGCTGTTTTCTTCTCTACTGAAGGTCCCAAAGAAGGCCCACTTATAGTATTTTATTCTTTCCAATTACATGTAAAAATATTTTTCCATTTCACTTTTATAAGATTTTGAGTTCCAAAATTTTTTCTTCTTCCTTTCTTTCCCTCCCTTCTCCCCAAGATGGCAAGCAATCTGATGTAGGTAATATATGTATAGTCATATTAAACATATCCCCATATTAGTCATGTTGTGAAAGAAGAATGCCATCAAAGTTTTTGACTCTGTCAGATGGTTCAGCATCAGAAACTGATTTTATTTGTAGAAACAGCTTTAAAAAGAATACATTACCATGTATTTTGCCGCCGTGCTAAGGACCTTGGGAACTTTCCATTTCACTTAACAGCTAAAACCTCCAATAGATATTGTCTGCTTCAATAGAATGTGATCTTCTTAGGCAGAGGCAGTAACGTACAGTGGAAAGAGTGCTGGACCTGGAGTTAGGAAGACCTGAGTTCAGATCCAGCCTCAGACTCTTACTAGGGCTAGCTGGGGCAAGTCATTTAACCTCTGTATACCTACTTCACAGCATTGTTGTGAGAATCGAATGAAATAATATTTATAAAGTTCTTTAGCGTAGTGCCTGGTATGTGGTAGCTAGCCACTTAATCCTTACTCCCTTTTTGTTTCTTTCCCCAGTGATTAGCACAGTGGTTTTCATATACTAAGTGCTTAATGCATGCACTCTCACACATTCATTCCTCACATATGACCTTCTATCTCTGGAATCTTTGCCTTTACTCTTCTTCCTCGCTTCTGCTTGCTGGTTTTCCTAGATTCCTTTAGAACTCAGCTCAGATCACATCTTCAGCAGACCTTTCCTAGTTTCTCCTTCACCTTTTCCACTTCTCCACTGCTGGCACCTTCCCTTATTGTTGCCTTCCATCTACGCTATGTATACATTGTATGTACATAGCTGCCTGCATATTGTCTACCTTATTCGAATGTGGGCCCCTTGAGGGCAAGGACCACGTTTTTTATTTTCTTTCTGTTCCCATCCAGCCCTATTAATTATTACCTAATATAAAATGTTTTGATTTCCATGCTAACAAAGCTATATTCAGTGGTTGATAGATTATTACCTTTTATAGTAAAATTTCTTAACACATATCAGAAAACAATAATCATTTTTGAAAGTAACTGAAGGAAATCCTTTCACCAGCAAATTAAGCCTTTTTGCTACCTCTGCCTATCAAAAAAAATTATGGGGGTGGCTAGGTGGCACAGTGAATAGAGCACCAACCCTGTAGTCAGGAGGACCTGAGTTCAAATCCAGCCTCAGACACTTAACACAAAAACTAGCTGTGTGACCTTGGGCAAGTCACTTTAACCCCAATTGCCCTACCTACCCCCCTCCAAAAAGCAAAACAAAAACAAAATTATGGACCTTTATATTGACATTTTAGATATGTTAAAAATTATCAAGTGAATTCTCTTCCTTATTTTTTGAATTGAGAAACAGTGAAACATTAAAAATATATAGTTACCTGTTATTCCTAACTTTTAATTGGCACAGGAATTCAAAAATAATAAGAATATCGTCAGGCTTTCCCCCCCAACCCCCATGCTTTACTTTTCCTATTTCTTCTAACATGGTATTTACTAGACTAATGAAAACAGGAGTATATATTATAAATTTTCTGGAATGTTTTTGGATTTTTTCCCCTAAAAATAATATGTGGGAGGAAAATAACAAATAATATTTTTTCTATATTAACTTGAATGCATAAAGTAACTTCTCTCCTGCCCTCTTGTGGAGCTGTTGATAAGTAAAAGGTGTGTCAGGTTTTAAAGGTCACTGAAGTGACCTAATTTTTTTTTTCTTAAAGGACATGTTTAGGGGAGGAAGTGAAGTTATCAGTAGGTGATTGTGTTTCTGCTTAAATATAACACTCCCCATTCTCTCTGTTGGAAGTAGAGAGAAAAATCTCAAAAACAGTCTGAAAAAATCTTATGCTGTGACCCAAGCTTTCAGTTCAAATGATTAAGAATTAGTTGTTGAGTCTAAGGAGCATTACATTACTAACATAATTGCAAGGTAGTCCTTTATATGATTGTAAATTGGGTTTGTGCTTCATCAATAAGCTTTTTGACAAGAAGCGTCCATCACAGTGGCTCTCTCATTTGCCACAGCAGAATAGAAAATGAAGTATCCCAATAATTGCATTATAGTTTCCTTATTGTGGGACAAGAAAGCAATGTGGTATAATTAGGTTTGATTGGAGTGCATGTTTCCGGTAAGATCTGAAATTAATGATGTTGCTATAGTGACACATCTGCGGCCACCAGTGCGTGAAACATAAAGTAATTCATTCGACAAGAGAAGACATCTGTTAACTGCAAGGATGCAGAGCATATTGACACTGACCAGAAATACTAGACGTTATGTGATAAATGAACAAATGATGCTGAAACAGGAGGACAGATAATTTGTACTTAATCTGCTGGGAGAACTTTAATCTTCTCACTGGTTGCATTTGACAATGCCATTGTTTAAAGAACAATGCTGCAGAGAACTCATAAATTTTAAAACTTAACTCAGGGCGCAGCCTATTAAAGCAATACATTAATTCCTTTGTTAGGGAGTTTTTATCTTCATGTAGAACAAAGCCATTACTAAAAACACCCACTAAAACAACAGGTTTTTTAGGACTCACATTTTAATTATAGCATCCATTACCCAAAATGCCATGTTGTTTGGACTTGAATCACATATAAGTTTGACAGAAAGGCGTCATCCATTTTGAGGGAATATGCTGTTTCTAAAGCTTTTCAAGAGCAGCAATGTATTATATTTTATATTCTTTAGTGCCTACAAAGCTTATAATCACAGAAAATAAGATTTAGAAATTTTTCAACATTCTTGAATTCAGGCTGTGACTCTGCAAGCTCTCTGCCTGCTCATGACAAAAACCAGGGTATTCAATTATAACATGAACAGTCTTCCTAGCACAATTATTTACTAATGCGTATACTTGCATGTGAGTGCTGTAATTAACATTTTAGGGGTGTTTGGACCAATTGAAATACTTAACACATATAATGGTTGAACAGATGCATACAGTAACTGGGATTCATAATCTTTGGGGAAGCCTAGTTTGAAGCTAATACGCTAGATGGATATTTGTCTAAAAATGTGTAGCTTCCTATAAATTCTAACTGTTTTGAAAATATTAACGCATATTGTGCAGTTGTATTGTGAAATCATAAATTAGTCTGATCATTTGGGAAGTGAAATATCATTTTTTTCATTTCTATATTTGTTATTTAAGGCATCCACTGGCAAAATATGTTATTTAAATTAATATTAAATTAAAAATAATAAATTTTCTTAAGAGAAATTATCTTTCCAATAAAGTGGAGACAGTGTGGAAAAAGGTATATGCACATCCTTGTAATGTGCTGGCAAAGTTATTAATGCTTATATATTGCAAGTACTTGCTTGCTGTTTTATTGTGGCCTGTTAGAATTTTGGTATTAGGCCAAATTACAATCTAGTAATATTTGATCAGAAAGCTTTGCATCTGCTTCTCAAAAAAACTATCCAGTGCTCTGTTGTGAATCACATCTGTTGCTACCCAGGGAATGATGCCTGCAGGACTTTTTCCTGAGAAATTAATTTCCTCTTTGCCTGCTTTGCTCTGTGTTTAATGATACAATTGTAGTCAGAAAACTCTTTCCTTTCATTAAAGAGCCTACTAAATTTTTCTTCAGAAATCCTGCACAAACTTTTTGACAAATGATATTTCCCTTCTGTGGTAAGTATATACCAAAACAAAGTTGAAAATCTACTTTGATAGTTTGTCATCTGGTGGCCACCATACCATATGGATATCTTAGAGTTTAGTTCCTTCCATTTATTTGCAAGTTTTCAAAATTCTTACTATATTGGACAATGTCTACTTTTTAAGAGAGCAAGAGTAGTGTAATACGCCAGAAAAAATTCTAAAAATCACCCAAAACTGAGTTTTAAAAAAGAATCTTATCCAGCTCATACAAATTTGTCAAACTTCAATGGTATTTACCTACCCCTTGAATTCTAGAAAATTTAGTTGTCAGCATTTGTAGCCTTCATGTAATGAAATCTTAATCATATTGCATTTATAATAAAAGCTCCAATATTAACCTTAATGTGAAAAAATGATTTTGAGGAACACAACATAAATATCCATCTGTAGTCATCACCCATGTTTTTTAAAGAAATCACTGAAGTTGTATTCATCCAAATAACAGAATCATAGTCACAGAATCATTCTATTGTTGCTTTGACAAAAGATGTAATCATTGTTTGGAAAAAGCATTTGTAATATGATTTTTTAGTAACTTTAAAATTTTTATGATATTATAACTGTGGGTTTTTTGTTTTCTAATTTTTATTTGTTTTGAAACAAAAATTGAGGTTGTAAGGAAAATTTATCACCATGTTGTTAATTATGGTGCATTATTATTTCAGTTTGTTTTCATAAATAAGTTTTCAGAAATGAAGGTTTTTTTTTTCCCTAATCATTGCTACTAAAAGGAAAATAGAGTTCACAATATGCCAAATTTGAAAATGGACTTACTGAGTCAGAATCATTTTTAGCCAGCTCTTTTGACTATCTCTCATGTTCCCTGGATTACACTACGGAATAAAAAACTTAAGTATATATATCCATATCTACCAGTCTTTCAGAGATCTGCTTTTACTTTCCAAATACAACAAAAAGAAGATGTCTGTCAGTCATTTCTTCCTGACCCCCCTTTTCCTTATCTAATTTTTAGCCCAGGCCTAGCCATTTTAGCTTTGCAACATCTCACAAATATATCCCATTCTTCTGAGACTGTCCTGACTGGAACAGTCCCTCATCACTCCATGCTTATACTGTTCCCTGCTGGTAGGTCTGCTTGTCTTAGTTTTCTACCCCACTCCAATTCATCCTCTATTTAGCCACCAAAATGATTTTTTCCTAAAATACAGGAATCCCACTACTTGGTGAACTCCATTGGCTTCCTATTACATATTACCTCTAGGATCAACTATAAATTCTGTATTTGGCATTCAAAATCCTTTATAACCTGGCCCATCTCTACCCCTTACTCCCCTCTCAGCTTCAGGCATTTTCTCTTGACTGTCCCTCATGCCTGGAATGTTCTCAATCAGTCAGTAGACCTTTATTAAGTGCCTACTGTGTGCCAGGCACTGTTAAACACTGGGGAATTCAAAAAGAAGCAAAAGACAGGCCATGTCCTCAAGGAGCTCATAACTGACAGTATGACTGTATCTCTAAAGAGCAGTAATGAATTGGATGCATAAACTGAGTGTTAACTATTTAAACAATTTATATTCTCTTAACACTATTTATTGCATTATGAGATGGTTTTTTTACTTGTTCTCTTCCAATGACTTGTAGTGTTTTCACATGTGTGTGTGTTTTAATTTCAAAATGAGTGAGTCCCCCAATTACTAGATGTGATATTGAGAATAAAGTGATGAGTTAGTAATAGAAAATCAAGATGTCAAAAGAAAACCAGGGAATTAATGAATTTTTTAAAAAAAGTTTATGCATTCTTATGTCTTTTTCAAAAGATAAGATTTAAGGCCAAAAAATATTCACAGAGCAGTCCCATTTTTAGTAATTATTGCTTTTGGCACCATAAAAATTAAAATCATACATGCCCTTCTTCTTTCAGATGACTCAGGATTATCACTTCCATAATCCTGAACTCTAGATCTTTTATTGAAACCTTAGATCATCACATTAGCTTCTTTGGTTACTTGTTGATTCCTTGAGCTTTCAGCCCACAGGTTTTCTAGATGTTTTTCAGTCAAAGTCTTCTATAGTCACAGCTCCTGCACTGTAAACATGTGGGATTTTTGCAGGCAAATGTCTGACTTAACATTAATTCTTATTAAAGTTCATCTTATAATTTTTAGAGCCTGACTCTTGTCATATCAGAATATGAACAACTTTTCTAGCTGCTCAGTAACCGTGTCTTTGGTAATATTTTATAAAATTTTGCCAGGAATCAGTGTCAAACTCATTTGCCTGTAGTTTAAATATTCTTTTCTATTTTTTGAAAATATGCACACATTTTACCTCTTTGAACTCCTGAAGCTCCTTTGCTACTATGCATATTCTTTCAGGAATCACTAGGGAGCATGAAGAGAAATAATGTGTTGGAAAGGTAGATTGAGGCCAGTCAAGAAATATTCCTCATTTGCAGACAAAACAGAAGCAAAATTAAGACTTGATAAGCTCTGCCTTTTCCCTATCTTCTGTTCTCATCACCTCTTCCATCTAGACCAGAGTCATATTTCTTCCTGTTTGATCTCCATTTTTTCTACATTATACCCCAAAATAACAAAAATTTTACCCACTCTCTTTCTTGACTTTTTTTGTCCAGCTTTAACTAATTCTGACCTTTAGTGATCCTGGCATCATTCTTTTAATTTATTTATTTTAAAATAAATATAAAAAAGAATCCATAATAACAGAACTGGTTATATAACACTGAGGTATCTTTAATCAAGATTTAACAAACATTAAAAACCTTTAAGCTCAGATACCAATATGTTAGAGACATCTAATATGGTTTCTAATATATAATTTTATAAATAAGGAAACTAAGTTGTAAAAGTTAAATGACTAATCACTGGGGGTACAATACATCAGTAGGAGAGTTGAGAACAGAATTTGGGGTTTTGAACCACAGTTCTGACTTTTTATATTTCTTATGATTTAAAAATGACTAAAGGAGAAAGCATTTATTAAGGACTTTCTTTATGCACAGTACTCCGAGAAAAGCAGTGCCTTCATGAAGTCTGTATTCTACTGGGGAAGGTATCACAGAGGAAGTTTTAGCAGCAAGTCAAATGGAAAAGTCCCATGGTCCTTAAGGGACCAAGTAAAGCATATGTTGATACATTGATGCATCTCCTTTAACCTCATTTCCAGTGTTAAAACCATATCTGTTTCTGATATTGAGCCATTTGACAGTGCCAACGACCTTGGTGAAGTGATCTTTCTTTTCTGATCTTCAGTCGTTGGCTGCTGGGGGTCAGGGGACAGGAAGGAGCTTCAAGTGAACAATGCAGAGACAGTTGGCAGTCTGCAACTCCACAAGGGCTGCTTTGGAAATTCATTTGATCATTTACATTCATTTTTTTTAATTGAGAGTTTGACTAGTCTTTGGAAATAAAGTTTTAGAAGGAACAGAGTTAGGAATAGGAGCACAATGCAAAATTTGATGTAGAGGGTTAGATCCTGTGTTGTGTTTCAAATATTTTAATGAAAACTATATACTGTTTAGGTAAAAAAAAATTCTAAAATAATATCTTCCCCCTAAAACTATATAGGTATCTTATTTTTACAACCATGAAGATAAATTGGCTACAGATATCACTACCATGTAACCTTGGTGTTAATATTTAAATTCTATTTTATTTATGTAAAGCTTTTTAAGTGTTTCTAGGACAGTTGCAGAAATGTGAGCCAAGTGAGTGTCCTCATTTTTTTCTATTATAACACTTTATCCCAATATTCAAATAGTACCTGTTGAAGTAGTTGTTGCCTTTTATTTTAAAAATTTCATGAAATACCAAAGGGAAAAAACAACTAAGGACCAGCAGGCTTATTTTAGTTGTTTTACTAAAGCTAGCTACCTATATTTTTACACATATCCCAGGAAAAACTTTTCATTTTCTTTATATCACATGTAATTGGGGAGGAAAAAAATGAATTGTAGGCATTCTATTTCAAGCAAATGCATCTCATGTTGATATGTCCCTTCAAATAGTCATCCATAAATATGCCTTTAAGTATACCTACACTGAGTAATATTACTCTGCAGATTAATCCTGCAACAAGATAAAGTGACTTGCCCGTAAAGTCATATGTGTCAGAGGCAGAACTTGAATCCTCATCCAGACTCTAGTACTAAAGTCCTACTCTAATACCTCATCTTTCCATGGTGTTAGTTTACCATTCCAGAAAGTTGTATGACCAGTGTAAACTCTAGAAAGTCTATCAAGTTGGTGAAAATTAAGGCTCAGTAACAGAATGTATCTATTATCCAAAGAGCAGCCATCAAAGTTCTGAGGTCACTAGGTAATGATTTGAGATTAGGGAGTGGGGTTTGAAGGGAAAAAAGATTACGGAGCAGTTGTGAGCTAAAGCAATTACATGAACTGATTGTTTACTGAGATATGGAGGAGTTGCAATGTACTCCCATGGAGGAGGTACCCAAACTAGTGAATGCACCTGTTATCTAGAAGTGTACATGTTTTTAACATAGATACACATATATTTGAAGTGTATATGGTATCCCAAAAGTCTGTTTTAATAATAGTATATTAATCAATAAGATACATATTATATAATAATTATAATATTAAAACTTCACTAAGACATGTGAAACACCCTGTTCATCATCTTTTTTTCCATACTTAATTATATTTTAAAAAATTTTTATTTCAGATTTTTTTTTTTGCTTTTTGGAGGACAGCTGGGTAAGTGACTTGCCCAAGGTCACACAAGTTAGTGTTAAGTGTCTGAGGCCAGATATGAACTCAGTTCCTCTTGACTCCAGGGCTGGTGCTCTATTCACTGTGCCACCTAGCTGCCCCCTTTCATTTGTTTTTAATCAGATAAGAAAAGCATGAACATGTTCATATAAAGGGAAGAGAAAAAGAGGATTGTATATGAAACTTTTAGGTACATTTTTTTCATTTTACTTTTAAAACAGTAGTGGCAACACAGTTCTATTTAGCTTTCTGTTCTGCTTTCTTTCATATATTTTTAAAAGTTTGGTTGTGGTTTGTTTTTTCTGTATCTTCCTGGCACTATTTCCCCATCTTCCTCCCCAACCCTTCCTCTAAAATATTTTTTAATTAAACTTTTAAAAAAGTAATAAACATCTGCCCTCTTTTCTCCGCCCCCCCCCCCCAGTGGGAGGACAAAGGAAGGAAGAGAATAACCTTGTCTAAAACTGTGATTGTCACTGTATATCTAGTCCACTCAATACTATTTTGAATTTATTCTTATTTACATGCCACTTATTGGGGGGAAAAAACTTAGGGTTTAAAAATGCATTGCACCATTACCTCTCTGAGCTGCTCTGTTACATAAAATTTGTACATTAGACAGTTTATGTTGTCTCTTTGACAGAGCAATAACTATGAAATCTTATAAAATTGAATTACTTGTGGTCCTCCCAAATTGTATTTCTTTATATACCAGTTGTGAATTAGTTTTACTTGCCCTCTACTTTACATTATACTGAGGCTCAACTTCACTAATTCATTAGCAATTCTAATAAATAACCATCTTTGTGGAAGATACAAATTGGAAAGGTTTGCCTTTTAGAAAATCAACTTGACAAGAAAACTCTTGCTTCCTCTATGTAGGATTGGCTATTGGATATCTCAAACTGTACATCCCAGTGATATCTTAAACTCAGCATGTCCAAAACTGAACTCATTATCTTTCCTTCTTATGTCCACCCCGCTTGTGAGCTTCCCTATTTCTGTTGACAGCACCACCATCCTTTCAGTCTTCCAGGTTTGTAACAGCAGCATTATCCTATACTCCTCATGCTCCCTTATCCTACAAATCCAGCCATGCCAAATCTTGCCATTTCTGCCTTCACAGTATCTTATGCATCAGAACCCTTCTCTCCACTGAGCTTCATCTTCTCTAACTTACGTTATTGCAAGAGCCTATTAATTGGTATCCCCACTTTAAGTCTTTTCTCCATTCCACTTCTACCAAAGTAGTTTTCCTTAAATATAGACTGGATCATGTGAATTCCCTATAAAATCAACTCTACTGGTTTCCTAAGAATTCTGTTTAATGTTTAAAACCCTTCACAGTCTACTGCAAATTCTCTTTCTAGCCTCAGTAAACATTGCTCCCTCTCTAGCACTCTACACTCTAACCTTGTCCCATCAAATTCACCCTCTCCTACCTCCTCCTCATGGAGCTTCACTCCTCCTTTTAGAAGCAGCTCAAGTACCACTTTCTATATGAACTCTTTTAAGTTCTAGTGTCCTCCCTCCCAAATGACCTTATATTTAACTCCTTTGTGTATATTTGTACTTATTCATTTGATAATTATGCTGTATATATCTTTTATGTACTACTTTCCTTCCCCCATTAGAACTCAAATACCTTGTGAGTAGGGATTGTTTCCTTTGGTTTTTTTTTGCCTGTCATATAGTGGGAATTTAGCCTCTTCCTCCACACTGGGTACCCTCTGGTTTTCTCTTTCACCACATTCTCTCTCCTGCTTTTCAGCTTCCTTTTATTGTCTTCCCCCTTTAGATCGTAAACTCTTTGTGGGCAAGGGTTGTCTCTTTTTCTTATTTGTATCTCTAGCACTTAGCCCAGCACCTATCACATAGGAGGTGCTTAATAAATATTTATGGAACTGAGTTGACTTTTTGGATGTAATATTTAATTTATTCATATAAGATTTGCTAATAGAGGCAACTAGGGTGGAGAAGTGGACAGAGCACTAGACCTAGAATTAGGAAGACCTGAGTGCAAATTCAGCCTGAGAAATTTACTAACTTTGACCCAGGACAAGTCACTTAACTCTATCAGCCCATTTCTTTAGCTCTAAAATGAGGATAATAGGGGCGGCTAGGTGGCGCAGTGAATAGAGCACTGGCCCTGGAGTCAGGAGGACCTGAATTCAAATCCAGCCTCAGACACTTAACACAAAAACTAGCCGTGTGACCTTGGGCAAGTCACTTAACCCCAATTGCCCTCCAAAAAGAAAAAGCAAATGAGGATAATAATATCAGCTACCCGTTAGGATTGTTGTTAAGGATCAAATGAGATAATATTTGTAAAGCACTTAGTGCAGTTCCTGGTATATAGTAGGCACTTAATAAATGCTTGTTTCCTTCCTTTCTTGCTTCTTTTCAATTTATATATGAGTAAAATCTTGCTGCTATTTCAAATTATGCACTTAGATTCGAACCTGGGTTTAAAAATGCTGCTGTGCTAGATTTATTTTAGTTCTGGTTTCTTACATGGCTTTTGAGAAATGTTTTATTGAGGCTTAGGCTCAAATGGTTTTATAATTAAACACCTTAGACTACCTTTAAAGACACTTCGAATAATTAGGCCTATACCCCCAAAGGGTTCAAAGAAAGAGATAAAGGATCCATATTTACGGTAATATTTATAGCAGCTATTCTGGGTATAGGAAAGTACTAGACACTAAGGGGATGCCCCTCTATTGGAAAATGCCTGAACAAATTATGGTATATAGATAGTATATTTTATATAAAATGGTATCTTTTTATACTGCAAGAAACAATGAAAAAGATCATTTCAGAGAAATCTGGGAATACTTTTATGCACTGATGCACAATGAAGTGAGCAGTCCAGGAGAATAATGTATATACTAAAAACAATATTAAAAAACAAACAGTTTTGAAAGATTTGAGAATGCTGATCAAAGAAATGACCAACCACTATTTCAGAAGACTTATGATGAAACTTATAACCTACCACTTGACTGAGAAGTGATGGCTCAGGGTATAGACTAGGACATATATTGTTTGGACGTGGTCAATATAAAATTTTATTTTACTTAACTATACATGTTCATTATGAGTTTTGTTTTTCTTCTTTTTAAAAATTTAATTGAAAAAAATTCCTGATTGAACATAGAGACTGGTAGGGGGATATAGCACATACCTACCTATAATAACAAATAATATGCAAGTCGGAGGTGAAAAATGAGGAAAGGTTATTACCTTCTAGGGAGCCAGGATTGGCTTCGTGGAGGTGTTTAGCATTTGAATTGAACTTTAAAAATAGATAGTAAACCCATCAGTTAGAGAATGGCTGAAAAAGGAAAAAATTGTAGATGATTGAAATGGCAAGGGGGGTGGCTTCAGAAAATCTTGGGAAAACTATATGAACTGATGCAAAGTGAAATGAGCAGAACCAGGATAAAACTATGCATATTAGCAGCAGTATTCTAAGGATGATAAACTGAAAGACTTAACCACTCTAATCAATAAAGTGATCCATGATAATTGGTAGTGCCAACATGATGTTCACATAACCGACAGCAACTATAACAGACTCTCCATATAGAAGACAGGAGCAAAACATTTATTCAGATACCAGGAAGCCAAATCCCAACACTAGAAAACCAAATTCATCATAGAAACAAAGAAATCTATATACAGTAACACTGCAGAGAGCAACACCATCCCAAAGCCTTCCAACAAACAAACACTCCCAAGCCAAACTGTCTCCTTGCCTGCATCCTCTTTCCCACCACACTAACTGCTCTGCCTCCCAGCTTCCTCTCAGCTCTGCTCCACCCTTCAGCAAACTCCTCCCACCACAGGCTCCATGTGATTGAATTCAGCCTACTGGGGGCAGGGAAGATCTTCAAATTCCCTTAGGCCTATTAAGGGACAGGGAAGATCTTCAAATTCCCATTACCATTACACAATTTCAAAGAACTTATGGTGAAAAATACTATCCACTTCCAGAGAGAGAACTGATGAACTGTGAGCACAAATTGAAGTACATTTTTTTTTACTTTCTTTGTTTTTCTTGCTTTTTTTTGCAATATAACTAATGAAAATGTTTCATTTGTGTAATGAGTATCGTATTGCTTGCCTTCTTAGTAGGTGCAGAGAAATTGGAGAGAAGGAGAGAATTTGAAATTAAAAATTTTTTAAACTAATTTTTTTTTAAATGGTAGATGAAAAGGTCGAAGGAGGACATTCCAGCAAATGCACAGAAGCTCATTCAGTAATGAAGAATAAGTAGTCTCATTTGGATAAATCATAGAATATGTGGCAGCAGAAAGATAAGAGATAAGGCTAAAAATAAAAATTAACACCATGTTATGAAGAATTTGGGATTCCAGACAGAACAGTATAAACTTAGTAAGTAATAGAAAGCCACTGAAGGTTTTGGAAGGACGGGAGCAGTATAATCATATTTCATATGTCTTTCCCAGAATATATAAAATTTGTAAGTACATACAATTTAGCACATAACTTTTTTAAATATTAAATTGAATTATTTTCATTTAAATTGACCAATTAAGGACTAGCATTAACATACTTAGAATACATTTCTTGGTCTCACTAACAAGAAAAAAAGTTGTAAAAAAGACATTAAGTTTCATAGGTGGAAATGCTAAAGGATCAATAATTAGGGCATAATCTGGTATATAGAGGATACTAAGTACTGCAGAAAAGTATCAGAAAGTAAATATTTCATTCTCTTCAGAATGTATTTAAATTAATTACTCTTTCTTGTCATAATTTTATCCTAGGAACACTTACTCAAAATGAGATGATATTTAAGCGTCTCCATTTGGGCACAGTATCTTATGGAACTGACACAATGGATGAAATTCAAAATCATATCATTAATTCTTACTCACAGGTAATTTTTCTTCTATTGCCTAATTTCTGTTAAAAGGGCAAGGGGATTTTTTTTTAACTCATAAAATCTTCCATGAAAAATTTTGCGATTTTGTTTTTTATGAACAAACATTGGGTTGTCAATTTTTATTATTTTAAACATATGCAAATCACTATGTATGTGTATATTTTTAGTTAGGTTTTTAAGGCTTGCCAAATCCAACAGTGTCCATTTTAGAATTATTCCCTTTATGTTTTAACCCCACACACCTGCATTAAACCTAAATCAACAGTCAAAATCTTTTGTTTTTCCTTGCAGTTGTTTTTGCCTTCATCAAATTTTAACCAAATTCAGTCATGCAAATGACCCTCTCTCTAATGCTGGCTTTGGAGGACAAAACTTACATAGGCTACCTTTGTCCCTGGGTTGTTTTGTTTTGTTTTTTATGAAGTTTATTCTTTACCCAAAGAATGTATAATTCTGATAGATAAATTTCTAATAGTGGAAAATGACAGAATATTGTTATTTTATAGTTACCACCTAATATGGTAGACTGATAAAATTGACAGTTTCTTTAGTCTTGGGGACATAACTTTGGTACTGATTTTGTCTATTGAGTATATCAGACTTCAAGTTAAAACAGAATTGCAAACCTAATTCCTCTCATAAATTAGCATATTCCATTGTATTCGATTTTGAAACACTTAATAATCAAAAGTTGGAGCAAAAATAATTTTGTGAGTACTTCTTTGGTTAAAAGAACTTTTATGAATAGTCTAGTACTTGAATTTGTGTTTTATTTAGTTTTAAAGAGAGTTATTGTTTACATATATTATTAATTTGAATATCTGTATCATTTAGATTTAATTAAATAACAAATAGGATTTTCTGTTATTCTAAGACATTTAGTAATGATAAAAATAATATGAATGCGTAGTGGACCTTTTTATTACCTTGTTAAGAGGGGAATTGGAGGATGACTTTCCCTAACCCATCTATCTTTTTGTATTCATTTGTAAGGTATTTCTTGATTTTCTTCATCTTTTTCAGTTTTTTCTAGTATGCCTGAATAATAATTTTAAACAGGATTTCAAGGAAGTTTCTCACTAATAGGAAATCCTAATAACAGAAAAATGAAGGTGTATTTTATGTTTTTGAAAAACAAATATTAAGTAGTTTCCATCTGAGAAGGATTTTTATTTAATCCTTTTTAATAGAAACTGTCAGTTGGTTAGCTGGTTAGACAGTAGCTCTTATGTGACATTGATTTTATCCCTTGTTTGTGTTGTGTTTTATTATTAAGATGACAATAGTCTACTAGGTCCACTATAATGCAACACACAAATCTATTATAACCTGATTATATTTCCCCACTGGAAGCATTTTGTGATAGAGGGCATAATCTTTAATGGAATTTGTGTGAAATTAAATTATACAAGCATCAATAAACATAACATAATTCAGAAGGAGTAAATCGGCTTAATTTATTTGCGGCTGTAATGGCATCAAGTGTTAGCAGAATGCAAATGCAGAGGTTTAAAGCTTTCACTGAAAAGCAGTGCCAGATGAGCAGAAAAGTTAAACCCTTTATTAGACAACACTGTAATTTGATGGGCATAATGTTCACGGTTCAGTGGATCAGTACACTCAGTCAAAAAAAAGGAGGCTTGGTTTCTAAGGAAGCTTGTGTGAAGTTACTCCAAAGTTGACAGAAAGTGGTAGAATCAAGTAAAGTTGCTATTTCACACCCTAACCTTAAAAGGCCTTTCCCCAAATAGAAGGATGATAATAAAAAAATAATCATCATCTCTGGGAGAAATCAATTATTTTAAATCATACAGCTGAATCTGAGAAGAGAGACCAACATGCACCATGGCAATAAATTGGTAGTTACGTTAGGGGCAACATTATTTAAAACTGTGCCACAGCAGTCATTTTAATCATAATGTAAGGTGTGTTTTTTAAAATTAGCTGTGATCAACCCAATCATAAATTTCTCCAACATGAAGTTAAAAACTAAAACAACCCTTTTATTTATTATATAGAGGAAAATTCTTTAGCCAACTCACCACAGCAGAGGTATCTAATTCCTTTCCTCTGTATTACTTCAATACTATTTTATGTATATTGCAGTTAATTCTAATGAAAGTTGTCAGGAATAAAAGCTCCCATACTGTATTTGGATATGTTTTATTTTTTGGTAGTAGGCAAACAAATTGTCAAGGATTTTTAAAAAATAAATTATATAATTAAAGTGGAATTACCAGAATGTATTTTAGAATTTTTAAAAATTGTAGTAATATATATTTTGGTAAATATTAGTACATGAAAATATTTGTCAGTAGTAGTAAATATGTTCAAGCAGTTTGAGTAAATGAAAATGATGTTCTTTAGTAGCTGCTAAAAGTAATTTTCTCCTGTATACAAATAAATATTTGAAAGCAGATAATAAAATAAATTATCCCCCTGAACATTATCAATTTTAGAAAGATAGAATATATTAATAATCATCAATTTAATGGCATAATTTATCTTCAGCTTGTTCTGTTTATCTGTCACAGTTTGTTTTGCTTTTGTCTGTTTCTTATTTTTAAGATGTTCTCACAAACTAGTGGAAACATTACTAGTTCAACGCCATCCAGAAAATCTCAGTCTTCAGCTCCCAAAGTTCGAAAAAGTGTTAGCAGTAGAATACACGAGGCAGTGAAAGCCATTGCTCTTTGTCACAATGTCACTCCTGTGTACGAGTCTCGGACTGGAGTCACTGGTGAGACAGAATACGCAGAGGTGGATCAGGACTTCAGTGATGAAAATCGAACTTACCAGGCATCCAGCCCTGATGAGGTTAGTGCAACAATTTTTAAAAAGTGTATTTCTTAAATAATATTACCTTAAAATCACTTGTCTGTGTAAAGGCAAAGAACAGAGTGATTTCAGGTCTTTTTTGTTCTTTTCTTAAAATCAATAATGACCATGGTAAATAGACAAGAAACATATGCAATTTCCTGGAGAATTGTTATTCCTTCAGATTCTCTCACTTGCTCCTTTGCCAACCATAAATTAGGCAAGTGGGAGATGGGTTACTTTCTTTCAGACTGACAGATTTGACCTGAAAGTGTTGCATTTTTAAAAGTGCATAACCTTATTTCCAAGGAGTAACAATTAAGAAATTGGAAAAATCATGTTGATTTTATAATCTTACAGTTTAATTTTAATAAGTCAAGTGAACCTTGAAAGTAGCATTACACATAGTGCATTTAAAGCAATATATCATGTATTACAGATAATTAACCTTGAATATTAAAATTCCATTAGCAAGATTTAGACACTAAATATAAATTACAACAGTAAATAAGCACTACATAGTCTGTGTAATTTCACAGAAATTTGCATAGATTCTGCATTTGGTACCTAATAATGGTACCTAATTTCCTAGGTTATTTTTTAAAGAGTTTTACATAAAATCCATGATTAAAGTAATTTGGTTTTATCTCAAGTAAATTACTGCATTGATTTAATTTGGGGTTTTTTGTCCCAAAATTACTATAACTAACATTATTAGTTATGAAAATCCATAGCTCATGGCACACAGCCTTGCAAATTTCATTATTTCCTTCAGTTGTTATTCTTTTCCCTACCAGGGAAAAAAAAAGAAATCACTGAGTATATATTTAAGTAATGATGAGCATGAATTCTTTCCATAGAATATAAGCTCCTTGAAGGCAGAGACTGTCATGTTTTTATATATATACCCCCAGTACCTACCACAGTCATGTAATAAATGCTTATTGATTGAATTCAGAAGTTGACCTTGTTTTAGGAAGGAACATAGGGTCATTAAAAGCATGGGATGATATCCCAAGGGGAATTTTTAGTGTTTGCTAAAGATTTATATTCTGATGGTCAGTTCTATAGAATTGTCTGTGTATTTTTACCCACTTGATTTTTCCTGTGTGGATAGTTATCTTAGGCTTATTTGAATCATGATGGATATCATTTTTAAGAATCTATACTATAATCAGTTCAGTATCATTCATAGTGTCTGATGGACCTCTTTCAGTTAGACTCTGCTGTGGGCATATTCAGTGATAGTAGAATATTTCTTTCTGCTTTTGTATTTTACTTGATATTAGTAATCAAATGGTCATTAAAAAAAAGGTCTCTATGATCTTGATTGTTAAACCTTTCAGGGAATCCTGTTTAACTTTAATGGATGAGAAAAACTGTCATGGAGGAGTATTCAATTAATATTGTTTTTTGCTTCACAGCATCAGAATTTCTTTATTTGTATTGCTCTCATTTGTTTTTATAATTATTTTTATTTCTGAAAATATCCTTCTACCCAGTAAGCTATCCTTTGTAATAAAAAAAATTTTTTTAAGAAAACTAGCAAGTCAGTGAGACACACATCCTACCCATAGCTAACAGTATACTCAATATTCCCCATTGATTAATCATACTCTAACTCAGCAAAAAAGGGTACATTTTCTCAAATCTTCTCACATACCAAACTTATCAAATGTGTTTTTTTAGTAGTTAGTGAATAGTAAACATGAATAGATTCTCGTATTCTCCATTCTCGTTCCCTTGTTGTCTGACTATAAAAATCAATCAGTAAATCTATAATCACTAAGTTACTAGATTTGCCTATCTAGCCTAGAAGCAAGCCATCATGCCACTTCCAGGCCTTTTCCAAACTATGCCGCCTGCACTCTGACTGTCCTTTATATCTTCCTCCAATTGGAGCTTGAATTCTTCTCCTAGGACCCTGGATTCTGATAAGTAAGCTTTTGCATTATCTTGCCAAGAACCAGCCTTCCACTTCCTTGCCAGTTGCAAACCACACAGCCACACAAGTTGCACTCCTCTCTGCTTTTATCTCTTTTATGGCTTTTCTTCCTCTATTAGAATGCAAGCTCCTTGAGGGTAGAGACTGTCTTGCTTATTTGTATTTGTATCTCAGCACTTCTCACATTATCTGGTACATATAAGTGGCTCCAGCTGATCTTGAAGGGAATAAGGAATTTGCTGAGTTCGAGGTGAGGAGGGAGTACACTACAGGTGTTGGGGGCCTCCAGTATGAAAACAGAGATGGGAGATGGAATGTTTTATGTAAAGAACAGAGAAAAGGCTACTTGATTCCAGTGGTGGGGAGGGGGAAGATAATAAAGCAGGAAAACCCTACCTACTCAAGGGCACAACCATCAGCCTGGTCACCCAATCTTGCAATCTAGGTGTCATTCTCAACTGTTACATCTTTTTTACCCACCACACTTCTCCCCATGTCCAATATGTTCCTAAGTCCTGTTGATTCTACCTTTGCAATATCTCTTGAATATGCTTCCTTTTTTCCAGTGACAATACCACTACCATGGTGCAGGCTCTTATCACCTCATGAAATAGAATATTGCAAAAGCTGATGGTTGGTTTCCCTATCCACTATAGACCATTCTCTACTCAGCTATCAAATTAATCTTGTTAACATACAGGTATAATCATGTATCACACATGCATGCACACGTGCACACACATACACTCATATATACATTTTCATTAAACTTGAGTGGCTCCCTATTCTTGGATCAAATATAAAATCTTCTGTTTGGCTTTTTTTCCCCTTTCTTTTTTTTTTAATTGTTAAAGTTTAGCAATCTTTTATTTTTTCCTAGTTAAATGTCAAGAAAATTTTTGGCACTGATTTTTTGCAAAATTTTGAGCTCCAAATTATTCTCCCTCTCTCCCTCCCCTCCCCTTTTCTGAAAATGGTAGGCAGTTTGATATAGTTTATACATGTGCTATCTTATAAAATATAATTCCATATTACAGTTATGAAAGAAGAAACAAAAGGATAAAGTGAGAAAAAAATGTGCTTTCATCTGCATTCAGAGTACATCAGTTCTTTATCAGGATATGGAAAGCATTCATGAATCCTTTGTACTTGCCTTGGATCATTGTGTTGCTGAGAAGAGCTGAGTCTTTCATAGCTGATCTTAGCACAGTGTTGCTGATAGTATATACAATGTTTTCTTGGTTCTGTGAGTTTTACTTTGCATCTGTTCGTGCAAATCTTTCCAGGTTCTGTTTAGCTTTTAAACTCCTTCATAACCTGGCTTTTTCCTATCTTTCTAGTCTTCCCTTTCTCCTCTCCACATACTCTACAATAAACCACCAATTAGTAGACATTTATTAAGCATTAACTATGTGCCAAACACTAAGCTCAGAAAACAAAACATTGTCCCTGCCCTCAAGAAGTTCAGAGTCTAATCGAAGAGACAACAAGCAAATATATACAAGCTATATAAAGGATAAATTGAAATAATTAAGAGAGAGAAGGCACTAGAACTAAGAGGGATTGAGAAAAGCTTCCTCTAAAAGGTAGGATTTTAGTTGAAATTTAAAGGGTGTCAGATGGCAGACCTGAAGAGGGAGAGCTTTCCAGAAATGAGGATAGCCAGAGAAAATACCCAGCGCCAAGTTGGGTTTGTTTGTTTTTTCCTGGAACAGTTTGTTCATGGAACAGCCAAGAGATCATTCATTGGATCAGAGAGTATATAGCAAGGAATAAGGTTTGTAAGAAATCTGGAAAGGTAAGAGGGGGCTGGGTTATGAAGGACTTTGAATGCTAGACAGAGGAGTTTATCTGATCCTGGAGGTGATAAGGAGCCACTGAAATTTATTCAGTAGAGCGGTTACATAGTAGAACCTGCACTTTAGGAAAATCACTTTTGTGATGGAATGAAGGATGGATTGGAGTGGGGAGAAAAATGGGCAGGCCAACCCACTGGAAGGCTATCTCACTAGTCCAGACATGAGATGATGAGGTCCTGGACCAGAATAGTGGCAATCCCAGAGGAGAGAAGGGAACATAGTTTAGAGATGTTGCAAAGGTGAAATCTATAAGCCTTGGCAATAGCTTGGTTAAAGGAGTGAGAAATAGTGAAGTCAAGGATAACACCTAGATTTCAAGTCTGATTGACCAGTGGAATGGTGCTCCCCAACAAAAATAGGGAAGTTTTGGAAAGGGATAGAAGGGTTATAGGGAAAGATAAATTCAATTTTGGACATGTTGAGTTTAAAATGTTTACTGAACTTCCAGTTTGTGATATTTGAAGGGCATTTGGAGATTTGAGATTAGAGATCAGCAGAGAGGTTGGGATAGGATAGGTGAATTTGAGAATTATCATTATAGAGATGACAATTAAATTATGGGAACTAATAGGATCACCAAGTGAAATAGTATAGAGGAAGAAGAGAAGACAACTCAGGACAGAACCCTGTGGGGATATCTACCTGTATAGGGCATGATCTGGAGGAGGATCCAGCAAAGGAGGAAGTTATCTAAATAGGAAACCAGGAGAGAATGGTGTCCAGAAAACCTGGAGAGAAGAAGAGAGTATCAAGGAGGAAAATAGGATTATCAGTGTCAAAAGCTGCAGACAGGTCAAAACGAATGAGGATAACAATCTAGCAATGCTAGTATCCTTCCTGTTCCTTGTACAAGATACTTCATCTCTGTACTCCTTGCCTTTTCAGTGGCTATTCTCCATGCCTGGAATACTCTCCCTCCTTACCTCTACCTCTTAGCTTTCCCGTCTTCCTTCAGTTTTCAGCTAAAATTCTCCCGTACCTTCTGCAAGAAGCCGTACAGTACTCTTTAATGCTACTGTCTTCCCACTAAGATTATCTCCATTTTATCTTGTATAAATCTTGATTGTACATAGTTATTTGCATGTTTTCTCCCATTTGCATGCTCTCATGAGCTCCTTGAGAGCAGGGGCTGTCTTTTTGTCTTTGTATCCCTATCCCTAGCACCTAGCACAATGCCTGCCCCATGACAGGTGCTTAATATGTGTTTGCTGGCTTGACTTGAAAGATGGGTTAGAGCCAAGAAGGAAAGGATCCAAAAGCCAGGCAGAGAAGCCTGTATTTTGTCACACTGGCAATTAGAAGCTACTTGGAATTTATTGAGTAAGGGAATGGCATGGTTAGGTCTGCACTTAAAATTACTTTGTCAGGTAAATGTTGTCTGTTATGTAACCATTTGTGAAAACTGACCAATTGCCATCTCATACATTCTTCAGTGTTGCCCTTGATAATATATGTGAGTTATTCTCACAATTATTTTGTAAAGTCAGGAAAAGAGACATTTTTATAGATAATTGAATGTTTCAATTTTCTGTTAAGTGCTTTTTATGTTACTTTCTCACTGTTTTCTGAGACAATATTGATCATCATATTTTACCATCTGTCTCCATAAATTTTATTCATGACTTTCTAGTTTCACTCTAGGTTGCCTTATCTCTATACCATGAGAGGAGATCAAATGTTTGCTGCCTAAGTGTAATATCTGGGCATTTTCAGTGAGTTTATATGGCATTTGGTTTATATCAAAAAGTAGAGGCAGAGTATATAGTACTCAGTGCAGAGTGTATAAAACAGTGGTATCAAACTCAAATAGAAATGGTGGGGGAAAGGGGCACTAATCTATACATAAGGGTCCATGTGGTCTGCATACTGATTTAATTTTAAAATGTATTATTATCTACATTTTATTGTATTTTTATTTATTTTCCTAAATATTTCACAGTTACATTTTCATGTTATTCAGGCTACATTCAGGAGTACTTTGGATCACATGACCCATGGGTGGCGATTTTGACACCTCTGGTACAAAACAATGTCTCTTGTCATTTAGGCAACTAGGTGGCACAATGGATAAAGTCCTGGGAATGGAATTAGGAAGACCTGAATTCAAATCCAGCCTCAGATGCTTACTAGCTGTGTGACCCTGAGCAAGTCATTTAACCTCTGTTTGCCTCAGTTTCTTTACCTGTGAAATGAGATAATAACAGCATCTACCTTGTGGGTTTTTTTGTTATTATTATCATTGCTTGTGTGACCTTTGGAAAGTCATTTCACCTCTCTGGAGCCCAGTTTCCTCATCTGTAAAAAAGGGGGATTGGACTAGATGACCTCTATGAACTTCTTTTGGTGAATCCATATTAATATCTGTTGTTTTGTTTTGTTTTCTTTATCCATTCTCCAAATATTCAGCTTCAACATTTGAAATCATTTAGATTGGGTTTGCCTCAGTTGTACAATATACATTCTTATTGTTAGTCTTTTGGCTTTGTATCAGTTATGATCTTTTCTCTGTCAAGTTGATGATCTGACTATATATATACTAAAGATTTGGAAATGGATACCACATTGGTAGTGAGTGATTTTCTTCTGTCATTTTAAATGTAATCAGTATACTTATGACTGACAAAATTTTAAGAAGAAAATATGGGAAATAATTCCGTCCAAGTTAAAGCCTTTTGAGATGGTAGGATGAATAAAGGATCTTGCACTCTCCATATACAGTTAACTGAATAGGACTCTTATTTCAAGGTTTGGATATGGTGAATTCTATCCCTGACCTCTCAGCACTTACCTAAGTCTTACCTCCACCATCCACCCCTTAAAGTGTGGTGAGCAATAAAGGGAAGTTGGGGCATTATAAACCCAACTAGAGTCTTCTCCCTATGAAGTCTCCACAAGACATGAATCCAGTCTGACATCCCAATCCCCAGTTCAAATCGATCTTTGAAGTCACCCAAACTTTATGACCACAACAAGAGGGAAGCAGAATTAGAAAGGAGAGAGTCTACAATTTGTAGGTCTCATACAGTTCTAACTAATCAAAATAGGAAGTAGAGAAAATAAGGTTAACAGGAAAAAAAAGTTGAGAGTAACTATTTGTGCAGCATATATAGGAAGAAAAGAAAATGATTAAGCAAATTAAAATCCATCAATAAATTAATTAACAAAAAAGATTTAGTAAACATCTACTATATGTCAAGCAATATGCTAGCACTGTAAGAGAAAGGGAATTTTGGGAGATTTGTAGAAGGATGAAAAGGTTTAGAACAGTTGAAATGAGTCAGAGATATTGAATTAATTAGGTATGAAAGGATTGCTTATCAGGTATGAGGGCCCAGTTGAGGTTATATGGCATATATTTGTAGTGGACCTAGTCAGGATGATTTTGTATAATTTTTCTCCACCTTCATTCAGCATTACAGGTGTGGGAGTAAAGGCAGAAAATGGTAAGAGGGATCAAAGGCTGAAATTTGGTGAGACTTGAGAAGTGTACAATAATTAACCTGAACTGGTTCACCAATGGGTCAAATTGGGAAATAGAGGAAAGTAGAAATGCTGACATGGTAGAAAACCGAGGAATCAAGGGACTGAAGGTCAATGCAGATAAAGAGCAGAGTTTGCTATTAGAAAGCAGTTTTCTCAGTCACTGAATCTATCCATTCCATGCCCACCCATGCCATACCCACCAACCCCCTAACAATGGGTAAGCCTCAGTGCTCTGTCCTGTGCTCTCTTTTCTTTTTTACTATATACTTTCTCCTTTGGTGATCCAAAATACTACTTTGTACATAACTTCCTTTAAAATATCACCTGGATTCCCTTATTTCCATTCCAAATGATATCACCTGAACTCTGGCAGCCATTTATGTCATGAATTATAGCGGCAGACACCTAAATGGGTTCCCTTCTAACATTTAGCCCCTCCGATTCATTCTGGACACTGCTATCAAGATACCTTTCATATTCCAGATTAGTCTGGGAGTCAGATTAATCTGTAATTTAGGTCATGGTTCTATTTCTAATTAGCTATATAGCCTTTATCAAGTCATAGTACTTCTTTCCTTTTCTTCATCTGTATAACATATGGAGGTTATATAATTCTAACAGACTGCCTTTCTGTACACTATAATGGCTGATTCTGGAAAGTATTTTGGAACTATACCCAAAAAGTTACTTAACCACATACCATTTGACCTAACAATACTACTACTAGACCTGTATCCTAAAGGGATCAAAGAAAGAGGAAAAGGACCAACCCACAGATACATTATAGCAGCAAAGAACTGGAAAGTAAGGGTGTTCCTATCAGCTAGGGAATGACTGAACAAATTAGGGTGTATGAATACTATTTATGCTGTAAGAAATGATGAAAGTGATTTCAAAGAAAACTAGGAAAACTAATATGATCTTTATACAATTTACATATATATATATATATATATATATATATATATACACACACACACACACACACAATTTTATACAATAATAACAACATTGTAAAGACAAACAACTTTAAAAGACCTGAAGACTCTGGTCATTGAAATGATGAACCACCATTCCTGAAAGAAAAGTGATAGACTCAGGATGCAAAGACATAAACTTTTGGATATAGCCAATTAGGAATCTGTTTTGCTTGACTATGCATATTTGTTATAAGGGTCTTGTTTTTCTTCTCTTTTTTTCAATGATGGAAGGTAGGGAAGGTAGGTAGGTAGGATGGAAAGAAAAATGCTTGTTAATTGAAATTTTTAAAAATTATATTGTCTGGTAAATACACACACACAAAAATCACTTATAAGGCAGGATTCTAAAGTAATTTTGCAGTATATGCCAGAAAGTTTTGCACTTGTTCCATTCCTTTCATTTTATGAAACAAAAAAGAGAAATAAGTATATCATCTAGTAGTGCTTCCCTTCCTTTTTAGGAAAACTGTTAAGGTACAAAATGCAGAAGATAATTATTTACAGTTTTATAAATCACTCACTCCTTAGCTTTAAGAACAAATATAGACTGAGCAAATACACTTTTAGGAAGGAAATGAGTCACCATATCTTCCCTCACAATAACATGTCTAAAAAGTAAATCCTAAATGATCTGTTTGTTTAGTATTACATATGTTGCCATAGAATAATATATGGAAAAAACTCCAGCTTGTATCTGCTAGTATGGTAAACAAATCAGAATTATTCTTATTGATAGATTATTGGTAGATTACAGAAAATTGCATATTATAGTCTTGATTTCCCTTGTTCAGCTTATAATAAGAGAAAGAATATTGACTCTGAAGTGAGAAGACTTGTATTCAAATTCTACCTTTGACACTCTCTAACCCTGGAAAAGCCACTTAAACTCTGGACCCCAATTTGAAGAAGAGGGAAGTAGGGTAGTTGCTTGGATTAATGGTCTCCAAGGTCTCTTCCAACTCTCAATCTCTAATGTTATGATCCTCTTATATTTTTAGAATTATCACCTGTGCATATAATTTTAACTTCACTGTTTTTCTACTTTTCACATCAAAAATTTGAAATCCTAGATGGAAAATAAGATATGTCTTATGAAGTACATTAGAGATATTATTTGTTTGTTTCAAAGGTAACAAAGAACTAAGAGAATAAACCTAAAACAGACCTCTAGAGAGCTTTGCAGATTTCATATATCAAATTAAAATGTATATCTAATTTATAGTATAAGATATTTCACAAGTTTATATATCCAGAAGATTTATTTTTCAATATCTCCCTCATGCTTTCATGTTTGCTAAAATTTGATCTGTTGCATATTTAAACAGTAATTATAACAATTTCATTTTTGGTAACAAATCCTGTCATGATTTTCCTATTTTAAAGAAAAATTATCTGAAATTTAAAAATATTTCTGGTTATTTAAAATTTATTTCTACTTTGATAGAGATTTGACAATTCTGATAGGCTGACAGGAGCAGAGCATTAAAATGACCTTTGTAAAGAAATCTCTAATTTTTTTAACTGAAAATGAAAAGACTAGAAGGTCTTTATCATAATTTTTTAAAGAGCTCTATTGATGCAATGTTTGCAAATCACTGAAGCCTAAGGAAAATAATGTAAATGGTTCATTATTTAGCTTATTGAACTTTCCTGCAGTTAGGTTGACGGATGATGCCAATGTTTCCCAATCACCAGAGTACCATTTTAAAAGCATTTTTTATTGAAAAGTGCTTGGAATATTGCACCCTGGAGCTTTATTTAGGAAAATGGTTCAATTGATGTTTTCTTTTTAACCTCAGCATTGACCTATCACAACATATTTGGTTAATAAGCAGCATTATCATTTAATAGACTTAACCAGTTTTATATATCATACTTCAGCAGTACATCATTACAATCCGTACTTTGTTTATGGCTCTGGTGTCATCTTGGTCTTTGGTAAGAGGGTAATTTATTAAAGAGAGTGCTTTATTTTCTGAGTCTCTGGGTACTATCCAGTTTTGTATGTTTTTTTATTGCAGTCTCATAGAAATTATGTCTCAAAACATAAGCAGACTGCATTCCTTTTTCCTGAAGATACAAAAGAACCTTTTAAGTTACATACATTACACAAGTGAGAAATCTATTATATAGATAATGAATTGCTCTGCAAATTATTATTAATCCTTAACAATAATATATAAACATATATAAAGATCACATATAAATTTTATCCTTAAAGATGCATGCATAGCAGACATACATTTATGTCTATAAAATCACTAATCATGGTGATGTATCATCTGTGGCATCTTCAGTGATACCTGGGTTAAAGTGTAGAAGGTGGTGGGATTATTGAAGTAGCAATGTATAAGTAATTGATTTTGTATTCATAATAGCAAACCTACTAATGCCCCACTCACTATTTATTATGATAAATGATCAATATTTCATTTTCTCCAAGAATAGAAAGTTTCATTAGTGTGTCACTCCAGGTACAGCATGGGAAATAGAACATATACCAGGAGAGACTCATTGACCAAAAAAAAGCCCATTCTTGTGTATATTCCAGTTCACTTATAGAAAGCTAATGTAATGAACAATCACAAAAGGATATAAACTAATAGGGAAAGCAATGAAGTGCAAAGGTCACAATCCCAAGCCATTTCAAACCATGCTGTGAACAGGAACCTTTGAAGACCTTTGGCCTCTTTTGGGCCAGAAGGATTGATTAGCCATGATTTTTAATGACTGCTTGCTCTCATAAACTAGCTGTTTTATTGTTTACATTTTTCCCCCCCTCTCTGTGGTCAGATTCATAAATATCTCAAATTTAGGTTGGCCTAATTTTTAAATATTATTTTAAACTATGGTCATCATTATCATATTCTAGCATTTATGTGCAAATGCTATTTTGCTAAAAAAAACTGATGACAAGATATAAAGATAATTTTTATTAGGCAAAAAAATTATTATAACAGTGCTTTTGTTTTTACACAAGTAAGCTGTACTGTGTGTGGCATCCTATATTGTTTAATTCATTTTATTGTGTGTGCTTATTGAAGCAAGACTAATTGTGGTGTTTTGTCAATGTATTTGTGAGAAGCAAATAATTACCAGTGACATAAAAGCATCAGTTCCATGACCTTCAAGACCAATAAAGAATAACTACTCCATGGCTTGTCTTGAATATTGACTGTCAGTTTTTCCAGATGATCAAACTGCATTTTCAACTAATAATCCTATTATATATACTGATTCTCGTAGCACTAATCAAAAAGGATGATATTTCAGTGGCAAAAGTATATTGTCTAAGTGACACTATTTAGCTATTTCTGTAGAAACTGTAGATCATTTGAGAGAAATTTGCCCTTTAGCGATGAAAGAAAGCAATATATAAACTCTTTAAAACAAATGATACAGGGGCAGCCAGGTGGCGCAGTGAGTAAGAGTGTCGGCTCCAGAGTTGGGAGACCTGGGATCGGTTCCAGGCTCAGATACTTAACACCCACACAAAATAACTGGCCCTGTAACTTTGAGCAAGTTACTTAACCCCAACTGCTTTAAAAAAACAAACAAAAGGTATACAAATTGCAAAGGAAGTAGTATATTTTCTCATATATGTTGCCCCTGGTACAATACAAGGACGCTTGAATATACTTTCTCAGCATGGATTCCCAATGTGAAAATGGGTATGTTCTTATTGAATAAATTGATTGAATTATTTAAATATGTTGCTAACTAGCCTTTGGGTGAAACTTAGTTCTATTTCCCCCACTTATCTGTAGATTTAATCATATTTATATCCCCTTCTTCCCTTTGTAATACTATTTGCATTTTCATTTCTAATGAAAAGTTCAAAATTTATTAACTTGTTCAGAAAATCATTTGAAATTTAAGTGGATCTGTGGACTACTTTATTTTAATGGAGATATAATGGATAATGGAGATATCATATGTATGTATAGATATATCTGATTATATGATGTATGTATACAGATAAAATTTTTCAAGGAGTCATTCTCTTTCCTTTTTAAGGAAAAAGAAAAGCCGTGGGAATATTTTTTTTCATGTCTTTTCTTAACAATTGTCAGCAGTCAGTACTTTGAAGCATTTTTCTGATTCTGTTTGCAACTTACAGATAAAATTAAAATTTTAATTTATTGATTAGTTTTAAAAACATAAAACATGACTCATCCTGTGCTTTGTCAAGGGACAAAAATATCCCCTCCTTGATCTCTATTCTTTTTTCATCAGTATGCTTAAACATGCAACACATAAATTCCATAAAATATACTGAATGACCTATTGAAATGAAAAATGTTTACTGGAGAGTGGAGTCTAAGGCTTACAGATTACACAAGTATTCAAATAAGACCAAAAATTCATTATTTTCAAGGTCATTCAGCAGGTAAAAGAGCAAACTCATACCCCATGCTTTCTGCTAATGTCTCAGTTACTGATGTAGCACTTGTTCTTTTAAGTTTCTAAAATTGAGTTTGACTATATTAGATTATTCTAATTGTCATTGACATATAGACTCTGATGTTTTAGAACCCTGTCATAATGTGGCTGAGTGTTTGATTGTTTCTGAGTTATGGATTATCATGTTTCCAAAAACATAAATCTCTACATAGTTCACATATCCTAGTGTGACAAAATTATTCTATATTCAGGGTAGAAAGTGGGTTAGATTCTATTCATTAATAAAATATAGTTAAGAGGCATCACGATGCATTGTAAAGAGCACTAAATTTACTAGCGTTCTAATTCCCACACCATGTAGCCAAGCCAACTTTCTGCAATGTCTGCCACCATCAGTTAGAATGGGAAAATGAAATAATTTTTATTCTATTGACATAGGCTGATTATCAATAAATCACTATCACTTATATTGGTGGTGGTCTTGCTGGGTTGGAGAAATTCAAATATAGCAAAAGGATTAAAGGAAAAGGGAAACTAATGACTAAAGGGAAAGTATTCATTTTGCAGGTTTCAGAAGAAAAGAAAAAATTAAATTATAAATTATAAAGAAGTTATATTTTAACTTTCATAATATCTCTAGTTAAAATGACAAAAGGAATAGGAATATGCCTCCTGTTATTAAGTCTGAACTTCAGAGTAAATTGGCAATTACCCATAATTCCTCAATCTAATTATTTCTAAGTCTTCAGAAAGTAAAAGTTTCTAGAGTAGTTATGAAATCTTATATAGATATTAGAATTGAATTTTACTCAACTTAATTACTTAATTATTTCTGGTAGGGAGAGGGGCATGAGTAAGTGTGCAGTAACAGAAATGAAAAAATATGTATGTTTCAGAAAAAGAAAAGATGGGGCGGCTTGGTGGCACAGTGAATAGAGGACTGGCCTTGGAATCAGAAGACCTGAGTTCAAATCCTAAGTCAGACACTTAACACTTACTAGCCTTACTAGCCATCTGACCTTAGGCAAGTCATTTAACCCCAATTGCCCTGTCCTTCCCCCCCTCCAATTTAGTTACTACTTTATTGAATTTTCGTATACTTTTTTAAAACTCTAATAGAATTTCATAATTTCTTATCCTCTTTTTCTTTGTACACAGTAATATTTGTGTTTATTGACGACTAAATTCATAAAAATATCTTAAACAAAAGAAAATGACTCTACATTTTAGGAAGAAAGGCTTATTTTACTTGAATGCTAAATGTCATCCCCTTTCTTTTTCTTTATTAAGTAGCAAGTAATTTAATTTCTCTTCTATGCTTCTCCCCCCCAAAAAAAGATAGAAAATCATAATAAGAAATATGTATAGTCAAAGCATTTCTTATTGACCATGATCTAAAATGTATCATTCTATGTTTTTAGTCCATCTTCTCTCTGGCAGGAAATGGGTAGTATAGTTTTATCTTTAGTCCTCTGGAATTGTGATTTATCATTACACTTTTGGCGGGGGGGAGTTGCTGTGACAAGAAGAGCTACTATAAACATGTTTGTATGTAGAGATCCTTTTACTTTTTCTTTGATCACTTTCAGCTAGAGGACTAGTAGTAGTAGTAGTAGTATCACTGGATCTGGATATGAACAGTTTAATGTTGTAGGGCATCATTCTAAATTGCTTTACAGAATGTCTAAACCAGGGGTGGAGAATCTGCAGCCTCAAGGTCACTTGTGGCCCTCTGTGTTCTCAAGTACGGCCCCTTGACTGAATCCAAACTTCCCAGAACAAATCCCTTTAATAAAAGAATTTGTTCTGTAAAACTTGAATTCAGTCAAAACATTGGTTTAGACTCTAAATCAATTCACAGCTCTTCTAGCAATTCATTAGTGTGCTTTTTTTCCCCCTTGACCTCTTAAACATGTCGTTTTCACCAATCTGATGGGTGTGAGTTATAATCTCAGAGTTGCTTTAATTTGACTTTGTAGAATTATTAGAGATTTTGAACACTTTTTTTCATATTGTAGATAGCTTTAATTTCTTCTTTTAAAAACTGCCTCTTCATTTCCTTTGACTATTTGTCATTCAGGAAATAGCTCTTATTCTTACAAATTTGAATAACTTTATACACACACACACACACACACACACACACACACACATATATATAATATATCTTAGTGATGAGACCTTATTAGAGAAATATACTGTGAACATTATTTTCACAGTAACCTCTGAAATATCCTTCTAATATTAACTTCTTTGCCTTTGTTAATTTTATATAATTAACAGAAATTGCCTTTTTAATTTTATATAATCATAGCTATCCATTTTATCTTTTGTGACCCTTTTTCTTCTTGGTTATGAACTCTTCATCTTTCCATAGACCTGAAAAGTCATTTTTTTGTTGGTCCTTGTAATGATAATAGCAATTTGAAGATCTTCCCTGCCCCCAGTAGGCCAAACGTAATCACATGGAGCCTGTGGTAGGAGGAGTTTGCTGAAGGGTGGAGCAGAGACCACAGGAAACTGGGAGTCAGAGTAGTTAGATCTGGAGGGAGGAGAGGACATACCCAGGGAGACAGCTAGGCTTGTGAGTGTTTGCCCCCTATTGTAATAGCTAGGCTTGTGAGTGTTTGTTTGTGGGAAGGCTAAAGTATTATGTGACTCTACTGTGCTATGGTGTATTAACTTCTTTGTTGCTATGATGGATTTGGTTTCCTGGTGCTGGGATTTGGCTCTCTGGTGTCTGAATAAATGTTTTGCTTCTGTCTTTTATATGGAGAGTCTGTTATATTTTGCAGTTGAGAACTCTGCTGTCATATTCACAATCGCCTCAGCACTGAATATTGCATTGGTGCTACAGTCCTCTAATTTGTTTATGATGTAACCTTTTATATCTAAGTCATGTATCCATTTGGAATTTATCTTGATATCTGTAACACTGGTATATACCTAATTTTTAGCAAACCATTTTCAGTTTTTCCTAGCAGTTTTTGTCAAGCACATCCCCTAGTAACTGGGGGCTTTGGACTTACTGAACAAGATGCTGTTGTGAATATTTACTTCTCTGTGGTGCATACTCATTCTGTCCCACTGATTTTATTTCCCTCTTTCTTAACCAGTACCAATTGCTCTGATGATTACTTCAGAGTGTAGTTTAATATCTGGTACCGTTAGAATGCTTTTCTTCTTTCAAAGAAAACTTCACTCTACATATTTATCCTCAGGTCATCTAGGAAAGAAAGAAATGATTAATTTGATGACTTAAAGTCTCTTACAAAGGATTTACTACATACTTACTGTGTCCCAGGAAATTTTTGCAGCTCCTTGCCTTGAGGAGTTTATATTCTACTGAGGAGTAATAACATGTACACAGATAAATTTGGTGGGGAAAAGGAATTAACAATAAGGAGTTCAGGAAAGGCTTAATGTAATAAGTGACACTTGAGCTGCATCTTAGAGGAAGGTAGGGATTCTGCAATGTAGAGGTAAGGTGTAATTCCATGCACAAGCAGATTTCCAGAAGAATGCTACTGTGAACAGCTTTTAAGATTCTGATTTCACAGTATGGTGAACTCTATTTATTCCATAACAAATCAAAGCAAAACATTCACAGAAAATCAAGGTACAGCATTCACAATATTACAACTTATCACAGAAAATCACAATATAGTATTCACAACAGCTTATCATTAAAATGGCCACATAGTTTCCACCATAGTGGCCACAAAGTTTTGAACAAAGAACAATCATCTCAAAGTACAATAGTCAAAGTCTTCCACTCATGGGACACATTAAGTTAACTCAATCAGTCACTTATTCAGCAATCAATTACTAAGTATCATTAATCACTAAGTACAATCATTAGAAAATACACAGACCCTCCACCCCTAGGTCACTAGTAAACTACAATTTCATCAATACTCAGTACCCACAGAGAGGTCTTTTCATCTTGACTCGAGGCAGGCAGCTCCTACCTAAATCCACCAAAGAGTCACCTAGATTCAATGGCAGACAGTTCCTTGTCCAGCTCTCTGGGTAGGTCCTGCTCCACACTGAAGTTCACAGGATCCAGTCCATCTCAGAATCTTCACAATTTCTGTTCCCAGGAACTCAAGGCTCAACCAAGCCACAAACAGACAAAGTCTTAGCATCCCTGTCATGCTTCCTCAGTCTTCTGCTGCTCGTTCAAAAAATCAGAATCACCTTATCCAGCCTGTGGGCAGGGGGCTCCTGGGGTCCTCTTCAGAAGAAGCTCCACCACCACAAATTCTCAGAAAATTCTGACTCAGTTTTCAATTCTCATTTCTCTTCTGTAGCTGCTCTTCCTCCAGATACTGGTCCCAAGAAATTCTGACTGTCCCTTCCTGGGGCTTTTCTTATATACACACAGCATTAGCTTCCTGTTTCATCAGCAACAGGACATAGGAGTTCATACCTTCTGTTTCCCCAACAGAGAGGCTTGATCAATTACTAAGTGCTAAGTACCTGCTACCTTTGCAAAGGATCTTCAAATTCAAATTACATTACCATTACATAAGGACAAAGAAGTTTAGATTTTATGCTGAAATTATTATTACTAAAGAGCCATTGAAGCTTCTTGAGTAGGAGAGTGAAATGATCAGATCTGTCCTTTGAGAACAATACTTTGGCAGCTGTGTTAGGGAGGGAAAGTACTAGAGTCAGAGACCACTGAGAAGATATCTAGATAAATATAAAATATGGATAAATCTAAGCCAGGGGTGATGAGAACTTGAAATAATGGGATGATCATGTAAGTGGAGAGAATTGGGGAGGGGCCAGGGGAAGATAAACATAATTAGTTCTGTTTTGAACATTCTGAGTTTGAGGTTCTTATGGGACATTCAATTGCAGATGTGTGATAGGCAGTTGGTTATGAGACCAAGTCTCCAGAAATATACTAAGGTTGGACCTATTGACCTACAAGTCATATGTATAGTAATTATGATTGAGTTACCAAGGTTGAGGTTTAGATGCATTGCTTCCTCACTGCATAGAATGTACCCACACCTATTAAATCATAGCTCTTTTGAAATAAGACATGAAAAGTGCCATATTAAGTAAGACATCAAACCCAATATTATACCTTTGGCAGGGGCTGAGGGTTCTAAACTTCCAAGATTTGGAATAAGTCCCACCCACATTTTATTCTAAAATGCATATGACTATTTGAGAAATAGAACTTTATCCTCTAAATCCCATTTTGCAAAATATTTCATGACATTTCTTCCTTTTTCTCTTGTTTATATATGGTTAGCTCATTAGATTTAATGTCCTTTGGAAGGGCCAGTATTCTGATAATTGCAATTCCATGGCTTCAGCTCTATCTCGAATCCAACCTAGATTTTAGTGATTCTTTGGATTTGTGGTCTTATCCATCTTGTGTTTTTTCTACTGGTGCATAACACAACTCATTATACCTTCTTGACATTAGGTCTTTCCATACATCCTGCATAGCTTCTCTACCTAGTCTTCTGATGACCATCCTCTAGGTTTCTCAAAATTCTCTAGATACTAATGTGATATTCAGGCTCTACAATACAGTCTTCACTGGTGGAGAGAACATTGACATCATCCAATCATACAATAGTTCTATCAAAGTATATCTTTGACTTAATATAATTTTTACTAATAAACAGACTCATTCTTAACATTGATCAAATAGTAATATTTGTTTAGCACCTACTCTGTGGAGAGTCCTGTGGTAGGCATTGGGGAAGTAACAAAATTAGGATAAGACAGGATACTTGCTCTCATGAAACTTAAAAGTCTAGCAAGAAGCATGCTGAGTTACTAAAAACAGTAACATTTCAAATGCAGTGTTTACAACAATATTTTTGTGCTTTCATCCTTCAGGTAACAAATGTGGCACACAGACACAATGAAGAGTGATTTTAACTATAGTACATACATACATACATATGTGTGTGATATATGTAGATATACACATTGTAGTTCTGACTGTCTTTGAGTCACTTTGCTAAGCACTGGGAATATGGAAAAAAAAAGACAAAAACTGTTCTTGCCCTCAAGGAGCTTACTTTTTGATGAAAGAAGACAATATACAAAAAGCTGCATATGAGATATATACAACATAAATGGAAGGCAATAAGAGGGAAAGCCTAAAGAGTTGGTGGAGAGCTGGGGAGATAGGGTAGACCTGGAAAGTGCTTCTACCTGGAAATATGTAAAATAGATCTGATGATTTCTTAAAGTACCTCCCATTCCCTTTGACAAAACAACACAAATCAAAACTTGCTATTTAAAAATTAAATAATTTCCACCACCATAACATCAAGAAATTTTGCTACTGATATTTTCTTAGTTATTTCTATTTGTGGACTTACTACTCTAAATAAGATTTAGTATTCCTTTTAAGTTAAATTGATGTGTTTAATTATAAATTTTATAATTTATATTTGAAAGACAGGTGGTAATGTAGTAGAAAAAGCATTGGACTTGGATTTAGGAGAGACCTGGTTTCAAATTCTGGTTTCTGTAATAACTATATGCTCACGAACAACCAATGTAAGCTAAATTTCCCATTTTGTAAAGTGGGGATGATAATACTTGCACAGAATCAATGTGAGGAAATTTCTTTAAAAACCTTTAAGTGCTATGTGAATGTGATATATTCATAAATATTGTAAAAACAATAAACAGAAAATACCTGACATTTATAAATTTTCTGGAACAAATGTAATTAAAATCTCGTGGTATCTTAATTGCAAGTATATGCAGGTATGTTTGGATATCTATGTATGCACACAGATTTAGTAATTTGCAGAAAATATACACACAATAATTTATAATTAGAAGTAATACGTGACCAACCAGAGCAGAAAACAAAATACATATCATTCATCATCTTCTGATTTTTTTTGTTTGGCTAATTTAGAGCTTGGTAATTTAATTATTATCCATTGACACTGGCAACAATGGTTTGCTTGACAGAAAGAGGTAATTAAAAACAGTTTCTGAGAATCAGATACAAACTGCAAGGCAAAGGTCACTAAAGGACATTAAATTAAACAGGTTTTTAAAAATATGCTCTCCATTTTGTAATTGTTTAACATGATTGGCTAATGTTTCTATTAATGGAATTTTAAAGATTTTAAGAGACCATCATTAAATTTAATACGTAGTTCGTTCTTTTTACTACAAAACCTTAATATGGTTTCTAGAATACTCCATCGTATTTTATAGATAATGTCTATATTCTTAAATCATTCTATAATTCTACCAAACCCTAATTAATTAGGGAAACCTCTACTTGTTAATAATCGGGTAATGTTTTAATTTTGCCAGGAAAGGAGTGATTATGTTGAAAACAGAATATAAAAATCATTTAGTAGCTGACCTTCAACACATCTTGAAAATCTGCATACTGTTGGTTACAAGGGAAATTGGGCCTGACGAATGATGAACGCAGTTTAAAAAGGAAAATTCTAGCTCATATTTCCTATTTAGAATAGATCAGTAACAAAATCTTCATAGAAAAAAGTGCACATTTACATTTAAGATATTATTAACCAAAACAGATCGATATTCACATCCTCTTGAAATTTCTGATAAGATATAAGGTAAGAAACTACTTCTTTTTTGTAAGAAGTCCTATGGTGCAGTTGATAAAGAGCTGATCTTGGAGCTAGGGTCTCTCCTTTGTCATACTTTTTGGGCAAGTCACCTAACTCCTTAGTTCCTTAGGTAACTGATTATAACTCTACAATTATAAAGTGGTAGAAAAGGTTCCAGTCTGCATTAGTAGAGGAATACTTAAAATCCCCTACCCAGAAAAGTTAAAAGTCAGAGGTATCTTGAGGAAGGAACAGGAAGTTTTATTCTCTTCCCCCATGGGAAAAGGGCAGTGCTCTCCATGGTGGATCTGGGAGCAGAGGCTTGTTACAGAACACAGAACAAGAATTTATACCCTAATGCAGTCAAGCCCCCTCCCCCTGCTGTCCCTTCTCCCATTGGCTGGGAGGTGGGTTTACAATCTGAGCATGAAAATCTCCCCCAAGATAAGGAACAAAGAAGCCCTCCACTATTCCCTGTTGGCTGGGAGGTGGGCAGGGAACCAGGGACCCTTCATGCCTTTATTTGGCAAATGCTAAAGTGATGGAGGGAGAGGGGGAGGGGAAAAGGTCACCAGCAATGTTGGAGGTTGAAAACTCCTAAAGGGTCTAATGCTGATAAGGGTGTGGCAAACAAAGGTGGAGGTCAAAAGACTCCTGAAGAGATTTAATGCTGATGTGACAGTAGTAAAGAAGGGAGAAAGAAGGGAGAAAGGGGAAGCTGAAACTCCAGCTTGCTCCCACAAAACTTATGGGCTGAGAAGTTTCACCTTTCCCTTTCAATCATTTAGGGAGTTCCCTATATCAGTGAAATCACACATTCAATACTGGTTTCTATCTTTTTTGTACTTGTCTGCTCATTGTGCAAAATTATGAAGATTACATTATCCAGTTTGTTAAAGGGAGACAATGACTAATACCTCTAGTTTAGTTTTTTAAAGTGAATATTTATGTCAAAGATATAGCAAGAACAAGCACAAACACATTTCTCCAATACCTCAAGGGGCATATTATCTATCCCCTACTCTCTACTTTGGTGTCTCTGGAGGAAGTTAGATTCATAACTCACCAAGTTAGCATCCAAAGGCAGTATCTATGCCAGGTAAACCTTGCTGCTAGAGATCTTTACTTATTCCTCAGGGTATTGATGCTGGACTAGCTACAACAACTGGCCTGGATTGTGACTCCAAAATCCCAAATGTCTCCCTCTAAATCACTTTCAAAGATTCCAGACCCTTCACTTAGAATTGAAAAGAGCAAATGTAAAGGCTGAAGAGCCTTTCATATGGACTCAGTGGAGGAAGAAGGCCCTTCTGTTAGATTGTGAGCTTGTTGAGGACAAAGACTGTCTTTTGTCTTTCTTTGTCCACAGAGCTTATCCGATTGCCTAGCACATAGTAGGTGCTTAGTATATGCTTTGACGGACTGCCCCACATGCCATCACTAGATGGCTATCACATCCCTATAGCACAGTTGAAGACAATGAGATGAAATAATAAAAAGAAGTTGGAATTAATAGGCTTTTGAATTCCTTAAGAGCTAATTAAAGAGTCTCTCCCCTTCCCACCACTATTTTATTCTCACTCACACACACACACACACAGTTTTTATTGTGGTTTTGAGGTGGTAATGCTTCTTTAATTATCTTTCTTTGTGACAGGAGGAAGTTCTAAGGGAAATATAGACAAATAACATAGTTTTGAAAGTCTCAATTTGACTCTATTACACAGTTTAAAAGGAGATCAAGTTATCTCTTAGAAATTCATAGTTTCACATGTAATCCTTTTTTATTCTTTCAGCAAATGCTAAAATAGTTTTCTAAAGAAAAAAATGTTTTAAATTCTCATCTTTTTTCATCGTCATTTTAAAAAAGTAATTAGGTATCTTGTATATCCCAAATTTAGTGTTTTGACTTTTTGCTAATATTTCCTCTTTTCTCACTGAAATACTGAGTTCTCTTTGTTCCATTCTGTTTTCCAAAATGTCCAACATATGGGTCATATTTTCTATCTAGTTTTGGTTTTCTTTTCTGTCTTTTGAAAGATGAAATATATAGATATAGATATATAGTTCAAGAAACAGATTATTGGGGGTGGAGCCAAGACTGCAGAGTAAAAGCAAGATCTCACCTGACCTCCTCCGTGAACGCCTCCAGTAACCTCTAAAAAGTGAATCTGAATGGATTTTAGAGTGGCAGAATCCATTGAGAGACTGAGTGTGGCAGATTTTCAGTCCAGGAAGGTGTGCACATGGGACTGGGCAGGGGAAACCCAGAGCAAGGGCTGCACCAGCAGACCCAACCAAAGCGGAGCCAGACCGAACTCAGGTGAGCTGATTTAGCCACCACAGGGGCAATTCCTAGACCTCTCACCACAGAACAGGGGATCTGTTGGAGGCGGGTAAGAGAAAGTACAGGGCCCAGCAATAACGGCTAATTCTGGGGCTACCGCCCCACAGCTGGGATGTTTAAAAATTAACAACCTGAGCTCCCCAGAGCCAAGATGGCCAAGTGGAGTAAACCCTAAGGGCTCTACTCTCTTCCCTAAAACCCTGAAAACCCAGAGAGTATTGCCTCAGGGTGAAATCCTGAAATAGCCCAACCTTAGGCAGCCTTGGGAATCCTAGAGGAAGGGCATGGGTGTGGCTGTGCCAAGGCTAAGGTGCAGGGTGAGAGCTGTCCCAAAAAGCCCCATCTCAGCTGACCAGCAGGAGATCCTGAACTCCAGGGGGTGGAGCCAGAAATCGCTAACACTAGAACCCCAGGTGTACCTTCATATAACTAGGGGAACTGACAGACACCGGCCCTGCCAGTAGCTGAGCATGCCTGAGTTTCAGCCTAGGGCCTAGGAGGTTGAATCCAGAAGCAGCCAGAACACACCTCCCCCACACCTTATACTGTGAGCTTCAAGGCAAATCAGAAAGCCCTGGCCTTGCCCTCAGTCTGGACACCCAGAGGACACAGCACACAGAGCCAACCAGACCCCTAGCTCCCAGCATAAGAAGAGTGGGTCAGAGTCCTCCATACCCCAGAAGCAGAAATCCACTTTAAAGGCCAGGAAATAGGCAATCACAATGGGAAAGAAGCAATTTCCAAGAATGAAAACGATAGAATCCTTTTGTAGTGAGTGAGAAGAACCAAATTCACAAGAGTATTGTACTCTATAGAGTATTGACTCTATACCCAACTCTGAAACCTCAACAGGGAATATGAACTGATCTAAAGCCCAGAAAGAATTCTTAGAAGAGCTCAAAAAGGATTGTTTTTTTCTTTTTACTTTTTGGAGAGTGATTGGGGTTAAGTTTAAGTGACTTGCCCAAGATCAAACAGCTAGTTTTTTTGTGTGTAAGTTAAATGTCTGAAGCTGAATTTGAACCCAGGTCCTCCTGACTCCAGGGCCGGTGCTCTATTCACTGCGCCACCTAGCCTCCCTCAAAAAGGATTTTAAAAGCCAAATTAGAGAGGTAGAAGATAAACTAATTATTTTAAAATTACACTTTACAAAATAGAAAAATTTTTTACCAAAGAAAACAGTTCTTTAAGGAGTAAAATTTGTGAAATTGGAAAAGAGGTGCAAAATCTAACTGGAGAAAAGAACTCCCTAACAACAAAATCTGAACACATGGAAAAGGAACTTCAAAAATTAATCAAGGAAAATAATTCGCTAAAAATTAGAATCAGTCCATTTGAAGCTAATGACTTGATGAGGTGTCAAGAATCAGTCAAACAAAACCTAAAGAATGAAAAATTAGAAGAAAATGTAAAATATCTCATTGGAAAAACAACTGACCTGGAGAACAGATCCAGGAAAGATAATCATCAGTCTACTGGAAAGCCATGATGAAAAAAAGAGCCTGGACAACATCTTCCAAGAACTCATCAAGGAAAATTGCCCTGAAGCCCTAGAACCAGAGGGTAAAATGGTGATAGAAAGAATCCATCAAACACCTCCTGATTGAAAAATTGAAAAAATCCCAAAAAATTGAAAAATTTTAATTGAAAAATCCAAGAACTTTTGTAGCCAAATTCCAGAACAATTAGATCAAGGAGAAAATACTGCACGAAGCAAGAAAGAAACAGTTCAGATATCGTGGAACTACAGTTAGGATTGCACAGGACCTAGCAGCTTCTACATTAAAAGATTGGAGGAACTGGAATATGATATTTCATAAGGCAAAAGAATTCGGACTACAACCAAGGATCAACTATCCAGCAAAACTAAGCATAATCTTGAGAAATAAGGGACTTCCATGCCTTCCTGATGAAAAAGCCAAAGCTCAGTGGAAAATTCAATCTCCAAATACAAGACTCAAGAGAGATATAAGAAGGTAAACAGGGAAAACACATCCACACACACACATAACTTGTTATTCAATAATAGCAGCCTGTTTACATCCCAATATGGGAAGCTGATACTTGTCAATATTGAGAATTATATAATCATCCTGATATAAAAGAATTTATACATAGATAGAGGGTGTAGGTAAAAACTTACCAAAATGATGATTTTTAAAAAAAACCTATTAAAGGGAACAAAGGAATTGTAATGGGAGAAGAGGAAAGGAGGCAGAAAAGGGTAGATAATGCCACACAAAGAGGCATAAAAACATATTCTAGTAGAAAGAAGAGAGGGAGATGAACATTTTATGAGCTTGACTCTCAATTGGTTTTAGTTCAAGGAGGGAATAACAATCAGTTAAGTATAGGATTCTAACATGAAAACACACAAAAACCAATTATAATAGAGTGAAAAAAGGGAAGGAGTGGAGCACTGCATGAGATTTACTCTCATTGGTTTTGATTCAAGGAGGGAATAACATACCTTGTTACATATAAAAATATTCGTGCCCTATAGGCTCTAGGAGGGGAAAGGGGGAAAGAAAAGGGGCAGTTGTTAGGAGGGAGGGAATTAGTAGTAAGGGGAAAGGGTATGAAAAGGGAGGGAGGTTGATAGAGAGGGAATACTGAGGGAAGTGGCTGTCAAAAGGAAAACTCCTAAGGAGGAGAAGAAAGGAGAAATAAAAGCCTAAATGGGGGAGGGAATAGAATGGAGGGAAAGACACAGATACTTATCATAACAGTAAATGTGAATGGGATGAACTCCTCCAAAAAAAAAACAGACAGATAACAGAATGGATTAAAAACCATAATTCTACAATATGCTGTCTACAAGGAACACATCTGAAAACAAGGTAAAAGGCTGGAATAGAACATATTATGCTTCAGCTAAAGTAAAAAAAAAAGCAGGGGTAGCAATCCTTATCTCAAATAAAGCAAAAACAAAAATAGGTCTAATTAAAAGAGATAAGGATGGAAACTATATCTTACTAAAAGGCACCATTAACAATGAAGCAATATCATTACTAAACGTATATGCACCAAGCGGTATAGCATCCAAATTCCTAGAGGAAAAGTTAAGGAAGTTAGAGGAAGAAATAGCAAAACTATACTAGTAGGGGACCTCAATCAAATCTAACCTCAAAATAAACAAGAAAGAAGCTAAGGAGGTAAATAGACTGTTAGAGAACGTAGATATGATAGATCTCTGGAGAAAATTGAATGGGGATAAGAAGGAATATACCTTCTTCTCAGTGGTACATGGTACATTCACAAAAATAGACCATGTACTAGGGCATAAAACCCTTACAATCCAGTGCATAAAGGCAGAAATTCTAAATGCATCCTTCTCAGATCATTAAAATTATATATAAGGAAGGACCATGAAAAGATAGACTAAAAAATAATTGGAAACTAAATAATTTAATCCTGAAGAATGAGTGGTCAAACAAGAAATCATAGAAACAATCAGTAATTTCATTCAAGAGAATGATAATAATGAGACAACATACTAAAACTTGTGGGATACAGCAAAAGTAGATCCTTGGGAAAGTTTTATATCTCTGAATGCATACATGAATAAAATAGAGAAAATGGAGATCAGTAAATTGGGCATGCAACTGAAAAAGCTAAAAAAGAACAAATTCTAAATCCCCAATTAAATACTAAATTAGAAATACTGAAAATGAAAGAGATTAATAAAATTGAAATTTAAAAAACCATTGAGCTAATAAATAAAACTAAGCTGGTTTTATGAAAAAAACAGCAAAATTAATAGACTTTGTCAATTTGATTAAAAAAAAGAAAGAAGAAAATCAAATTACCAGTATCAAAAATGAAAAGGGTGAATTAACCTCCAATGAAGAGGAAATTAAAACAATAATTAGGAATTATTTTGCCCAATTGTATGCCCATAAATTTGATAATCTTAGTCAAATGGATGAATATTTACAAAAGTATAAATTGCCCAGACTAACTGAAGAGAAAGTAGAATACTTAAATAACCCCATCTCAGAGGAAGAAATTGAATAAGCCATCAATGAACTCCCAAGGAAAAAATCTCGAGGGCCAGATGGTTTTAGAAGTGAATTCTTTCAAACATCTGAAGAATATTTAATTCCAATACTTTATAAATCATTTGGGAAAATTAATTCAGGAAGGAGTCCTGCCAAATTCTTTTTATGACACAAATATGGTACTGATACTTAAATCAGAAAGAGCCAAAACAGAGAAAATTATAGACCATTTTCCCTCATGAATGTAGATGCAAAAATATTAAATAAATTATTTAAAAATACTACAGCAACTGAAGATGAGAATAACACACTTTGATCAGGTAGGACTTATTCCAGGAATGCAGGTATGGTTCAGTATTAGGAAAACTATCACTATATTAGATCACATCAACAATAAAACCAGTAAAAATCATATGATTATCTCAATAGATGCAGAAAAAGCCTTTGACAAAATACAACACCCATTCCTGTTGAAAACACTAGAAAGTATAGGAATAAATGGAGTCTTCCTTAAAATAATAAGTAGCATCTATCTAAAATCATCAGCAGGTATTATATGTAATGGGGATAAGCTAGAAGCATTTCTAATAAGATCAGGGGTGAAACAAGAATATTCACTATCACTCCTCTTATTCAATTTGGAACTAGAAATGTTAGCTGTAGAAGTAAGAGAAGAAAAAGAAATTGAAGGAATTTGGTTAGGCAAAGAATAGACTAAGCTATCACATTCTGCAGATGATATGATGATATACTTAGAGAATTGTAGAGAATCAAGTAAAAAACTACTTGAGATAATAAATTTAGCATAGTTGCAGGATGTGAAATAAACCCACATAAATCCTCGGCATTCCTATATGTTTCTAATAAAGTCCAGCAGCAAGAAAGAAAAAGATAAATTCCATTTAAAGTTACTGTAGACACTGTAAAATATTTGGGAATCTCAAAACAAACCCAGGAACTATGTAAACAAAATTATGAAATACGTTTCACACAAATAAAGTCAGATCTAAATAATTGGGAAAACATCAGTTGCTTGTGTCTGGGTCAAGCTAATATAATAAGAAATGGCAATTTTACCTAAATTAATTTACCTATTTAGTGCCATACCAATAAATCTACCAGATAGAAAAAAAATAGTAACAAAATTCATCTGAAAGAACAAAAGGTTAGGAATATCAAGGGCACTAATGAAAAATGCTAGGGAAGGTGGCCTAACCATACCAGATTTTAAACTGTATAATAAAGCAGCAGTCATGAAAACTACTTGGTACTGGCTGAGAAATTCATTGGTGGATCAGTGGAATAGATTAGGTGCACGAGACACAGCAGTCAGTGACAATAGAAATCTATTATTTGACCCCAAAGACCCTAACTTCTGGGATAAGAATTCACTATTTGACAAAAACTGCTGGGAAAACTAGAAAATAGTATGGCAGAAACTGGGCATAGACCAATATCTTACACCATATACCAAAATAAAATCTAAATGGGTGTGTGATCTAGATATAAAGCCTGAGACTGTAAGTAGTCTGGGAGAGCAAGGAATACTTTACCTGTCAGATTTATGGAAAAGGAAGGAATTTATGACCAAAGAAGAGATAGAGAGCATTATGAAATGCCAAATGGATAATTTTGATTAAATTGAAAAGGCTTTGTACAAATAAAGTTAATGTAACCAAAATTAGGAGGGAAGTGAAAAATTGGGAAAGAATTTTTACAACCAGTGTCTCTGATAAAGGCCTCATTTCTAAAATATACAGAGAATTGAATCAAATGTGTAAGAATACAAGTCATTCTCCAATTGATAAATGGTCAAAGGATATGAACAGGCAGTTTTCAGAGGAAGAAATTAAAGATATCTATAAACATATGGAAAATGCTCTAAATCACTGTTGATTAGAGAAAAGCAAATCAAAACAACTCTGAGGTACCATGCCTCACCAGTCAGATTGGCTATGATGACAAAACAGGAAAACGATAAATGCTTGAGCAGATGTGGAAAAATTGAAATACTAATGCATTGTTGGTGTAGTTGTGAAATGATCCAACCATTCTGGAGAGCAATTTGGAACTATGCCCAAAGGGCTATAAAAAAAGTTCATACCCTTTGACCCAGCGATACCACTTCTAGGGCTGTATCCTAAAGAAATACAAGTGGGAGGAAGACCTGTTTGCACCAAAATATTTATAGCAGCTCTTTTTGTGATGGCAAAGAATTGGAAATCAAAGGAATGCCTGTCAATTGGGGAATGGCTGAACAAGTTGTGGTATATGAATGCAATGGAATACTCTTGTGCTATAAGAAATGAGGAGCAGACAGACTTCATAATAACCTAGAGACTTATATAAATTGATGCTGAGTGAGGAGAGCAGAACGAGGAGAAATTTGTACACAATGACAGACACATCATATCTGTGATGACTAACTTTGATAGAGTGGACTCCTCCCAGCAATGCAAGTTTATAAGACAACACCAAAAGACTCAAGATGGAAAGAATATCCACATCCAGAGAAAAGAACTACAGAGTTCGAATGCAGATTGAAGCAATATTTAGTTTTGTTTGATTCTTTAAAAGTTTTCAGTATCACCCTAAATACAGGTCTTTGTTACTACAAAACCTTCCTAAGTGATTTTCCTGTCTCCCAAACTCTCCACTCTGTAATCCATCTAATTGCCAAATTGATACTATTATTAAAACACAAATCTGGTCATTACTCCTCTGCTAGGAGTTTAGTTTTGTTTCTTTCTTTCTCATTCACTTCATTGGTTATAATTCTTCTTTACAACCCTGACTAATCCTTAATGCAAAGGTATTTGTAGAGCCTATATCGGATTGCATGCCGCTGTGGGGGGAGGGGGGAGCAGGAGAAAATTTGGAACTCAAGGGATTGTTGAACTGAATGTTGTAAACCAAAAGTAGATAAACAAATTTAATAAAATTGAAGGGGAAAAGAAAGAATAGAGTGAGGCAGAAAAGCTAGGTTCTAGTCCAGACTTTACCTCAATCTGTATAACTGTGATGGTAATGGTAATTTGAAGATCTTCCCTGCTTTGGAAATATACTCTGCCCCCTTAATAGGCTGAATGTAATCACATGGAGACTGTGGTGGGAGGAGTTTGCTGAAGGGTAGAGCAGAGCCTACAGGAAGCTGGTAGTCAGAGCAGCTAGACTGGGAGGAGAGAACATGTCCCAGGGAGTCAGTCAGCCTTGTGCATAAATATTGATTTGTGGGAAGGCTAAAGGTGTGGCCCTCTGTGCTGTTATGGCTTATTAACTTCTCTGCTATACTATGATAGAATCAGTTTACTGGTTTTGGGATTCGGTTTTCTGGTATATGAATAAATATTTTTCTTCTGTCCTCTTAAAAAATTTTTAAGCAAAAAAAAAAAAAGGGAAACAGATTATTGGATAGTTTGATTAGAACATAGCTTTTATTAAGAGGGAGTAGTATAAATGTCTGAAAAAGATAAATATCATATCATGAAAATCATATGATAATACCAGGCTAAGGAATTTCACTTTCATCCTAGTAGTGATGATTTTGAGCAGAGAAGTAATGACCAGATTTGTGTTTTAATAACATCAATTTGGCAACTGGATGGATTAGGGAGTGGAGAGTTTGGGGAGGCAGGAAAATCACTTAGGAAGGTTTTGTGGTAGTTCTGGTGAAAGGTAACAAAGGCCTGTATTTAGAGTGATATGGAAAACTTTTAAAGAATCAACTACACTTTCAGGATGCTTGCCCTTGTCACCATTTTACCACTTCTCACTCTCTTGCTTTCTGGATTCCAGCTACCATTTACTTCAGTTGCTCTTTCAAAGCCTAACAATAATTTCTTAACTGCTAAATCCAATGTTGTTTTTTTTTCCTCAGTCCTCACCTTTCTTTTCCTCTGCCACTTTTGACACTTTTCATCCACTTGCTGCTAGATATTTTTTCTTTCTTTGGGTTCTATGACCATCATTCCTCCAGTCACCAAGTTTCTGACCTTGACATCATCCTACATCAGAGGTACCTAACCTTTTTTTGTGACATGGACCCCTGTGGCCATCTAGGGAAACCTGTGAATGCCTTCTCAGAATTTTTTTTTTAAAACAATTGGGGTTAAGGAACTTGCTCAAGGTTACATGGCCAGTTATTTCTGGGTGTGGTGCTAAGTATAAGAGCCCGGATTTGATCCCAGGTCATCCCGACTCTGGGGCCAGTGCTCTTACTCACTGCACCACCTGGTCACCCATAAGTAATTGGGAATGTAAATTTTTAAGATCTTCCCTGCCCCTAGGCTAAAATGCACCTGGAGCATGGGGTGGGAGGCTTGTTTTTCAGTAGATACTTTTTGATTGGCCAGTGGGTCCAGAAGGTTGTTACATTCTCTGAGCCAGGAGAAGGCTATATAAGCCCTGATGTGTAGCTTGTTTTGGGGCTCACTTTGAGAAGTGTTCTGTGATTTGAACTGGACTCTGGGAAGCCGTTGTTGAGAGCCCCCTGGCTTTGAAAAACCCAGATGTTGAAACCCAGATGTTGTTTTGGGGCTCACTTTGAGAAGTGTTCTGTGATTTGATCAGATGAGACTCTGGGAAGCCATTGTTGAGAGCCTCCCGGCTTTGAAAAACCCAGATGTTGTTGAAAAACCCAGATGTTGATTTGGTATGGATGTAATGGTTGGACACTTTCGAAACTGTCTACTTGATAATTCTGTCTGTGTATTCTGAAGTTCAGGGTGCTGACCTTTTTCCCCTGAACTAGGTAAACGATATATATTTGACTGATTAAAGTAAGCTTGTTAACCCATTTTGCGTTGCTTTCCTTTATCAAAGCAGATCCAAGAACCTGTATTGGCAGCCACCCTGGGGACGCTGGGGTGCTCACTGATACAAGCTTACATGACCAGGTGTTTCTGGGTGGGTGCTAAGTGTCTGAGCCCAGATTCGAGCCCAGATTCAATCCCAGGTTATCCCAACTCTGGGGCCAGTGCTCCCACTCACTATGCTACCTGGCTGCCCCTCAGAATGTTTTTAAATTCATCAAATAAAATTCATTAGGATTACAAAGGAAACTAAGTATAAAGAAATGCAGTTATCAAAATGTTTTTTTAAACAAATTAATGGACATTAGGCTAGGAACACTTATCCTAAATTTCTGGTTATTAATAACCTACATCCATTTATTTGACAGATTTTATTGATTCTGTCCCCACATCTCTCACAGTGTTTCTTATCTCCCTATTTATATGACCACTACACTAATTTAAACTCTAATGTCCTCTTACCTGGCCTATTGTGATAGCTTCCTAAATGGGCTCCTTGTTTCAAGGCTTTCCTCTCTCAAACTCACCCCATGTACAGCTGCCAAAATATCTCTTAACATAAATCTGACCATGTCACACACTCCCCCTTCCACCACTCAAAAACCTTCCTCTAGGATAAAATCTAAGCCTTCCAAAATCTGGATACAACCTACCTTTCAGCCTTTATTTCACA